>NC_069793.1:99046836-99360661 GCF_027406575.1 Nycticebus coucang | reverse complement strand
GTCTGTAATCCCAGCTAGTGGGAGGCTGAGGCAAGTGAATCACTTAAGCCCAGGAGTTTGAGGTTGCTGTGAGCCATGACACCACAGTACTCTACCGAGGGCAACTCAGTGAGACTCTATCTCAAAAAAAAAAAAAAAAAAAAAAAGGTAGACACTGGGCAGGGAAGCAATTATAGGGCATTATGGATCAATGACAGACGTGCTTATATTTTGTTTTAGCTTTTTATTTAATGATATTTATTGATGTCTCATTATATTCCAGGCACTGCACTCAGTATTTACATGTTTTCACTAGCTCTCTTGGCCATAATCCTATGGATGCTATAGAACCCTGTGGCTGCTACAAAAAATTATCACAAATTTTGATAAACCTAGTGGCTCAAAACAACAGAGATTTATTTTCCATGCAGTTCTGGAGGACAAAAGTCTGAAATAGGGTTTCAGCAGGACCGTCCTTTCTCGGGGCTCCCTCCAGGATTTAGAATCTTTCCCTCCCTCCTTCCTCCAGCTTCCTATCGGTTGTGGCTAAATAGCTCCAGTCTCTGCCTGCCATTTGCACATGGCCTTTCCATTCATGTCTGTGTTTTTCATCTTCTGTCTCTTTTAGGGACATTATCACTGGACTCAGGGTCCATCCACAGGATGTAGGGCAATCTCATTTGGAGCTCTCTAACTTAATTACAGGTGCACAGACCTTTTTTCCGAACGAGGTCACATTCACAGGACACACCTAGTTAAGGGCCACCATTCAACACACCACATATGGGTTCCAGAAATAGTTTCATTTTACAAAGAAAGAAGCAGAGGCTTATAAAGGGAGTGACAGCATCAAGATTCAACACTACATTACCTGATGCCAAAGCCCAAGCATGCAACCACTATCTCATGTTGTCTTTCCAAAAAAATAAGTTGGTGAAATGGCTTGCCACTTCTGGAAATCAATGAATAATTTATAACTATAAAAGAAAATATTTCAGAGTATCTTCCCCTTTATTTAACTTATAAAGGGTGACCCATTCACACATAGAGGCCTCCCCTAAGTACTAATGGGAAAGCATTTTGCCTCCCATTGTCTCTCACGGGTACCAGCTACTTTCTATCACCACTAGTCCAGGCCATCATCCCTCTCCACTGAATAGCAGCAACAGCTTCTTAACTGGCCCTATGTCTAACTTGCCTTATTTTCATCATTCTTCTGCACTGCAAAGGATATATCTTCCCTGCTAAAAAGTCCTTCATTTGGCTCACAAAGCCTTCATCTTTTCTTTTTTTTTTCATGAAAAAAATAAGTTTTTTTCTACATACATTTATAATTTCATAGTAGTTTTTTTATTAATATTAAATCATAGCTGTGTACATTATTGCGATCATAGGGCACCATATGCTGGTTTTATAAACAGTTCCACACATTTTCATCACACTGGTTAACATAGCCTTCCTGGCATTTTCTTAGTTATTGTATTAAGACAATTATATTCTACATTTACTAAGTTTCACATGTACCCTTGTACGATGCACTGCAGGTGTAATCCCACCAATAACCCTTCTTCTGCCCATCCTCCCCCCTCCCTCGCCTCCCTCTTCCCCTTCCCCATATTCTTAGGTTATAACTGGGTTATAGCTTTCATATGAAAGCCATCAATTAGTTTCATAGTAGGGCTGAGTACATTGGATACTTTTTCTTCCATTCTTGAGGTACTTTACTAAGAAGAATATGTACCAGCTTCATCCATGTAAACATGAAAGAGGTAAAGTCTCCATTTTTCTTTAAGGCTGCATAATATTCCATGGTGTACATATACTACAATTTATTAATTCATTTGTGGATTGATGGACACTTGGGCTTTTTCCATGACTTAGCAATTATGAATTGGGCTGCAATAAACATTCTGGTGCAAATATCTTTGTTATAATGTGATTTTTGGTCTTCTGGGTATATACCTAGTAGAGGAATGGCAGATCTATTTTTATTTTATTTATTTTTTATTAATCTTAGTTGTGTACATTAATGTGATCATGGGTCACCATACACTGGTTTAATAGACCGTTTGACACATTTTCTTTTTTTTTTTATTGTTGGGTATTCATTGAGGGTACAATAAGCCAGGTTACACTGATTGCAATTGTTAGGTAAAGTCCCTCTTGAAATCATGTCTTGCCCCCATAAAGTGTGACACACACCAAGGCCCCACCCCACTCCCTCCGTCCCTCTTTCTGCTTTTCCTCGCCCCCCATAACCTTAAATGTCATTAATTGTCCTCATATCAAAATTGAGTACATAGGATTCATGCTTCTCCATTCTTGTGATGCTTTACTAAGAATAATGTCTTCCACTTCCATCCAGGTTAATACGAAGGATGTAAAGTCTCCATTTTTTTTAATGGCTGAATAGTATTCCATGGTATACATATACCACAGCTTGTTAATCCATTCCTGGGTAGGTGGGCATTTAGTCTGTTTCCACATTTTGGCTATTGTAAATTGAGCTGCAATAAACAGTCTAGTACAAGTGACCTTATGATAAAAGGATTTTTTTCCTTCTGGGTAGATGCCCAGTAATGGGATTGCAGGATCAAATGGGAGGTCTAGCTTGAGTGCTTTGAGGTTTCTCCATACTTCCTTCCAGAAAGGTTGTACTAGTTTGCAGTCCCACCAGCAGTGTAAAAGTGTTCCCTTGTCTCCACATCCACGCCAGCATCTGCAGTTTTGAGATTTTGTGATGTGGGCCATTCTCACTGGGGTTAGATGATATCTCAGGATTTGCATTTCTCTAATATATAGAGATGATGAACATTGTTTCATGTGTTTGTTAGCCATTCATCTGTCGTCTTTAGAGAAAGTTCTATTCATGTCTCTTGCCCATTGATATATGGGATTGTGGGCTTTTTTCATGTTGATTAATTTGAGTTCTCTATAGATGCTAGTTATCAAGCTTTTGTCTGATTGAAAATATGCAAATATCCTTTCCCATTGTGTAGGTTGTCTCTTTGTTTTGGTTATTGTCTCCTTAGCTGTACAGAAGCTTTTCAGTTTAATGAAGTCCCATTTGTTTATTTTTGTTGTTGCAATTGCCCTGGCAGTCTTCTTCATGAAGTCTTTCCCCAGGCCAATATCTTCCAGTGTTTTTCCTATGCTTTCTTGGAGGATTTTTATTGTTTCATGCCTTAAATTTAAGTCCTTTATCCATCTTGAAGCAATTTTTGTGAGTGGGGAAAAGTGTGGGTCCAGTTTCAGTCTTTTACATTTAGACATCCAGTTCTCCCAATACCATTTATTGAATAGGGAGTCTTTCCCCCAAGGTATGTTCTTGTTTGGTTTATCGAAGATTAGGTGGTTGTAAGATGTTAGCTTCATTTCTTGGTTTTCAATTTGATTCCAAGTGTCTATGTCACTGTTTTTGTGCCAGTACCATGCTGTCTTGAGCACTATGGCTTTGTAGTATAGACTAAAATCTGGTATGCTGATGCCCCAGCTTTATTTTTATTACTAAGAACTGCCTTAGCTATACGAGGTTTTTTCCGGTTCCATACAAAACGCAGAATCATTTTCTCCAAATCTTGAAAGTACGATGTTGGTATTTTGATAGGAATGGCATTGAATAGTTATATTGCTTTGGGAAGTATAGACATTTTAACAATGTTGATTCTTCCCATCCATAAGGATGGTGTGTTCTTCCATTTGTTAATATCCTCTGCTATTTCCTTTCTGAGGATTTCACAGTTTTCTTTATAGAGGTCCTTCACCTCCTTCGTTAGGTATATTGCTAGGTATTTCATTTTCTTTGAAACTATGGTGAAGGAAGTTGTGTCCTTCATTAGCTTCTCATCTTGACTGTTATTGGTGTATACAAAGGCTACTGACTTGTGGACATTGATTTTATATCCTGAAACATTACTGTATTTTTTGATGTCTTCTAGGAGTCTTGTGGTTGAGTCTTTGAGGTTCTCTAAGTATAAGATCATGTCGTCAGCAAGGAGGGAGAGTTTGACCTCCTCTGATCCCATTTGGATTCCTTTTATTTCCTTGTCTTGCCGAATTGTATTGGCTAGAACTTCCAGCACTTTGTTGAATAGTAAAGGTGACAGAGGACAACCTTGTCTGGTTCCAGTTCTAAGAGGAAAAGCTTTCAGTTTTACTCCATTCAGTAAAATATTCGCTGTGGGTTTGTCATAGATAGCTTCAATCAGTTTTAGAAATGTTCCACCTATGCCTATACTGTTCAGTGTTTTAATTAGAAAAGGTTGCTGGATTTTATCAAATGCTTTTTCTGCATCTATTGAGAGGATCATGTGATCTTTATTTTTGCCTCTGTTAATATTGTGGATAATGTTTATGGACTTGCGTATGTTTAACCAGCCTTGCATCCCTGGCATGAAGCCTACTTGATCATGGTGAATGACTTTTTTGATGATAAGCTGTAATCTATTGGTTAGGATTTTGTTGAAAATTTTTGCATCTATATTCATGAGTGAGATTGGTCTGAAATTCTCCTTTTTGCTTGGGTCTTTTCCTGGTTTTGGTATCAGGGTGATGTTTGCTTCATAGAATGTGTTGGGGAAGATTCCTTCTTCCTCAGTTTTTTGGAATAATTTCTGCAGTACAGGAATAAGCTCTTCCTTGAAGGTTTGATAGAATTCTGGAGTGAAGCCATCTGGACCAGGGCATTTTTTGGTTGGAAGCTTTTTTATTGTGTCTTTGATCTCAGTGCTTGAAATTGGTGTATTCAGGAGCTCTATTTCTTCCTGGTTAAGTCTAGGGAGAGGGTGTAATTCCAAATATTGATCCATTTCCTTCACATTGTCAAATTTCTGGGCATAGAGTTTCTGGTAGTATTCAGAGATGATCTCTTGTATCTCTGTGGGATCAGTTGTTATTTCCCCTTTATCGTTTCTGATTGAGGTTACTAGAGATTTTACTTTTCTATTCCTCATTAGTCTGGCCAATGGTTTATCTGTTTTATTTATTTTTTCAAAAAACCAACTCCTTGTTTCATTCATTTTCTGAATGATTCTTTTGTTTTCAATTTCATTGATCTCTGATTTGATTTTGGATATTTCTTTTCTTCTACTGAGTTTAGGCTTAGATTTTTCTTCTTTTTCCAATTCCATAAGATGGCTTATGAGATTGTTGATGTGCTTCCTTTCTGTTTTTCGAATGTAGGCATCTAAAGCGATGAATTTTCCTCTCAAAACTGCTTTTGCAGTATCCCACAGGTTTTGATAGCTTGTGTCTTCATTGTTGTTATGCTCAAGGAAGTTAATGATTTCCTGTTTTATTTCTTCCTGCACCCATCTGTTATTCAACAGAAGATTGTTTAATTTCCATGCATTTGGGTGGGGTCGAGCATTTTTGTTAGAGTTGAGTTCCACCTTTAGTGCCTTATGGTCTGAGAAGATACAAGGTAAAATTTCAATTCTTTTGATTCTGTTGATATTTGTTTTGTGTTCCAGGATATGATCAATTTTGGAGAATGTTCCATGGGGTGATGAGAAGAATGTATATTCTTTATCTTTGGGATGGAGTGTTCTATATGCGTCTATCAAGCACAGTTGTTCTAGGGTCTCATTTAAATCTCTTATATCTTTGTTTAATTTCTGTTTAGAGGAATCGTCCAGCTCTGTAACAGGACTGTTAAATTCCCCTTTTATTATGGTATTATTTGATATCATATTGCTCAGACTGAGTAAGGTCTGTTTCAAGAATCTGGGAGCATTTAAATTGGGTTCATAAATATTTAGAATTGAAACATCTTCTTGTTGTATTTTTCCCTTGACCAATATAAAGTGACCATCTTTGTCTTTTTTGACTTTAGTTGCTTTAAATCCACATGAATCTGAAAATAAGATTGCAACTCGTCTTTTTTTCTGAATTCCATTTGCCTAAAAAATTGTCTTCCAACACTTGACTTGGAGCTTAATTTGTCTTTTGAAGCCAGGTGTGTTTCTTGCAGACAGCAAATGGATGGCTTGTGTTTTTTAATCCAGTCAGCCAATCTATGTCTCTTCAGTGGGGAGTTCAAGCCATTAACATTTATGGAGATAATTTATAAGTGTGGTAGTATTCTATTCGTCTTATTTTGTGAGAGTCCATTGCTTAGTTTTATTTTTTGCATCAGTGTGGAGGTTAGGTTCTGTCCTTTGATTTCTTAGTTCTTACTTTGCTGCTGATCCATTGTGGTTGTCAGTGTGCAGAACAGGTTGAAGTATTTCCTGTAGAGCTAGTCTTGTTGTGGTGAATTTCCTCAATGTTTGTATATCCGTAAATGATTTGATTTCTCCATCAATTTTTAAGCTTAGCTTAGTAGGGTACAGAATTCTGGGCTGGAAATTGTTCTGTTTAAGTAGATTAAAGGTAGATGACCATTGTCTTCTTGCTCGGAAAGTTTCATTAGAGAAGTCTGTGGTCATTCTGATGTATTTGCCCCTGTAAGTCAACTGGCGCTTACTCCTGGCAGCTTGCAGAATCTTTTCTTTTGTCTTGACTTTGGACAGGTTCATCACAATGTGTCTTGGAGAAGCTCGGTTAGAGTTGAGGTGACCTGGGATCCGATATCCCTCTGAAAGCAGTGTGTCAGAATCTTTGGTGATATTTGAGAAATTTTCTTTTATAACATTCTTGAGTATGGCTTCCATTCCTCTGGGGCATTCTTCTTCCCCTTCTGGGATTCCTATAACTCGTATGTTGGAACGCTTCATAAGGTCCCATAATTCTGACAGTGAACATTCTGCTTTCTCTTTCTTCTTTTCTGCCTCTTTTACTGTTTGAGTTATCTCAAGAACTTTGTCTTCTACCTCTGAAATTCTTTCTTCTGCATGGTCTAACCTGTTGCTGATACTTTCCATTGCATCTTTAAGTTCCCTAATTGATTGTTTCAGTTCCTTCAGCTCTGCTATATCCTTTTTATATTCTTCATATCGTTCATCTCTGATTTGATTCTGTTTTTGGATTTCCTTTTGGTTATTTTCCACTTTATTAGCAGTTTCCTTCATTGTTTCCATCGTTTCTTTCATTGTTTTCAACATGTGTATTCTAAATTCCCTTTCTGTCATTCCTGACATTTCTTTATAGGTGGAATCCTCTGCAGTAGCTACCTCATGGTCCCTTGGTGGGGTTGTTCTGGACTGTTTCTTCATGTTGCCTGGAGTTTTCTGCTGATTTTTCCTCATGAGTGATTTCTTTTATCTGTTTCCTTACCCTAATTTTCCTTTCACTTCCTCTTGCTCTTTAAGTTCTCATGCCTATGGACGAAGGGTTCGATGAGTCCTTATGGTACAGAACCAGAAGAGTGAGAAGGTTGAAGAGCAAGAAAGGGATGAAAGAAAGGAGGACCGAGTGTTCAAAAAAAAATAGAGAAAGGAGAGCTGGTGGGTAAAAGGAATATTGACAAAATGAAGAGAGGCACAGAAAGAGGGAGACAGAGCAACATAGGTGTACAGTAGGGTACTTTGACACTACTTTAAAGAAAATCCACCTTCTAGGGGTACCCAGTTGGGTGGTTCCCTTTAGGTCAGCAGCTCTTCGCTAACCTGATGAGACACAGTACCCCACCTCCACCAAGTAGAGAGGAAAGACAAAAATGCTATAAATCAAACCAAAACAAGCAAACAGAAAACTTTACGGGATAAAATTGGGTGAAAAACCAAATAATAGCAGTAGAAACACTAGCAAAAATGAATTTCTAGTTATTGAAAAAGGCAGCAGTGGGAAATTATAATTAAACTAGAAAAATTGAGAAAGAAAAACGATCTGTATGGAAAAGGTTGAAATTAAAAAACAAAACAACATCAACAACATCAAAATAAACAAAAAAACAACCAAACCAAACCAAACAAACAAACAAAAAAAAACACAACCAAAAACAAAGCAGTATGTATATGTTGTTGAATATTGTCTGGGCAACACGTGGTCTTATGGGGTATGAGATGTTAATCACAGTCTGATACGACTGGAGGCTGCTGATTTCTCAAACCCCTGCAGGTAGACACCCTAAATCTCTCTTCAGCCCACTTAAAAGTCACTTTGAACTTGTTCACTTGCTGAGCAGAAGCTTTCCCAGGAAAGTGCTTGTCACCTGAATCACTGCTTAAGTGGCTATCCACTTACCCAGTGTGCCAAAACCGGTCTCACTCTGCCCCTGAGGCTTAGGGCTGCAAGGCAGCTCAGACCCCACCCTTAGGCTACTCGGTCGCTAGTTTACCAGCTCCCACCTGGATTCTAGCTCTGCGACCCTCAGGAAGGAGCTTGTCAGGGCAGATCACTCACAATGGCTCCCTGCGGCCCATAGCCAAACACTATTAGCTCTGTGTGGCTCAGCGGCTCCGACTGGGGCCCTAGACAATGGCCAAAATTACCCGCAGTCCCGCTTAGGCTCTCCCCAAGGCAGTTCAACTGAGTTCCAAGTCCAAAGACACCAAAACAGTTCACAGGTAAGGCCTTTCCTGTTTGCAGTCTCGCTGCTACTGAACTTACAGTTGCGGGCGGGTTTAGACCAATTGAATACATGCGACCACTTGCCGTTTTTCCACTGTTTTAGTCCTCCTCTTGGGGTCCAGAAGTCTTTCACTGACTTCCTGTATCCTCACAGGGGTGATGATAGGCAGATCCCACCAGCCAGAGATGCCTGGAGTCCTATCTCCCCAGACTTACGGTGCCCAGATGCAAGTAAGCTGTTACATGGCCACCATCTTGCTCTCCCACCACCCGTTTGACACATTTTCATCACACTGGTTAACATAGCCTTCCTGGCATTTTCTTAGTTATTGTGCTAAGACATTTACATTCCACATTTACTAAGTTTCCCATATACCCTTGTAAGATGTACTGGAGGTGTAATCCCACCAATCTCCCTCCCTCTGCCCACCTCCCCCCTCTCTCCCCTCCCTTTCCCCGTTCCCTCTATTCTTAGGTTGTAACTGGGTTATAGCTTTCTTGTGTAAGCCATCAATTAGTTTCATAGTAGGGCTGAGTACATTGGATACTTTTTCTTCCATTCTTGAGATACTTTATTTACTAAGAAGAATATGTTCCAGCTCCATCCACGTAAACATGAAAGAGATAAAGTACCCATCTTTCTTTAAGGCTGCATAATATTCCATAGTGTACTTATACCACAATTTATTAATCCATTCATTGATCAATGGGCACTTGGGCTTTTTCCATGGCTTAGCAATTACAATTAGGGCTGCAATAAACATTCTGGTACAAATATCTTTGTTATGATGTGATTTTTGGTCTTCTGGGTATATGCCTAGTAGAGGAATTATAGGATTGAATGGCAGGTCTATTTTTAGATCTCTAAGTGTTCTCTAAACATCTTTCCAAAAGGAATGTATTCCCTTGTTCTTTTCTGTCTTGCCATTCCTCCAATAACAAATCTTATGCCAGCCAGGGAGATCAATTTTCAACCAAGTGTACAGATCCTGAACTGGGATTTTGAACATCTTGTTCCTTTGCTTGTAGCTGTTCTCCATCCTCATTTTGCTTCTTCTCCTCAGGAGTATCTTCTCATCCTTTGGTTCTCAGTTTAATCTTTGTTTCTCTAGGGAATCCTTCTCCTTCTTACTAAGCATGGGTCAGGGGACCTTCCTCTGGTGATCGCTCGTAACCTCTCATTGTAACCCTTTTCACAATTGTTGTTATTCTGTAATTATATGTTTACTTCTCTGACTCCTTTTACCAATGTGTAGGTTCTAGGAAGGAGAGGCCATGTCTGTTAGGTTAACCTCTAGCATCCTCAGTGCCTAGTACAAAGCCTACAATCTAACTATCACCAAGTGTCATTAATTGTTAAGTAAATTAATGAGTATTGAGGGTGAGAAAAGAAACGTCCATTTTGTTCTGGTTGGGAAGGGGCAGAGTTTAGGATACATGGCAAATATGATCTTTCCTCATTTAGGAACACAGTTCTACTACCAATGTGAAAACCTGCTATGTTTTTTAGAAATAAGGTAAAGAGCTCAGAATTTAGATTTAGATATAGCCTCTATTCCTTCATCATTCAACACATAGTAACTGATAAATATTTTTAATAAATATGGATGCCACATGTTAGTCAACATATAATTATACAAAGTGGCGATATAGCCATGAGCTTTTGAGCCACTTTGTCTGGATTTGAATTCTAGCTCATTTACTTATGCATGTTACTTAATGCTATATGCTTCAGTTTTCCATCTGAAGAATGGGATAGAAACAGGACATAGCCAGATGCATAGCTCAGGCCTGGGTCACTTGGGGCCAGGAGTTTGAGACCAGCCTTGGCAACATAGTGAGACCCAGTCTCTGTGAATAAAACATTAAAAAAATTAACTAGGTTTGTTGGCATGTGACTGTAGTTTCAGCTTCTTGGAAGGCTGAGGCGGGAGGATGGCATAAGGCCAGGAATTAGAGGTTACAGTGAGGTGTGATTGTATCACTGTACTGTAGCCTGGGTAACAGATTGAGACCTTCTCAATAAATAAATAAATAAACAAATAAATATTTGATTATTAATAAGTATTTATTTATTGCATAGGATTATTAATATGATTTAATTAATATAGGTAAACGAAAGAGCATAGTGAGTGCTTGGTATGTGTTGGCTATCATTATCCACTGAATGTGGGCTCCATGAGGGGAGGGATTTTTGTCTTTGTTTACTGCTGTCTTCAAAGTACAGCTTGTAATAAGTGCTCAGTGAATACTGAATAAAGTGTGCTTTGGAATGGATGTGCATGTTGCATGTCTTGTGCTAGAAATAGGTGACTGAAGGAGAAATGAGATGTTCTTGCTATTTAAGAGGAGTTTAAGTTCTTTTCTGCATATCCCCCACTCCTTAATATTTTTGCTCTGTACACAGTTGGTGGTGTTGCTGTCAACCATCTATGATCATAATGTTCTCTGATAACAGGACATACTCTTCCTCCACTCCATCTAGTAAAAAGAAGAAAAGAATGGGTCCAGTTTCAGAATTGAGGGAGTTCTAAATGGGATGGCTCTTACTTTTTCTGTGAAATACAAATTAAGCTACCCTGATGAGGTGGGTGATGCAAAGAAGTTGTACAAAACTGCTAGTGATTTGTGATACTCATGATTTTCCATCCTTTGTGGACACAGAGGTCCCAGCTTCTCTTATGGTTAGGTGGAACCAGGTATCTGAATTCTAGCCAATGTAAATGTGGGTGGATGTGATGTATGCTGACCCCTTTGACCTTCCTATAGGGATATCTTCAGATTCTCTCTTTCTGTAAATTACAGTCGAAGAGGTGTGTAAACATTTAGAGAAAGTTGTAATCATTGAGCTATCACCTCTCAGTTCCAAACCCACCCTTCTATGCACTGTTTTGTCATCCTGGACTAGGATCTAGCAAACTGCATGTCTTTTTGGCCAGGTGACTCTATTAGGTTCTGCCAATAGGAGACACCAAAGAGAGTCCAAAAGGACACTCAGCCTAAAAGGGAGGAAGACGGGATAAGAAACCTCCTCTTTTACATGCACTTCCTCTCCCCGTTAGCATTACACTACTAGAGATCCTTCACCTTACCAGCAGCAGTTGGTACCAACCTCCATGTTTTATTCCAGCATTTATAGAACAAATCTTTGCTGTGCCTTCTCAAAGGGGCACCCAGAACTGGGTTTCCTCATCCAACGGAGGCCCTGCTCTGTGGCATCTCCCCCAAACTTCTAGATTCTATAATCTCTACGTCTTATCTTTAGTCACCAATTTAGGGGAAATATGTTCTTTTCACTCATACTATCTCTGTATTTCATCACAGTTCCATTACTTTTTCTCAATTTTAGAAAACCTAACCTATTTCTTATACTAAATTCTTTCTGAATTTCTAATGCACCTTATTCTGATTGGATACTGATTCTAAATATGCATTCACAAAATAAGACGTGCCCATATTTTTGAGTTACTGTTTGGAAAAAAATGCTACCTGGAGCATTCACAAATGACAGAAAATTGATTAATTTAAGCGACAAATGGGTGCATTGAGGAACGCAGAAATAGTGTGAAAGTCAAATAACTTGAAAATTTTAGTACGATTATACAAGACCCTGTTAAAATAATAGTAAGTCATACTTTCCTCTGGGTGAATAGTGCTTAGCTGTCCAGATGCATTTGTTGAGAAGGCAGATGGAAGAATTGATCAAAAGTTGTATTTCAGCTGGATGAACGGCACGAAAAGAACGAAAATAATGAGGCATCAAGTTTTCTTTGAATAGTTTACATTTTAATTGAAAATAAATATATCTATTTTCTGGTCTCAGTACATTTCTTTAAATTCCCCTTCCATTCCATGTATTTTATTTGTAGGAAAGTTACAGAGAAAAGTAAAAACTTACTTTTTCAAAATCACATTTCATTTGATACTATTCAATAGTTGAGAGTACAGTATATCATTGTAGTTAGCTTTTATTTTTTTAATTAGGAATATATTTTAGATGAACTTATTTGAAATATAAAGGCAAGTCCTAAAGTATTGATATGCCTGACCAATCACAAATTTTAAGGATTTGTTAAAGCTCTTGAATATTGTGTCTAGGGTCTGTAAAACATTATTAATTTAGTTTAAGTCTATTTTTGTTTTTGTTACATAAATATCTTACTTTGAATTGATTTTAATTAAACTTCATGGAATAATTTATATCATGCCAACAAATTACATGAGAATATTAAAATGCAATTAAAACAAATGACAGAAGTAGTAACCCCAGGAATATTTAATTTTAACTCAGATATCAATTTGTACAGATACTGTGCATGGGAGTTGAAGTTTTGGTCTCTTCAGTAAACCAGATGGAAGGTCATTTTTCTTTAGTCATGAAGCAAAGTTATGAAGCAAAGCTGTCACACAGTCTTTCATCAGCCCATTAAACCACAGACGTTATGCATAATGCAAGACATCTAACCAATCTCATTGCACTGAATTTCATATATTTCAAGGAGAAGGAATTCAGAACATTTTTTGCTTTTCTTATGGCCTGAGAGCATACCAATAGCAATTCAAAGCAATAATCATGTTGTGAGTTGGTAATATATTGTGGATGTTTATATGAAAAAATTCCCATTACAGAATGTCTCCATAAAGTAAATTTTTAACAAATCTATCCAAAAAGAAAATATCCTGCATGACAATTAAAATGAAATGTTTAGAAAAACTCTGCCAACTACTAGTGGCACTAACATTTCTGACCCCTTTAAAAATCAATCACATGGTCAGCTATATTTGGCCATGTAATGATGTATGTTATTTTATATTTAATTCTTTGACAAAGATTAGAGTTCCTTGTAGCTGTTGTATATTTCAAGTATTAGGAACACAACATTTGTTTTGATGACAAAAATATTAACCAGCTAGTAAACTATTTATGAGAAAAAAAGCACAATATCTTTTTAATGGCCAAAATTTTTGCTAAATGTGGGAAGGAACTTGCTTACCTTTCTCAACACTGGTTTCCAAATGCTTAGCCATATGTTGGGGACATAGAATGGTAAATATTTGAGAATAAAAATTGAGCTAAATTTAATATTAAATCATTAGGAACAGTTAAACATTACAAAGTTAAAAAATACTAAGTGTTAAAACGCACACATCTTGATATGCAGTATCTTATATTTTGTAATGAATTCATTACTTCATTCATTTTGAAGTAATTAATTTATTGTATCCATCCACAGTTAAGTATGAACTATTAATGATTTCAGAATTACTTCCCTATATATTTTATATATTCGTTGCCTAACTTACTCTCTTTTTTTTGAGACACAATTTTTTTTTGAGACAGTAATTTCGGAATTACTTCCCTATGTATTTTATGTATTCATTGCCTAAATTACTTTTTTTTTATGCTGCCCTCAGTAGAGTACTGTGGCGTCACAGCTCACAGCAACCTCAAACTCTTGGGCTTAAGCAATTCTCTTGCCTCAGCCCCAAGTAGCTGGGACTACAGATGCCCACCACAACACCCAGCTATTTTTAGGTTGTAGTTGTCATTGTTGTTTGGCAGGCCTGGGCTAGATTTAAACTCGCCAGCTCCAGTGTATGTGGCTGGTGCCTTAGGTGCTGAGCCCTTACTCACTTTTAGGTGCTGAGCCCTTACTCACTTTTTAGAAAGAATTATAATGTTATGTGTTTTCACATCATTATTATTTTTATCATTGAGCTTTTGTGAACTTTCTTCAGGATCGTAGGAGTATTTATAAAGAGGAGAAGGTGGGTTGTTGCATATATTTTAGCTGTAATAAAATGATTATCTTGTTTACCACTAAACATCAGTGTGCTTTAATTACCACAATTTATGTTCTTCCATACATCATCTCAAGAACTCCTAGAATTCCACTGTGTAAGAAAAATATTCCACTTTATAACGTGTGAGGCTAGTTTGTGTCAGACATTGTGCTAGGTACTTTGGGTACATTATCCTTAATTTTCACAACATCTCTGCAAAGTAATTATTTTTGCTACAGTTTGCTATTAAACACACAAATGTTCCTAGATAATGAATATATTGCCCATGATCGCCTAGCTACTGAATGATGGGAACCCTTGTTTGTCGCCTGAGCACAGAGCCTCTTAATACCTTCTGCCTTCCACTTTTGTGACAAATACAAAATTATCCTACTCTTGCTTGTGAGCAGTTCTCTATGCCTTAAGTTGAACTTCTCTGAGAGCCTAAACCATCTTGGGGCATCTGTGAAACAGGAGGAAAATTGACTGGCCATCCCCACTTTGGTGTTTTTTTTTTTTTAATACTGTAACACGAGCACTTGGCAAGGTCTTATTATTTCTACAGTGTACTTAATCCTACTGGAGATTTTGCAGCTGATACTGCCTGGCCAACTTTAACATATAAGAAATTATAAATAGTTTGTGTTTTCATTATGTGATGGCTATCACCAATGACAGAGAGAAAGGGGAATGGAGAGAGAAAGAGAGAGTGGAAAAAAACCGAGAAAGAGAGAGAGATTGTTTGATACAAGGCAAGGTAGTTTAAAATCTGAGTGATCTTGCACTCATCAAACATTTCATTCCCAAAGAAATAAGAGAGAAAAACTTCTTTGAATGTTATTTTGGTTTTCAGTATTATGGAATGGTACAAATACAAGTGGTAACCAATAAAAAAATAGAGGCACACATGTAATGGAGACATTTAAATATTATCTTTCAAGTGACTTTGAATGCAGAATTAGATCTCAAAGTCTTTTTATACTTCATGGCCCTAGAAAGCCCTTCATCAGGTGGGGAGCACAGGGCATTGCTTATAAATGCCTTGTGTCGTTTTGGTAATCTCTTTGGAGACTTACATATGTAACACCATATATAATTCCACAGAGTATAATATATAATTTCACAGAAACTTCTCTGAACTTTGTATATAATTGTTTTTATACCTTGTTATAAAGTATATCCATGCCGAGTATTTTAAAATAAATTTTGACGGCCCCAGTAGATGTTTATAAAAGTGATCATTAACAATCAATGGTAATGACTTTTCTCATTTTTTCTCTTTGAGAAGTAAAATGTAGAAAGCTGTTGTCTATTTGTCTTTTCTACTTCCCAGCACACTTAAATTGGGATTAGAAAAACAAAGGATGTGGGAGGCACCTATGGCTCAAAGGGGTAGAGCGCCAACCCCATATGCCAGAGGTGGCCGGTTCAAACCCAGCCCCCGCCAAAAACTGCAAAAAAAAAAAAAAAAAAAGAAAGAAAGAAAAAGAAAAACAAAGATCCTACTTACAACTTATGGGACTGTTAATTTCTCTATGGGATCAGTTTCCTCTTCTATAAAATGGGGACAGAAATATTAATGCTGCTCAGCTTATAGGTATAGTGGACAGTATTATATTGCGGTCAAGTACAGACTTCTCAGTTAGACTGATAACTTAATAGCTGTGTTACCCTGGTGAATTGTGTAATCCATTGGAGCCATAGTAACATTATCTAAGAAAATATAGTTAATACCATCTTTCCACATCTTTATTGAAAGGATTAAATACAGTGTTTGCTGAGTTCTTAGTGCCTGGCTATAAAACAACAACAATATATATAGGACAAGTTTATAAGTAGTAATGTTTTGTACAAATTTATAACATGCTAATCTTAATTTCTAGTACTTTAGAATTAAATTATTTGGCTTATCAAAATTTTTAGGACTTCCAACTACTATACAAAAAGGAGCTATAATATTGGTTGGATAGTTTGGATAGTTTGGGGAAAAAATCCACTATGTGATCAATGTACTGGTAGTTCAGGACGAAGAAACTCATAGGCAACCAGCCAAAATAAGAGGGAGAATTTGCTTGAAAATTTGGAAATGCATATACTGGGTTGCATAGGGAGAATGTCTTGAATTTTGACTTCAATAGTATTTGTCTTCTCAAGGATAATAATAACCTCAATGGTTTTGTGCATTTATTCAGATAATACATAAATAATTATAAAAGTTTTAAGATAGCCTGTGTTAAGGTCCATTATTTAATTTCCAAGAAACATACTTAACAGCATCCTTTTCGATTCAGCCGTGCAAGGTTTGACTTGCTCACATCATTGATAATGCTGGGAGGGCTCCATTTGTTTCTGTCCATTTAGATTTCAATTTCTTTTTTTTTTTGCAGTTTTTTTTTTTTTGGCCGGGGCCAGGTTTGAACCTGCCACCTCCGGTATATGGGGCCAGTGCCCTACACCTTTGAGCCACAGGTGTGGCCCTTAGATTTTAATTTCTTGATATTTGTGTGTCTGAAAGCTTTTCTAATGACTCACATACATATGAATATCAAGCATGTTCTTGTCCTGTAATAACGACTCAATGGATCCTGTAATAACGAGCAAAATGTATTGCTTTCCTTGAGGATAAATTGCTTAGGAGGAAGGATTATGAATTTTGCTCTCTGATTCCCAAACATAGTACCTTGCCTAGAGCAGATGAGCTTCCTAACAGTTGGAGTTTATTCACCATTAGATATATTATAGTTGTTCAGGCAAGATATTTAATTTCTTTGTTATCTTAATTATTCAGTCATATTGTGGTAAACACCTACTTTGTGACAGATTCTGTGTTATGTATTAGGAACTCTAAAATGACTATGACAAAACAGTTTCTACTTTTACAGAAATAATAGCCTGGTAGAGAAAGCACATAACTACACAATTTATAATACATGTGAGGTAGTTAGATATAGCTTGATGTGGATACATAGAGTGAGTAATATTAAAATTATCAAATTTAAGGGTGGAGCCTGTGGCTCAGAGGAGTAGGGAGCTGGCCCCATATACTGGAGGTGGTGGGTTCAGATCTGGCCCTGGCCAAAAACTAGAAGAAAAAAAGAAAATAAAATAATAAAAAAATATCAAATTAAAATGTCACTCTGTTTTCCAATCTATCAGATACTTTGGGGATGGGAAGTTTACTTATCCCAGTAATTTTTTATTTTTGTTAACATAAAATGAAATACCCAAGATTACTCAAATATATTTATGGGCAAAAAGAACAGCACTTTCTTAGTGATTTCTATTAGCAGCATTAACAATTGTGAATAAAAGAAAACCACAGAAACTTCTGGCTCCTTAGCTGAACACTCCATGTTGTCAATGACTCTCTCATGGTTAAAGTCATTTGTTGTACCCTGGTTTCTTTTATTGAGCTCGAGTTGTTTGTTACTTTACAGTGTATTATTAGGACTACAACTTGCCTCTGTTGGATTTAGCAGAATATAAAATCCTGGTTGGTTTTGATTTATCTTCTTCATACACAAATTCTATTTTTTTTCCATAGGCATTTTTACAAATGCTTTAAAAAAAATCCAGATATACTATTTATACTCTTTTCAAGATACTACTTATCTGACCTGTGCTGAAGAAAATGCCATTGTCCTTTTGGGAAGTATGGAGAATCTTCAAAGAACTCAAATTAGACCTCCCATTTGATCCTGTAATCCCATTACGAGGTATCTTCCCAGAGGAATAAAACATTTTATGATAAGGACATTTTCACTAGAGTCTTTATTGCAGTTCAATTTACAATCACCAAAACATGGAAATAACCTAAATGCTCACCAACCCAGGAATGGATTAACAAACTGTGGTATATATATACTATGGAACACTATTCAGCCGTTAAAAAAGATGGAGCCTTTATAACTTTTGTATTAACCTGGATAGAGTTGGAACACATTTTTCTTAGTGAAGTATCACAAGAACAGAGAAGCAAGAATCAATGTATTCATTTCTAATATGAAGCCAGCAGACAATGCGATACATACACACATAAGAGAAAACGCGAATCAGTTCAAGGTGTGGTGGGCGGAGAACAGAGGCGTGGAGAGAGGGGAAGCATCAGAGACATGTGTGTGCGCCCACTTCATGGGCACAGTGTCAGGGTGTAGGGCACACCTCTTGGGGACAGTACACAATTGTAAGAGGGACTTTACCTAACAAATGCAAACATTGTAATCTAATTCTTTGTATCCTAAATTAATCTGAAACAATTAAAAAAAAAAGAAAATTCCATAGTCCTTTTGAAATATTTTCTTCCTATTTTGAACATTTTCTTAGGAATGATGTTTATTTATTGATACTTTATAATTATAGAAATTTATTTATAATTTTATATTTTTATTAAGTAATTCATACACATTATTTTTAAAACCCAAATTGCTAAAAGTCTTGTAATGAAAAACATTTGTCCCTTCTCCCAACTTTCCACTGCTTAATTCCTGCTTCTGAGCCAAATTCTGTTAATTTGTTTCTGTTTCTTCCAGTAACTTCTTCTATTTCTTAACAAAATGCTTTACTTCTTGATTTAATAGTTTTAAGATTACCTAATAATTTCTACTTAGAATAGTTGAAGATTAACCCTTTTGCAACTACACATTTTGTGGTAGACTGATTGCATTAATGGACCCCAGTTCTGTATCTTGCTATGTTTTGTACCCTTTGGAAATATCTTCCCATGTTGACTCTGAGATTGGCCACATGGCTTGCTCTTATGCTGAGACCCTGGTAGAATTGATGCAAGGAGCAACTTGAGAGACTTGTTGGGACACTCTTACTCCCTCTCTTGGTTCCCTGACAATGCCATGAAAACCAGTCCAGTTTAGCCTGTGAAGGACGAGAGACTTTGTGTATCAGAACTGAGTTGTCATGTGAAGGTCCTAAATTAGTTTCATAGTAGGGGTGAGTACATTGGATACTTTTTCTTCCATTCTCGAGATACTTTACTGAGAAGAATATGTTCCAGCTCCATCCATGTAAACATGAAAGAGGTAAAGTCTCCATCTTTCTTCAAGGCTGCATAGTATTCCATGGTGTACATATACCACAATTTATTAATCCATTCGTGGATCGATGGGCATTTGGGTTTTTTCCATGACTTAGCAATTATGAATAGGGCTGCAATAATGTGGTGCATCTTACAAGGGTATACGTGATGCTTGGGGTAAATGTGGAATGTAAATGTCTTAGCAAAGTAACTAAGAAAATGCCAGGAGGGCTATGTCAACTAATGTGATGAAAATGTGTCAAATGGTCTATGAACCAAGTGTATGGTGCCCCATGATAATATTGATGTACACAGCTATGATTTAATAATAAAAAAAAAAGAAGTAAAAAAAAAAAAAAAGAACTGAGTTGTCTTAGTTACGGCCAATCTTTTTTTTTTTTTTTTTGCTTTGAGCACCATTTTATTTTATAATTGTAATCTAAAATGAAATAAAGACTATATAAGAGAATATCCATCAATTATTCTACCCTTATACTTACCAATCTTGACCTCTTATGCCTTAGCTGACCTGAGAACTCTGTGAACACCCTTGAGTGAATGCAGGTGGTATTAGAATGATTCAGCCAACTTGTGGACTCATGTTCTTAGCTATTTAATCT
This sequence comes from Nycticebus coucang, assembly GCF_027406575.1. NCBI lineage: Eukaryota > Metazoa > Chordata > Mammalia > Primates > Lorisidae > Nycticebus > Nycticebus coucang. The sequence continues at coordinate 99,340,798 of NC_069793.1, read as the reverse complement.
TGATGTGAAATATACAACCTCCTTTCACTTTCCAAGTATGGTTTTATTATATTATCTCTTCTATTATAGCTCCTTCTTTTCCCACTAGCTTTTTTTTTTTTTTTCTTCTGGATTTTCCTGTCTCATGCTCTAACCTGAAATTTCTGCTTTCTAGCTCTGTGTTTCTTTCAGAGACTTCTACCAGCTCTTCTTCTAGCAAGTAGATAATTCTGTCATTAGAAGGAATCTAAGATCTTTTCCTTGGTTTCCAGGGCATAGTCTCTAATTCCATGAGAGAAAAATGTATATGCAAAGTATATATTCTGAATACTTTAATCTGAAATTATCTTTATTATACATTCAACTCATTTGATACTTTGATTTCCTAAACTATTTTTTTCATGAAAAATTTGAGAGCATTTATCCTATGTCTTTTAGGGCATACACAGCTATCTAGAAGTCTAACTATTATTCTTCTTCTCATTCCTTTGTATATAACCTGTTCCCCAACTCTCTGGAGGTATTTAGAATCAGATTTCTTCATTGTACCATGAAATAATGAACTGAATGCCCAAAATAATAATGTGAACTTGTTTAGGATGATGTTTAGAAAATTAGAACTAGGGCGGCACCTGTGGCTCAAGGAGTAGGGCGCCGGTCCCATATGCTGGAGGTGGCGGGTTCAAACCTAGCCCCGGCCAAAAAACAAACAAACAAAAAAAGCCAACAACAACAAAAAAAGAAAATTAGAACTATCCATGGGCAAAAGAAAGACTGGATTTAGGCTAACACTGTAGACTAGGGTAGAAGGCAAATAAAAGACCAAAATGAAAAACATAAAAATATAAATTTAATAAATGAAAATATAGGGAAAATACTTTGGTGATCTATGGAAATAAGTTCTTAAACAAAAATTCAAAGTAATAAACATGTAAATAAATAAAGTTGAATTTAATCACATCAAAATAAGAAATTTTTGTTCAGTAATGTATCCCATAGACAAAGTTAATAAATGAAAAACATAGAATCTTTGCAATGTATACATGAAATTAGAATATTAAATACCTAAGCAGTCTTGCATTCAACAAGATAATTCAGTAATCTCATCAAGAAATGGGAAATAGTGAGGAACAGATAATTTAATAAGAAAACAAAAAAGCTAATAAACAGATGAAGACATGCTAAAAATTATTAGTAATCAGAGAAACTGGATTTTAAAACTGTAATGCAGTATTACCTATAATTATTGGTATTAGGCCAGCAAAATTGAAAAACTGAATAATGCCACTTGCTGGTGGGGATGTTGGGATACAGTAACTGTCATGTCCCGTTAGTGAAAGTTTAGATTGGAATAGTCATTCTGGAAGCAGTCCAGGTAAGCATGCCAACACTGTTTAATCCAACAGTGGTAGTCCTTAGAATGGTAGTAATTCTAACATAGCTTGACAAAGGAGCTTCAGTAAGATGCCTATAGAGGAATTATTTGTACAGGTGGGAGCCCTGAGTTCCTGTAAGTCTTGATATGCACAACCTAGGATTTTATGTATTGGTTATAAGCAATACATTAAATATATACATTGTTATTTGTGTAAAACTTAAAATCATAGTTTTCAGAGTAAAAAATAGCATTAAATATAAAACAAAATAACTTTTCTTTTTGTACATCAATCTCATCTTATTGCATCTCGTTTCTAAGTCTCCGCTGTTTCATCTCATACCTTATCAAACTCTTTGGAGGTTCTATGTGTCAGAACTTGACTTTAATTTGTGTCTCTTTCTTCGTGTCTCTAGATTGTGTTTCTAAGAGACAAACAGTTTTATTTTCGTATGCTTCATAAAAACCACATTTTATATTTGAGCTTGTAGTATACCATAATGTAAGGCCATAAAAATTTTAATAAATATTTAAGGAGCATCTATCATATACTAAGCACTAGGACAAGGTCTGCAAGTATAACAATCCACAAGATAGGCATAAACTACAGCTTCCTGAAGGTTATGTAATAAATTAGCATGCATATATGTAGGTTGGGGGATTGTAATGAATTCTTATAAATTTATGTTTCCTCAGCATTCATTTTGAATATAATTTAAAATTTTATTTCAGATTAATATGAGGGTACCAATGATTATGTTACATTGTTTGCATTTGTTTGAATGCAAATTTAACTTTCTCATACCAGAAGCAAGACTCAGTCACCCTAGACAATCTTTAGTTCTATCTCATACCTAAATGGCTTAAGCTGGTGGTAAGAACTTAGAGCCATATCTTCTGCCTAGCAGACTGGGTTTCCCACCTGGAGGTGTTTGTAGTGAACTTAACCTGACCCACACCCTATTCCCTTATACAGTGTGGCCATGAAGTTCATGTGCAATTTTACGTTACATACTATCTTAAATTGTGCACAAACTTTATGGCCACCCTGTATATACTGCTTGTTCCCACACCTTTCTCTCTCTCTCTCTCTGCCTGACTCTTCATTTCTGCCTGTGTGGCCTGGGGAGGACGGCTTTTCTGACTCATTATGTTTTCTTTGCCCAGGATCTATAAGTAAAAAATTTTGAACTTGTTTCCTATGGTGGTAGTGTATTGAATTTGTGCGTTCCACCAGAAGAACAAGGGCTACCACAAGCTGGTCGGGTTTCCACAGGTCAGGTTTCCATTGCCAGAGCAATGGTCAGATAGACATAAATTGGACAGAGGTTAGACAAAAACTACAAGGCCATCTGCCATATGACAGGTAGCCTGTGTGTAGGTCAGATAAGTAGGCATCAGGTCATCTGCCAGGTAAAGGAAGTATCTTGTGAAAGGTACACCGTAAACACCCACATCTAGATATCCTTTATTTCCCAGTAGGGCAAATTGCTAGCTGCTATGGTACTAAGACCCCAATTCAGCTGGGGATTCTTAATACAGGGGAAATATAAATATGTAAGCATAGCAACATTTACTCAAGAAATATTTTTAACTATTTAGTATGGTTCTGGCACTGGGTTTACAACAATGAGCAAAAAAGATAGGGTTCCTGCACACTGAGCATCAATAATTAATTGATTACAACTTTTCTTGGTATCAATGAAAGTTATAATCTCTTTCATTGAATTCTTATAGAACTTTATTGGTAGTACTGATATTTCATTTATACTAATTGATACTATTGAAATCACCTTTTACAGATCCGTAGAGGAGTGCAAGCCAAGAATTATGGTAAGGGCCTAAAACTCTGTGAAGGCACAGACTGAGCTAAAAATAATGATAATAATCAGCCACTGCTCCCTCCTTTGCTTGATGATAATTAGTCACTGTCCCTTGTTTGCTTTTCTACAGTTACTACCCTGGAGTCGCACAGCTAGCTGATGGTCACAAAAATTCTTTGTTTTCTTTTAAATTTTTTTTTTTTACAGAGATAGAGTCTCACTTTGTCACCCTCCGTAGAGTGCTGTGGCATCACAGCTCACACCGACCTTCAGCTCTTGGGCTTAGATGATTCTCTTGTCTCAGCCTCCCATGTAGCTGGGACTACAGGTACCCACCACAATGCCCAGCTATTTTTTTGTTGCAGTTTTTCTTGTTGCAGTTTTTTTGTGGGTTCAAACACGCCACCCTCGGTATATGGGCCAGAGACCGACTCACTGAGCCACAAGTGCCACCAGGTCATTAAGGTTCTTAACTTTCTCCACACATAAAATCACTCTTGTGAAACCTAAGGCTAACTTCTCAGATATCTTCCAGGCTCTGCATTCTGGTAGAAGGGATAATCCACCCAGACCAGTGACCTGTACTGAAGAACTGACTCAACTGGTATTGTGACCTCCATCTCCAGAACCAACACAGCAAAGATGACAGTTTCTACACCCTTATGGTTCTGCCCTGAACCCAGCCAATTAGCAGTCCAAATTGCCTAGGCTTTTACCTGCTAAACTGTCTTTAAGAACCCTTTCTTCCAAATTTTCAGGGAGGCGGAGTTGAGAACTTCCTCCTATCTCCCCACTTAGTAATAAGTGAGTAATTAAATACTTCTTCTACTGTAGCATCCACTGTCACAAGGTATTGGCTTCCTCTTGAGCAGTGGGCAATGAACCTGATTAGGTTGCAACACTACAATTATTTGGCTTTTGCAAAACATCTTGATGTTAACTGACATCCATTTCCCTAGGATGGAGACTTGTCTGGACATGATTAAACATGTTTGGTGGACTTGTGAGCTATTGCACACGAGTTTTTGACTATACTCTTGAAGATTCTTGAGAAAGATAATTTAGCTTAAGTATGTAGAGAAACTTAAACAAGCAGACACCCCAAGAAACCTTTATCTATCCTTTGATACATTTGGGGGCATAGACTTAGTATACCCACTAGAGAATAAGGAGCTATACACATTTTTATTACTTTTTCCTTTTTTGAGACATTCCCTGAGGCATCTTCAGTGGCTGATTTGTTGCCAGGATGTCAAAAGCACATCATAAAGTGTGGAAGAGGGTCACTTTCCGTATCTGTTCAGAAATTGTATATTTTCAGCACATTGTGGACTTCAGGAAAGTCTGCCAAAGAGTTGTATGTTGGGCAGCACCTGAAACAAACAGAAATGGTGTTCATTGAGAGCCAGAAATTTTTCTGTTGGAAATGTCCGAATGCATTATTAGTACGCCTGCCTTTTCTGTCCTCATAAGGGGCTATCCCCCTGGGTTATGGGGCATAGAAGAGGGAGAACTTGACTAATGCCAAGTGGTTTTAGGGCTTATTCCTGAGTGACAGTGAGATATTATTGGGGATGGAGAGAGACATCTTATCTTCTTTCTGATTTGGGGGGAGATTGTTTGGAAACTAGAACTTCTTGATTAGGAAGAAGCAGGGATAAGAGCCCGCAATTCTAAGGATATATGTATGGTTTTCCTTCATCTTTCTTGATTGAGGTTTGTGGAGAGTAGCTACTGGGTGAAATACCAATAATGCCAACTTCTGTGTCTTCACTGCAGCATGTAATAGGTATTCAAATGATTGTTGAGTGGCTTTGCATGAAAAGAAGGATCTATTATGTCATAAAGAACATAAGTATACAGAATTTTTTGAAAAGCAAATTTAATCAAATATAAGAAGTTGAAATTTTTTGAGAGAAAGAAATCAAGGAGATATCCTCCAGAAGCAACAAGGAAGTGAGTGAAATTGTGACATAATCTCCCTGAAAAACTACACAGTTGTGTTATACTTGGCCTTACCTGAGATTTAAAATTGTGAAGGATATAAAAAAAAAATTAAACAATTTCTCCATTTTATTCTAGGCCATAATATTAGATCATTAGTTCAGTAGAAAGAAAGAGCTCATTTTAAATAAATTTAAACTCAAAAAATGAAAGAGTACTTTCAGAGACCATAGGTAGTCAGTGTTCAGACTGAACTGAGAAATCTTGAAGAATCAAACACAATAACCTTTTTTTTTTTTTTCTTTAGAGAGAGAATCTCACTCAGTTGCCCTGCCTAGAGTGCCACGACCTCACAGCAACCTTAAAATCCTCAGTTCAAACAATTCTCCTACCTCAGCCTCTCAAGTACCTGGGATGATAGGTGCCTGCCACAGTGCCTGGCTAATTTTTCTATTTTTAGGAAAGACAGGTGAGACTGGTATCAAACTCCTTAGCCCAAGGGCTCCTCCCACCTCAGCCTGCAGAGTGTTAGGACTACAGGAATGAGCTACCACACTTGGCCACAATGACACTTTTTAGAGGACATAGATTTTAAAAAACAAAATTCAATTTTATAATACCATAAACAAGAGTAGATATCTTAGAATAAGGAAAAACAACTCAGCTATTATAATTCTCATCAAAGCTGTTTATTTGGAGCTACCTCCTTCGTATTGAATTTGATAATTTGTGTTTGATAATTGAATCATAAGGAATGATGCTGCTGTGCAATGAGAGACCAGAGGGAAATGCACTTTGTTGGGCAGTCACTATAATGTACCTGTAATTTAGATAAACTTATTCTTACATATATGTTTATTTACAAACTTCTGTGGTAAAACTTTAGAGCTTCTTTAACCTCAAGGCATCCCTATAGTGTAAGAGGAATAAATAATGCCACTTCAGGAGACAGATTCTTTGATATGATCTTTATTTTGTGATGAAATATGATTTCCATATAATATCTCATATGATATTAGACAAATTTTAAGCTAAAATTGGACTGCTTAAATAAATTCTTATTCAGATCCTTCATTCAGAAAAATAATAGGGTGATTTGCAGGAATTAAGGAGGTTAGAGAGACAGAAAATGAAATTAGATATTCAATTAAGGGACTGGCAGTTAAATTCCATACAATTTAGTAAAATAATGAAGGATGGAAGCAAGAAAATTCTGTAATGAAGGTGAAAATGGCATTTACCAAGGTACTCTATGTAATAATGGGATTGTATTCAAAAACCAGGAAAGTGGGATGGATGAGTTAACTCACTCTATTGTCATGAATAAGGACCTTCACCAAATATATGAGAGCTGTCTGGAAGGTCACGTGTGCCTCTATTTTTCTTATTTCATGGCTAGATCCTATCCGGACAGCCCTCACATTTCTATAGATGCCTCTGCTCACACATAGTACAATACAAGATTCTCAGTTTCTCCTTGATACACTGTGGGTTGGATTTTAGCAATTATCCTTTCTATCTAGTAAAAAAAAGAAAAGTATTTTAAAAGAACTTATTCTAAAAAAATGTAAAAGGACCTACTCTTAAGATACACATAATGATTCAAACTACCTCAGTGGATGCCTGCTCCTGAATAAGACTCACTTTAGTGAGTCCTAAACTCACTACAAGGTCTGGTTTCTTGGGTATATGAACTGTGTGCTAGCACAAGTCCCTTTTTGTAAAAATGGTCCTGTACTTGGTTTAATGTTCAGCTGTCTTCATCCTGAAACTCTTAATAATTTTTGAACAAGAGGCTCTGCACTTTAATTTTGCACCGGGCCTTGAAAATTATGTAGTTGTTCTTGTTCACCATTTAATTTTCTAGTATCTCCTTTGATAGAAAGATGTATCTGTATGTTCTTCTGAACTACTGAGAATCATTAGGAAAGAAGGAAGGAAGGAAGGAAGGAAGGAAGGAAGAAAGAAAGAAAGAAAGAGAAAGAAAGAAAATCTTGTAAGGATTAACAATATATTGATGGTGGCATTTCATTACCTATTTTCACTCTGGGTAGTATCAAATGTAATGACAGTATGCCCTTATGTTCTCCTTACAAAGGGGATTTCCCATTTTTTCTCATCTCTCCTTTCTTGCCTCACCAATTCCCTTCTTTGTTTGTGTATTTCATTAAATTTACTAAAATTGCATAAAATCCTACTTCATTATATTTTCATTTATATAAATATTTGTCATCCTGAGAATATTGTATTGCTTGTGAGTTTTGAAAAATGAAGTGATATATATAGTGAGAATTAAATAGTGTAAGATGTTTTTACTCTTAATTCTTTTAGAAAATGACAGCTTTTGAAGTGTACAGTATTTGAATTAATTTTGAAATGCCCCAGAAATATCTGTAGGCCCACACGGTCCTCTTCTTTTCTAACCTCTCGTGAACCATTCTCATTTACACAGCTTTTGTGTATGCTGAAACAATTTATATTCTTGATACGTGTAGTTATAATATTTGTATATACTGAAATAGTAATATTAGTATAATCATATTTTAATTATAAAACTTCTTATAGCAGCAATAATTAGACTTCACTTCCAATTTTAATTTGTAACATAGTGATCACACACTCTTAGTAAACAGTTCTCAGGTAGAGCACATACTGATGCTGTATTATAAATTCACTCTTATTGTAACAGGCCACTAATTTCTGCTTGAACATGAAATGTAAATTATACTCGTGTTTTTTTTATTTTTTATTTTTTTTTTATTTTTTTAATTTTTTTATTAAATCATAACTGTATACAATGATATGATTATGGGGCATCATACACTCACTTCATAAACCATTTGACACATTTTTATCACAGTGGTTAACATAGCCTTTCCGGCGTTATCTCAGTTACTGTGCCAAAACATTTATATTCTACATTTACCAAGTTTCGCAAATACCCCTGTAATATGCACCACAGGTGTGATCCCACCGATTCCCCTCCCTCTACCCACCCCCCCTTTCCCACTTCCCCCTATTGTTAAGTTGTAGCTGGGTTATAGCTTTCATGTGAGAGTCCCAAATTAGTTTCATAGTAGGGCTGTGTATATTGGGTATTTTTTCTTCCATTCTTGGGATACTTTACTAAGAAGAATATGTTCCACCTCCATCCATGTAAACATGAAAGAGGTAAAGTCTCCATCTTTCTTTAAGGCTGCATAGTATTCCATGGTATACATATACCACAATTTATTAATCCATTCGTGGATCGATGGGCACTTGGGCTTTTTCCATGACTTAGCAATTATGAATTGGGCTGTAATAAACATTCTGGTACAAATATCTTTGTTATGTTGTGATTTTTGGTCTTCTGGGTATATGCCCAGCAGAGGAATTACAGGATTGAATGGCAGATCTATTTTTAGATCTCTGAGTGTTCTCCATATATCTTTCCAAAAGGAATGTATTAATTTGCATTCCCACCAGCAGTGCAGAAGTGTTCCCTTTTCTCTGCATCCACGCCAACATCTCTGGTCTTGAGATTTTGTGATATAGGCTAGTCTCATTGGAGTTAGATGATATCTCAAAGTAGTTTTGATTTGCATTTCTCTGATGATTAAAGATGATGAGCATTTTTTCATATGTCTGAAGGCCGTGCGCCTGTCTTCTTCAGAGAAGTTTCTCTTCAAATCCCTTGCCCAGCCTGCGATGGGATCCCTTGTTTTTTTCTTGCTGATGCGTTTGAGTTCTCTGTGGATTCTGGTTATTAAACCTTTGTCAGAGTTATACCCTGCAAATATCTTCTCCCATTCTGAGGGCTGTCTGCTTGCTCTGCTTACTGTGTTCTTAGCTGTGCAGAAGCTTTTTAGTTTGATCAAGTCCCAGTAGTGTATTTTTGAAGCTGCTTCAATTGCCCGGGGGGTTCTCCTCATGAAATACTCACCCAGACCAATTTCTTCAAGGGTTTTCCCTGCATTCTCCTCTAGTATTTTTATAGTTTCATGTCTTAAGTTTAAATCTTTAATCCAATGAGAGTCTATCTTAGTTAATGGTGAAAGGTGTGGGTCCAATTTCAGTCTTCTGCAGGTTGCCAGCCAGTTCACCCAGCACCATTTGTTAAATAGGGAATCTTTTCCCCACTGAATGTTTTTAATTGGCTTGTCAAAAATCAAATAGCGGTAAGTAGCTGGATTCATCTCTTGGTTCTCTATTCTATTCCAGATATCTACTTCTCTGTTTTTGTGCCAATACCATGCTGTTTTGATCACTATCGATTTGTAGTAAAGTCTGAGGTCTGGTAGTGTGATTCCTCCTGTTTTGTTTTTATTTCTGAGTAATGTCTTGGCTATTCGAGGTTTTTTCTGATTCCATATAAAAGGAAGTAATGTTTTTTCAAGATCTTTAAAATATGACAGTGGAGCTTTAATAGGGAGTGCGTTGAAATTATATATTGCTTTGGGTAGTATGGACATTTTGATAATGTTGATTCTTCCTAGCCATGAGCATGGTATGTTTTTCCATTTGTTAACATTTTCAGCTACTTCTTTTCTTAGAGTTTCATAGTTCTCTTTATAGAGATCTTTCACGTCTTTTGTTAGGTAAATTCCCAAATATTTCATCTTCTTTGGCACTACTGTGAATGGGATAGAGTCCTTAACTGCTTTTTCAATTTGACTGTTGTTGGTGTATATAAAGGCTACCGATTTATGAATGTTGATTTTGTAACCTGAGACGCTGCTGTATTCCTTGATCACTTCTAGGAGTTTTGTAGTAGAGTCCCTAGTGTTTTCCAGATACACAATCATATCATCTGCGAAGAGCGAGAGTTTGATCTCTTCTGACCCTATATGGATACCCTTGATCGCCTTTTCTTCCCTAATTGCGGTGGCTAAAACTTCCATTACAATGTTGAAAAACAATGGAGACAATGGGCAGCCTTGTCTGGTTCCTGATCTGAGTGGAAATGATTCCAATTTAACTCCATTCAATATGATATTGGCTGTGGGTTTGCTGTAGATAGCCTCTATCAGTTTAAGAAAAGTCCCTTCTAGACCAATTTTCTTGAGTGTTCTGATCATGAAGGGATGCTGGATATTATCAAAAGCTTTTTCTGCATCAATTGAGAGAATCATATGGTCTTTGTTTTTTAATTTGTTTATGTGCTGAATTACATTTATAGATTTACATATATTGACCCAGCCTTGAGACCCTGGGATAAAACCAACTTGGTCATGATGTATGATTTGTTTGATGTGTTGCTGGATTCTGTTTGTTAGGATCTTGTTGAATATTTTTGCATCTATATTCATTAGTGATATTGGTCTATAATTTTCTTTTCTTGTTGGGTCTTTTCCTGGTTTGGGGATCAGGGTGATATTTGCTTCATAGAACGTGTTGGGTAGTCTTCCTTCTTTTTCTACATTTTGGAACAGGTTGAGTAATATAGGTACTAATTCCTCTTTAAAGGTTTGGTAGAATTCTGACGTGAAACCATCTGGTCCCGGGCTTTTCTTTTTAGGGAGGTTTTGTATAGTTGATGCTATTTCTGAAACTTGATATGGGTCTGTTCAACATTTCCACTTGATTCTGGTTAAGTCTTGGAAGGTGGCGTGCTTCCAAGTATCGGTCTATTTCCTTCAGATTTTCATATTTCTGAGAATAAAGTTTCTTGTAATATTCATTAAGGATTTTTTTGATTTCTGATGAGTCTGTGGTTATTTTGTCTTTGTTGTTTCTGATTGATGATATTAGAGATTTTACTCTTTTTTTCCTGATTAGGTTGGCCAGAGGTTTATCTATTTTATTGACCTTTTCAAAAAACCAGCTTTTTGATTTATTGATCTGTTGTATTATTCTTTTGTTTTCAATTTCATTTAATTCTGCTCTAATTTTGGTTATTTCTTTTCTTCTACTGGGTTTGGGGTTGGAATGTTCTTCCTTTTCCAGTTGCGTGAGATGTCCCATTAAGTTGTTAACTTCCTCTCTTTCCGTTCTCTTGAGGAAGGCTTGCAGTGCTATAAATTTCCCTCTTAGAACTGCCTTTGCAGTGTCCCAGAGGTTCTGATAGCTTGTGTCTTCGTTGTCATTTTGTTCCAAAAAATTGGTGATTTCTTTCTTAATCTCATCTCTGACCCAGCTATCATTCAGCATAAGGTTATTTAACTTCCATGTTTTTGTATGGGTATGCAGATTCCTGTTGTTACTCAATTCAAGTTTTATTCCATGATGGTCCGAGAAGATGCAAGGAATAATTTCTATTCCTTTAAATTTACTGAGGTTAGACTTGTGACCTAAAATGTGATCAATTTTGGAGTAAGTTCCGTGGGCTGATGAGAAGTATGTGTATTCAGTTTTGTTGGGATGAAATGTTCTGTAGATGTCTGCTAAATCTAAATATTGGATGGTTAGGTTTAAATCTAAGATTTCTTTGCTCAGCTTCTTTCTGGAGGATCGATCCAACACTGCCAAGGGAGTGTTGAAATCTCCAACGATTATGGAGCTGGAGGAAATCAAGTTACTCATGTCTGTTAGAGTTTCTCTTATAAATTGAGGTGCATTCTGGTTGGGTGCATAGATATTAATAATTGAGATCTCGTCATATTGAGTATTACCCTTAACAAATATGAAGTGACCATTCTTGTCCTTCCTTACTTTTGATGGTTTAAAGCCTACTGTATCTGCAAATAAAATTGCAACACCTGCTTTTTTCTGATTACCATTTGCCTGAAATATGGATGACCATCCTTTCACCCTGAGTCTGTATTTGTCTTTTAAGTTGAGATGTGACTCTTGTATGCAACAAATATCTGGCTTAAGTTTTTGTATCCAGTCAGCTAACCTATGCCTCTTTTGAGGACAGTTTAAGCCATTCACATTGATGGAGAGTAAGGATAAGTCTGGTGGAATTTTGGGTATCGAGTTTTTCAAAGGTCCAGTGGACATTTTTAATCCTTTCGCCAGTGTGGAAGTTGGAGTTTGATCCGAAGTTTCTGAGTGAGTTTACTTTTGTGGTATAGGATTGGGTTGGTCATTGTGGAGGATAGGTCTGAGAACATCCTGAAGAGCTGGTTTACTTATGGCAAATTTTTTCAACATATGAATGTCATTGAAGTATTTAATTTCTCCATCATAGATGAAACTCAGTTTAGCTGGATACAAGATCCTGGGTTGAAAGTTTTTTTGCTTTAGGAGATTAAAAGTTGATGACCAGCCTCTTCTTGCTTGAAAAGTTTCAGCAGAGAGATCTGCAGTTATTCTAATATTCTTACCTTTGTACGTTATAGTTTTCTTTCGCCGGGCTGCTTTGAGAATCTTCTCTTTCATGTTAACTTTAGTGAAGCTAATTATGATATGTCTGGGAGATGGCTTATTGGGGTTGAATCGTGCTGGGGTTCTGAAGCTGTCTGCTATCTGAATTTCAGATTCTCTAGGCATGTCTGGAAAATTTTCTTTCATAATTTCATGTAGAAGGGCCTCTGTGCCCTTGGCTGCCACTTCATCAGTCTCCGAAATTCCTATAACCCTTATGTTATTTTTTTTCGAATTATCTGAGAGCTCTCTGAGTGAGTGATCCGTTTTTGCTCTCCATTTCTCTTCCTCTTTCAGAGATTGGGAGCGTTCGAAGACTTTATCTTCAATGTCAGAAATCCTTTCTTCTGCTTGCTCCATTCTGTTACTGAGGGATTCTACTGTATTTTTCATATCTTTGAGGGCTGTAAGTTCTTGTTTCAGTGTGTCTAAGTCTTTGGTGGTTTTGTCTTTAAATTCGTTAAATTCTTGAGACAGTTTTTGAATTTCTCCTCGAATTCCTAATTCCATTTTATTAATCTTGTCTGCAAACCAAATTCTGAATTCGACTTCTGACATCTCAGCCAGTTGTTTATGAATGGGATCTTCAATCACATCTGCCGTATCTTTTCTTGGGGGGGTTGATCTATTCTGGTTATTCATGTTACCAGAGTTTTTCCGCTGATTCTGCCCCATGGTTTACTCCCTTTGGTTTTTCCCCTGGGGTTTTATCGAGGGCCCGTACAGTGTTGTGGCCTGAGAAACTGGGGCCCTGTCTGGTGTGGTGGAGCAAAGTGGTTCTGTCTTGTTTTCAGCTGGTTTCTGTTCGATCCTATTGCAACTTCTACTCTGGCTTGAAGTCTCAGCTGTGTGGAAAAATCAGCAATTAAGTCACCCCGACTGCCCACCTCTGGCCCCAGTTGGAAAAGGAGAATCAAACCTTCCTACAATCGCACACCCAGGGCACCACCTGAAAAGTCCTCAGTCTATTAGCCCAGTTCAAAAGGTCCGAATCAACTGTCTCAATCGGCACTTGTCTCAGGTGGAAGGGTTCAAGAGGTCTCTGGGAACTGGATCACAGGGGCCTGGTGACTCCTCTGACACGGCTCACCCCAGTGCAGCGTGGAGTCAGGAGGAGCCACCCCGCAAACAGAGCAGTCTGGGAAGGTTGATGTCTCCTTCCCCACTTTGCCCCTCCATCGGACCCAGTCACTGGTATCTCTGCAGATGGCTAACCCAGTTGCCTGCAGTGAACAGACACTCCAGGGGTTTGCACCTGCCTGAATCGCAAGGAAGTCTGCCAGGCCCCCGCAGACTGCCGCTATCTAGCAGGAGGAGATGGGGCCTGACATCTTTGAGTGTTTGATGCAGGTGATGGGAAGGAGGTGTTCACTCAGGCTTAGCCCCGTCCCTGATGCATGCTGCTAACAGAACAGACAACTTTGTGAGGTTCTGTCTCTGTTCCTGTCGTCGCCTACAGGAGACGGGCTGTTTTGAGTTCAAACGTCTTTGCTGCTGGAGAATTGCGTCTGAACACCTCTCTGGGTCGGCCCCGCCCTGGAGGCTTCTGGGTTTGTGAGCCGTGTCACCGGTGGCCTCCTCTGGTTGCCCAGGGAGACAGGGGGTGTGGCCTCAGAATATCCAGAAGTGAGCGTTCTGCCGTTAAAGAAAAAACGGCTGTTGATCTACCTCCAGGGAACTGCTGCTCTGGTGTGGGCACTCAGGCGACCCTTTTCTCCTCTGTCCCGCGCCCCAGAGTCAGCACTGAGCGGCCGCAGTTTATGCTGGGTCCACACCCCTTAAGAGATCCCCCAAGAATCAGAACTCTTGGGGGATGGGCCCCCAGACCCGGATTGGGAGTGGGGCGGGGGGAAGCTAGAGTTTCATTCAGTTTCACGCAATACTACGGTCCGGGGAGGGCTCCTGCACTGCACCGCAGGGAAGTGCCGCCAAGGCTTGATTTCCCCTCAGCGGAGTGCCCTCTCTTCGCTCACGTGTCCCAGAGTCAGCGCTGACCTGACGCAGCTCAGGCACTGTGCACTCCCCTCGAGAAATCACCCAAGGAGCCGAACTCCTGGGGGATAGGCCCTCAGACCCCGAGTGAGAGTAGGGGTTCTCAGCTCTCAGCGGGGAGGCCAGAGTCTGATTCAGTCTTGGGCCCCCTATGCCCGGGGAGGGTTGGTGCACTGCACCGCAGGGAAGTGCTGCGAGGCGTGACTCCCCCTCAGCCCGGTGCCCTCTCCTCACTCGGCGCGCCTCAGAGTCAATGCTGACCAGTCGCAACTCGGGGACTGTCCACTCCCCTTGAGAAATCACCCAAGGATCCGAAGTCCTGGGGGACAGGCCTCCAGACCTCAGTGGGCGGGAGGGGAGCGCCGGGGATTCAGGGTTGCCGGCAAAGGATTCCCAAAGTTTTATTCAGCCCTATGTCCGGCAGGAGAACGCCACGGCACCCCAGTAGGGGAGGTAGGTCCAGTTTTTAGAAGGTCTCTCCCGTGGAGTGTAGTGGGAGGGGCTTTAATTTCTGCCCGCTTGTTCAATTGTGGGGCTCTAGAGCCGGTCTCATGGGGGGAGGGGGACTCCCGTCCGCTTGGTGGTGGATTTTGTACCTTTTGTTTGCGTCCTTGTGATCACAACTTGCCTCAGCGGTGTTGATGTGCGTTCTTCAGCCTTCTCTCTTGGTGAGGCTCAAGTCCACCAGGATACTTACTAAATTCCTGTCCCTTAACTCTCCTTCTGGATGGGAGCCTTTGTTGAAAGCTGGCTTCAGTCCGCCATCTTGTCTCCCCCTCCTATACTCATGTTTTTAAGATTGAACTTTTAATTTCAAATCTATCCTATCTCTTAGGGTAATCATGAGGGATGTGGACTCTGCTCTTTTCCCCTTCTGTAGCCCCATACTTCCCTGCTCCATATAGAACATTAATGCTGATATTGAGTGTCACACTTCCTGAGGGGGCAATTCAGCAAGGCTTATTAGTTAATTGTTTTCACTTGTACTTATTCTCCCCTTTATTCTCATTACTGACATTGATAAGCTATTTCTTCAATTGGTTTGGGTGTAGATTACAATGGATAGTGTGAGCAACACCTAAAAGTGTATCAACATCTAAATATTTGAAGTCTATGAAATGAAGATTTGGCTAATTTATTTCTATGATTTTCCAATAATGATAATTATATTTGTGCTGAAGCATAACAGTCAGACACATTTAAAATCCCTGGCCTTGAAGTTCTCAAAACTTCTGAGCCGTCAGAATCTGATCTGTGGGTACCATAAAATTATAAAACAGGTGAATTTTTTAAATCTGATCTGTGGGTACTATAAAATTATAAAACAGATGATCTTGGTGAATTTTCCATAGTTAAATCTTTTTTACCTTATAGCAGGGGGGCAGAACAAAATAGTGAATGACAAACATGTCCTTTGCAGCCACTGTGGTGAGATCAGGGAGGGAGGAGTCCAGTCACCTCTGGCTGGGGGGCCTTGCACAGAAACTTCTCTGCTGCAGCAGCAGGGAGGCAGCAGGAGATTCCAGGGGCCAACAAAGAGGTTGGGAGGAATGGAGAAAAGGTACAGAAGGTGAGAGGGCTTGTGTGCGAGCAGAGGCCAGCCAGTTTGACAGTGGATTTCAGAGACAGAAGGCCCACCCTGGAGGCCTTTTTTTTTTTTTTTTAGATCTGAGAACTTGCTGTAATTACTTTGAAAGAGCTTGGGTGAGCAAGTGATCTTGAACAGTGGGATTGAGCCATGGAGCAGAGCAGATCTCTCATTGTTCAACTGCTGTCTGGTTGCAGCCATTGTAGGAAAGCTGCCTGAGAGGAACAGCCCACAGGGTGCTAGCGCAAGGCCAGTTCTGGTATACCTGCTGAGCTAGACAGCCACCTGTGGGGAGACATGAGCAAAACCCGCTTTCCTGGGAGAGCCACTGCAGGGCCAAGAGACACTGTGTAGAAAGGTTGAGGCATGTGTACTAAGTAGGCTAATGAGAGCTTCAGATTTTTTTTTGAACTTATGCAAATGACTGTATTGTCAGAAATTAAGAATACTTACAAATGGCTTTCAAATTCTAGAAAAATCAAGGAGAGAGAAAAATACATGTTTCAAACTCTGCTCATAAGTACACACATTGCGCGAAAAGCTACAAATAGCTCAAAAGGCAGAAAATTATTTCTTGACTTCTGGAAAACAGAACACAGAAAGAATCAACAATATTTCGAACAAAAAGCCATTACAAACTAGTCCAGTTCCATGTAACTGATTTCTGTTTTTTTTTATGAAGTTAAGTTAGTAATACTTATAGACATGTTATCTTTTTAATGAAAGTTCTAAAAATCTGCTTTTAGTCCAAAGGTATTCAATATTTTAAAACCATCAGTAATTTGAATTCGAGAGAATTCGTTGGCCTCTCTTAATATTTCTTTTCTTTTTTAGGACAAACTTTGGACTTGGTCGGTTATAAAAAACACTTTTTTTAGGTGAATTAAAATTATTACCGATAATATATGTTAGGACACATCAATGTCTTATATGTTAGGACAGACCAATGCTTTATACATTGGAACATATGTAATCCACACAAAATTAATTACCATTTCATATTTGACAATGTTTCTTACATATTTTTAACAAATTAAACTTGTTAAGTCATTTTCTCATGACTTTCAGTGGTCTTAATATTTCAAGAAGACCAAATTTAAAGTTGTTGTTGTTGCCCTGGGCCAAGTTTGAATCTGCCAGTCTCAGTGCATGCGGCTGGCATTGCAACCACTTCTCTATGGGCACCAAGTCCCAGATTTAGAGTTTTGATTTTGGAAGGTTTATCAAGTATCAAAGGCTTAAAACATTTTTTCAAATAAAATTAGAAGCCAAAAGATTTTAAAGGAAATACATAAGTCAACTGGATCATATGTAAAACATCTTCACAAATTCCCTTTTATGAGCAATTTAACCTTCACAGACAATCTACAAACTTTCTAAACTTTCTTTAACTTTTGCCCTGCCTTTCACTTCTTTACACAACCATTCTGTTTCAGGACAAAGTTTATCACACAAGATTCTTTCTTTACACAATGCCATTCTCTTTTCTGTCTAATTTCTCTAACTCTCAAAAACTCACTTTCTATAAAACAGGATCCCAGTTTACCATGAAGTCACCCATTCGTTCAGCCAAACTGATAAGTAGAAGGTTTAAAAGGCAAGAATCTTATCTTTTGACAAAGATTCAGTTTGTATAAATATTTTTCTATTTATACAAATTGATAATGGCAAAGGGCTAATAATAAAGGCCCTTTATTGTTTTTTTTTTGGCCGGGGCTGGGTTTGAACCTGCCACCTCCGGCATATGGGACTGGCACCCTACTCCTTGAGCCACAGGCACCGCCCCGCTTTACCCAGGCATGGAGATTCTGGCAGCAACACTGTAACACTTGGGAGGCGGGCCGCCCTGTGAAGGGCGGGGTCCGGAGCTCTTTCCTCCCCAGGCCTTCTCAGCCATCCTGGAGCTGCCCGGCCACAGGCGGTCACCAGCGGGGGGTGGGGAGTTGGGGGGTGGGGAGTGGTGGGGCGTGAGGGATGGGGGGATTGGGGGGTGGGGAGTGGTGGGGGGTGGGGCGCGGTTCCCCACCTCAGCTTTCAAGCGAGTCCCTGACTGTGCACGTGTTAGACTTCTTGGTCCCTGTTTCAAGAGGGGTGGGGTGGGTAGCCTACATGTCCACAGACTCCTGTGCTCGCTTGGCTTTTTTTTTTTTCCGAGTGGTCCTTGCCCTCTGCCAGGATTTTCCTTTGGAACAAGCAGAGATACCACTGGTCCATATTTTTGACATTCCTCTTTTACATCTTCACATTCTTCCTCATTCTCAAGATAATCATCATCCAGCATATTCAGCAGTCTTAGCACTGGAGTAGGAAGCATCACCAGATCTTCAATATGAGGGGCAAAAGGAATGCTAAAGAATGGGCTGCACAATGCCATTTCAGCAGGAATTCTTCCGCTTGGATCATCATGAAGCATGCTTTTGATAAGGTCTCGTAGGTGATAGGCTGGAATTGCGGCATTCACCAACTGCTTTACTGGCAAATATGTGATCAATGATAGCAGAACTGTTTGCCTTCCATTCCTGAGATCTGACTGTATGTTTCAGTTTCATTCCTGAGAACATCTCCAGTAAAATGATCCCTAGGCTCTATAGATCAACAGCTGAGGTACATTCTGTATCATTCTGCAGGCCAGCCTGGGCCAAGCAATTCTGCAGTTCTGCTTCTGGAGCCCAATACCCGTCTGTCTGAATATACTTTACATCCTGATTACCTTCTTTGACGCTAAGTCCAAAGTCAATGAGTTTAAAACATTCATTCTCTGCACTCCACGATATGTTAAGTGGTTTGAGGTCTGCGTGGACGTAACCGTCATGATGAAGAAAAGCAACAGCTTCCAGAACATCTCTGGCACAAGGCTGTACCGTCCACATGGAACAACCCTGGTGACTGGAATATAAAAGCAATTCCGAAACACTGACTTCCAGGAGTTCAAGCAACAGACACCATGATGGCACATTTGGAGAGAAATGAATGGTAAAGACTCCATACAAAGTCATGATGTTCCTGTGACCCTGCAACTGCTCCAGCGCCGCCCTCTCTTTGCCGAAACCATACTCTGTGGCCGAGGCCACAGCCCGCATAGTTCCTGGTGGCAAGAACGGCTTGAGGGCGCCAGGGGGCCAGCCGGGGTTGCCGCAGCAGCGCACCCGATACACGAGGCTGAGGAGCCGCTACCCAGGCGGCTCTGAACCTGCCACAGCTGCCGGAAGGCCCCCAGGCGCAGCTGGATCCCGCCATCCGTGCGAGCAGAGGGCACTGACACCAGAGCTGACGCGACGCCCGAGGCAGGCCTGCAGGACCCGCGGTCACACCCCGCCCGCCGGACCAGCGGCTTCGCAGGGAGGGGCCTGCAGCCGCCTCACCGAGTCCCGGGACCTCACGCCGCCATGACACCGGAAGCCGTGAGAGCTTCAGATTAAAAAAAAAAAACACACACACACAAAAAACCCTGCAGGGATTGAGGGCAAAGAAATCAGAAGATGAGGTCATGGCTTAATTAAAAAGCACCTACCCTGTTTCTCCCAAAATAAGACAGTGTCTTATTTAAGGTGTGCTCCCAAAGATGCGCTAGGTCTTATTTTCAGGGGATGTCTCTTTTTTTTTATTGTTAAATCATAGCTGTGTACATTAGTGCAATCGCCTGTACCCATTCTAAGATGCACCATGGATGTGGCCCCACCCATTACCCTCCCTCCACCAAAACCTCCCCCCTCCCTTCCCCTTCCTTGGCCCTTTCCTCATAGTCTTGTGCTATAGTTGGGTTATAGTCTTCATGTGAAAGCTATAATTTAGCTTCATAGTAGGGCTGAGTACATTGGATACTTTTTCTTCCATTCCTGAGATACTTTGCTAAGAAGAATAAGTTCCAGCTCCATCCACGTAAACATGAAAGAGGTAAAGTCTCCATCTTTCTTTAAGGCTGCATAATATTCCATGGTATACATGTACCACAATTTGCTAGTCCATTCGTGGGTCGATAAGCACTTGGGCTTTTTCCATGACTTAGCAATTATGAATTGGGCTGCAATAAACATCCTGGTACAGATGTCTTTGTTATATTGTGACTTTTGGTCTTCTGGGTATAAACCTAGTAAAGGAATTATAGATCGAATGGCAGGTCTATTTTTAGATCTCTAAGTGTTCTCCAAACGTCCTTCCAGAAGGAACATATTAGTGGGTATTCCCAACAGCAATATAGAAGTGTGCCCTTTCCTCCACAACCACGCCAACATTTTTTATTTTGGGACTTTGTTATGTGGGCTACTCTTACTGGGGTTAGGTGATATCTCAGAGTAGCTTTGATTTGCATTTCTCTGATGATTAAGGATGATGAGCTTTTTTTCATGTGTTTGTAGATCTTGCGTGGGTCTTCTTTAGAGAAGTTTCTCTTCAAGTCCCTTGCCCACCCTGAGATGGGGTCACGTGTTCTTTCCTTATTAATACGTTTGAGTTCTCTGTGGATTCTGGTTATTAGACCTTTATCGGAGGTATAATGTACAAATTTTTCTTCCATTCTGAGGGCTGTCTGCTTGCTTTACTCACTGTGTTCTTGGCTGTGCAGAAGCTTTTTAGTTTGATCAGGTCCCAGTAGTGTATTTTGGAAGTCCTCCTCGTAAAATATTCACCCAGGCTGATTCCTTCAAGAGATTTCCTTGCACTTTCTTCAAGTATTTTTATAGTTTCATGTCTTAAGTTTAAATCTTTAATCCAGTGAGAGTCTATCTTAGTTAATGGTGAAAGGTGTGGATCCAGTTTCAATCTTCTACAGGTTGCCAGCCAGTTTACCCAGCACCATTTGTTAAATAGGGAATCTTTTCCCCACTGAATGTTTTTAATTGGCTTGTCAAAGATCAAATAACGGTAAGTAGCTGGATTCATCTCTTGGTTCTCTGTTCTGTTCCAGACATCTACTTCTCTGCTTTTGTGCCAGTACCATGCTGTTTTGATAACTATGGATTTATAATACAGTCTCAGATCTGGTAGTGTGATTCCTCCTGCTTTGTTTTTATTGCTGAGTAATGTTTTGGCTATTTGAGTTTTTTTCTGATTCCATATAAAACGAAGTATTATATTTTCAAGATCTTTAAAGTATGACAATGGAGCTTTAATAGGAATTGCATTAAAGTTATATATTGCTTTGGGCAGTATGGACATTTTAACAATGTTGATTCTTCCCAGCCATGAGCATGGTATGTTTTTCCATCTGTTAACATCTTCAGCTATTTCTTTTCTTAGAGTTTCATAGTTCTCTTTGTAGCGATCTTTCACGTCCTTTGTTAGGTATACTCCCAAATATTTCATCTTCTTTGGCACTACTGTGAAAGGAATAGAGTCCTTCATTGTTTTTTCAGCTTGGTTATTGTTGGTATACATATAGGCTAAAGATTTATGGGTGTTGATTTTGTAGCCTGAGACATTGCTATATTCCTTGATCACTTCTAAAAGTTTTGTAGTAGAATCCCTAGTGTTTTCCAGATATACGAACATATCATCTGTGAAGAGTGAAAGTTTGATCTCTTCTGACCCTATGTGGATCCCCTTGATTGCCTTTTCTTCCCTAATTGCAATGGCTAAAACTTCCATTACAATGTTAAAGAGCAGTGGAGACAATGGGCAACCTTGCCTGGTTCCTGATCTAAGTGGAAATGATTTCAATTTAACTCCATTCAATACAATATTGGCTGTGGGTTTGCTGTAGATGGCCTCTATTAGTTTAAGAAATGTCCCTTCTATACCAATTTTCTTAAGTGCTCTGATCATGAAGGGATGCTGGATATTATTAAAAGCTTTTTCTGCATCAATTGAAAGAATCATATGGTCATTATTTTTAAGTTTGTTTATGTGTTGAATTACATTTATAGATATACGTATATTGAACCAGCCTTGAGACCCTAGGATAAATCCGACTTGTTCATGGTGTATAATTTTTTTGGTGTGTTGTTAGATTCTGTTTGTTAGGATCTTATTGAATATTTTAGCATCTATATTCATTAGTGATATTGGTCTATAATTTTCTTTTCTTGTTGGGTCTTTCCCTGGTTTGGGCATCAAGGTGATATTTGCTTCATAGAATGTGCTGGGTAATATTCCTTCTTTTTCTATATTTTGGAAGAGGTTTAGTAGTATAGGTAGTAGTTCTTCTTTAAATGTTTGGTAGAATTCTGATGTAAAGCCATCTGGTCCTGGGCTTTTCTTTTTAGGGAGATTTTTGTATAGTTGATGCTTTTTCAGAACTTGATATAGGCCTGTTCAACATTTCCACTTCGTTCTGGCTAAGTCTTGGTAGGTGGCATGCTTCCAGGTATTGGTTGATTCCTTTCAGATTTTTATATTTCTGAGAGTAGAGTTTCTTGTAGTATTCGTTAAAAATTTTTTGAATTTCTGAGGGGTCTGTTGTTATTTCATCATTACCATTTCTGATTGATGAAATTAGAGATTTTACTATTTTTTTCCTGGTTAGGTTGGCCAAAGGTTTATCTATTTTATTGATCTTTTCAAAAAGCCAGCTTTTGGATTTATTGATCTGTTGTATAATTCTTTTGTTTTCAATTTCATTTACCTCTGCTCTGATTTTGGTTATTTCTTTTCTTCTACTGGGTTTGGGGTTGGAGTGTTCTTCCTTCTCCAGTTGCTTGAGATGTCTCATTAAGTTATTAACTTCTTCTCTTTCCGTTTTCTTGAGGAAGGCTTGCAGTGCTATAAATCTTCCTCTTAGGACTGCCTTTGCAGTATCCCAGAGGTTCTGGTAATTTGTGTCTTGATTGTTGTTTAGTTCCAAAAATTTGGTGATTTCCTTATTAATCTCATCTATAACCCATCTATCCTTCTGCATAAGGTTGTGTAGTTCCATGTTCTTGTATGGGTATGCAGGTTCCTGATGTTATTGAGTTCAACTTTTATTCCATGATGGTCTGAGAAGATGCAAGGAATAATTTCTATTTTTTGAAATTTGGGGGTATTCGAAAGCTTTGTCTTCAATGTTAGAAATCCTTTCTTCTTCTTGCTCCATTCTGTTACTGAGGGATTCTACTGTGTTTCTCAGATCTTTGAGGGATGCAAATTCTTGTCTCAATGTGTCGCAGTCTTTGGTCATTTGGTCTTTGAATCCGTTGAATTCTTGAGATAACTTTTGGAATTCTAATTCGATCTTATTTGCTATCCAGATCCTGAATTCAATTTCTGACATCTCAGCTATTTGTTTGTGCATGGGGCCTTGTGCTGTTTGTGCCCCATTGATCCTTGGGGGAGTTGATATACTCTGATTATTCATATTGCCAGAGTTTTTCTGTTGATTTCACCTCATGATTGTTTTTCACCATTGCCTCTGGCCATCCTCAGAGTTGGGGAGGTGTCTCTCCAAGATTAGACTCCAGCGGGATCACTCTATTGTTGCTGGATCTTTGTAGGGAGTTACTCTGTGTAGTTCCTCTGGGGCTGCTCTAGTTAGGGAGTTCTGGTTGTGGAAGCAGCTCCGGTTTGTGACACACCCGGATCCAGCAACAGGGCTGGGAGTGCTGCGCACAGTTCTGGGAGTGCCAGGCGTCCAGTGACTTTGGCACAGAGAGCCCAAGGCTCAAGCAGTGTCTGGCCAGGAGAAGAGCTCTGCGCAGAGGCAGCGAGGGCTCCAAAGGTCATGCAGCTACCAGAGTCCCTATCCAGATGAACAGGCTCATGTGGAAGCTGGGAGGACATAGGAGGGAGGATGCAGGGTTGCATGGCTCCTGCAGTTCCTGGTCAGGGAATGTGTAGGTCCAGTGGGTGTGGGTCACTGGTCGGGGGTCTCTGCACAGCTCTTATGGAGGTCTGGGCGGCACCAAGCCCAGGAGTTTGAGGTTGCTATGAGTTGTGACGTCACGGCACTCTACCCAGGGCAACAGCCCAAGGCTCCAGTGTGCCAAAACCGTCTCACTCTGCCCCTAAGGATTATGGCCGTAAGGCAGCTCAGTCCCCACCTTTAGGCTGCTCAGTCAGTAGGTTACTTTGACCCACCCAATCCTTGCTCTGAGACCCTGAGGGCGGAGCTTGCCAGGGCAGTTCTTTCACAATGGCTTCCTGCGCCCAGCTCAGTGGCTCAGTTTGGGGCCCCAGACAATGCCAACAGTTCTCTACACTCCTGCTCAAGCTCTCCCCAAGGCAGTTCAACTGAGTGCCAAGTCCAAGAACACTGAAACAGTTCACAGGTAAGGCCTTTCTGGTTTGCAGTCTCACTGCTGCTTGTACTTACGGTTGCCAGCGTGATTAGGTAGATCAAACACACGCAACCACTTGCCAATTTTCCACTGTTTTTGTCCTCCTCTTGGGGCCCAGAAGTCCCTTGCTGGCTCCCTGTATCCTGAAAGGGATGATTATAGGCAGATCCCACTGGCCAGAGATGCCTGGAGTCTTGTCTCCTCATACTTGCTGTTCCCAGTTGCAGGGAATCTGTTACTTGGCCGCCATCTTTAATCTCCTCCTTCAGGGGACATCTTATCTTTCCTGTAAGTAGGTCTTATTTTTGGAGGATGTCTTATTTTCGGGGAAACAGGGTAGATACTGGCTTCCAGCCCCCGTTTTATACAGCCATGTTAGCATAGTGATTAGCATCTCATACCTCAGAATGTCACCTGTTGTCCAAGAAATATATTGGAATATGTATTTTTCCCTTTTTAAACTTTTCCCCTATTTTTTTTGTATTTATAATTTTTTGACTGTGTTTTTCTTTAATACTAAGGGCTCCATTTTTGCTATAGTTTTTCTGCTCCTTTTATTCTTTTTCTCCCTGTTTTGTCCCTTAAGTTTTCTTGTTTGTTTATTTGTTTTGATTTGTTTACATTTTACATTTTTAGTTTCTTCAATAATAAGGGCTCCGTTTTTGCTATAGCTTTTCTGCCCCTTTTATTCTTTCTTTCTTTTCCATTTCTATCCTTTTCTCTTTTTTTTATTTGTAAAAATTTTTCTACTTATCTTTCCCACATAAATTTCTCAAATAACAACTAAGGTAAACTCCCTATTTGGTTATATCTTATGTAATTTTATATTCAATTTTCTTTATATATTTTATTATTTTTTTTTTCATTTTTTCTGATCTTTTTTATTCTTTGTTGATCTCTATTCCATTTATGGGACAGAGTTTCACTCTGAGGCCTGGGCTGGGTTGCCACAGCATTGGCCTGGACCAAGGTGACCTTGGTCCCCTCATCCAGGGGTCCTTCTACATTTGGCCTTTGTTAGGTTCCCACTGTAACCTACTTATTTTTTAAAATTCTTCTCTATTTAGTAGAGGTGGGGTCTTGTTTTTGCACAGGCCAGTTAAGAGCTCCTGACCTTGAGGGATCCACCTATCCTGGTGCTCCAGAGGCCATGAATTGCAGTTATGGGTGCAAGCACCTTGTTGAACACCCCTGCTACTCTTGTCTATCTCTCTGTTCTTTTTTTTTTTTCTTTCTTTTCTTTTTTGTGTTTTGAGACAGAGTCTCACTATGTCACCCTCGGTAGAGTGCTGTGGCATCACAGCTCACAGCAACCTCAAATGCTTGGGCTTAAGTGATTCTATTGCCTCAGCCTCCCAAGTAGTTGGGACTACAGGTGCCCAGCACAGTGCCGGGATATTTTCTTGTTGTTGTTGTCATTGTTGTTAGCAGGCGCAGGCTGGGTTTGAATCTACCCCTTCAGTGTATGTGGACAGTGCCCTAACCACTGAGCTATAGGCACTGAGTCTCCTTTTTTCTTTTAGTCAGACTTTCCTTCTACATCCTTTCTCCTTCTTTTTCTGTCTTTCCTCTCTTCTTTCCCTTCACTCTTTTCTTCATTTTGGCCCTATGCAAAAAGGGCACTTCAACACCAGATAATTTAAAAGAGACAAGATAATTTAAAGAGAAGCAGGAAGTTAGAGGGGAAAGTAGGGGAAGGTAGCAGACAAAAAGAAAGCACTCACGAGTAGGAATGAACAGAAAAATCCTGGCAACATAAAAAAACAGAAGAGAGCAACCTCAGCCCCCCACCCCCGCCACCAAGGGATCATGGGGGTACATACCACACAGGATTCCATCTATAAAGAAATGCTATAAAAGACAGAAAGGGAATTTAAAATATGGATGACAAACACAATGAAGGGAATTGCTGAGGAAGTAGAACATAACCAAAAGGAATTCCAAAAACAGAAACAATAAGGAATTAAATATATGAAGAATATACAAAGGATACAGCAGAACTTAAGGAATTGAAGCAGTCAGTTGGGGAATATTAGGTGCAGTAGAAAGTATACATAACAGATTAGACCATGGAGAAAAGAAATCTCAGAGTTAGAGTCTTGAGCTAATATAGGCAGTTAAGTGGGCAGAAAAGAAGAGGGAGAGAGCAGAACATTTGCTCGAAGAATATGGGACTTCACAAAACATTCACATAAGTTGTAGGTATCCTAGAGGGGAAGAAGAATGCCACAGAGGAATGGAAACCCTACTGAAATGAAAATTTTCCAAGTACCACCAGAGATTCTGACACAATCCTTTCAAAGGGATATGAAACCCTGGGTCATCTCAACTCAAACATAGCTTCTTCAATACGCATTGTCAAGAATCTGCCCAAACTTAAGATGAAAGAGAAAATTATACAAGCAGCCAGAAGTAAGTGCCAATTGACCTACAGGGGCAGATCCATGAGTGTTACAAAAGACTTTTCAACTGAAACTTCAACCCAGCAGAGAATGGTCATCTACCTTTAACCTTCTTAAACAAAACAATTTTCAGCCAAGCATTCTATATCCTGGTAAGCTAAGCTTTAAAATTGATGGAGAAAACAAATATTTTACTGATATGGAAACATTGAGAAAATGTGCCACAACAAGATAAGCCATGTGAGGATACTTAGACCTATTCTCCACACCAATGATTACAATGGACCATCAGCAAAGCAAACACATAAAAACTAAGGAAAAAACAGCTTCCACAATGACACAAAGGATAAAGCTAAGCAATGGATTTTTAAGAAATAAGATGGATTGAACTCCACTACACTTATTAATTCTCTCAGTAAATGTTAATGACTTGAATACCCACTGAAGAGGCACAGGAGGGCTGATTGGCTAAAAAAAGCACAAGCCATTCATATGCTGTCTCCAGGAAGAAGCACAAAACAAGATTCCGTGTGAATGCTTGGAAAACAATATTTCAGGCAAATGGAAATCAGAAAAAAAGGGGGGAGTCACAAGCCTATTTTCAGGTATAAGTGACAAAGGTGAATTTAGTGCTTATAATGGTGGCTCATTTACTCTCTAGTCTTTGTGGCCTGACACTTTCCCAGATTATCATAAACCAGACAGCAGAATGCCACCATATTAACATGGATTATCTCTAAGGAATCAATCACATTTAAGCTTTTCATGTTTTTGGAGGTTTAGAATAAAGCTGTGAAGGCTCCTGAGAGGGTTCATATTTTATAGTACATGATATTTGTTTGCTTTTGGATTAATGTGAGGGTACATATAATTAGGTTACATTGTTTCCATTTGTAAAGTAGAATCTGAGTTGCAGTTGAGTCCATCTGGGTAATACACAAGATGCAAACTCTCCATAGCTAATGGCTGAATGGCATTCCATGGTGTAAATATACTACAGTTATTAATCCTTTCATATGTTAATGGGCACTTGGGTTGTTTCCAAATCTGTGCCATTGTGAATTGATCTGCTATAAACACTAGAGTACAAATGTCCTTACTATAAAATGATATTTTTTTCTTCTGGGTAGATACCTAGTAATGGCATTACAGGATCAAATGAAAGATCTACTTTTTGCTCCTTGAGGATTTTCCATACTTCTTTTGAAAAAAGCTCTATTCATTTGCAATCCCACAAACAGTGCATAAGTATTCCCTTCTCTCTGCACCCATGCCAGCATTTTAATATTTGGGATCTGGAGGTGGAGAAATATGGCAGCCGAGTAACAGCTTCCCTGCAACTGGGCACAGTGAGTCTGGGAAGATAAGACTCCAGGCATCTCTGGCTGGCGGGATCTGCCTATAATCATCCCTTTGAGGATACAGGGAGTCAGCAAGGGACTTCTGGACCCCAAGAGGAGGACAAAAATAGTGGAAAACTGGCAAGTGGTTGCATGTGTTCGATCGACCTAATCCCACTGGTAGCCGTAAGTACAAGCAGCAGTGAGACTACAAACAGAAAAGGCCTTACCTGTGAACTGTTTCGGTGTTTTGGACTTGGCACTCAGTTGAACTGCCTTGGAGAGAGCTTGAGCAGGAATGCGGAGAACTTTGGGCATTGTCTAGGGCCCTAGATTGAGCCGCTGAGCCAGATGGAGCTAATAGTGTTCAGCTGTGGACTGCAGGGAGCCATTGCGAGAGAACTGCCCCGGCAAGCTCCACCCTCAGAGTCACAGAGCAAGGATCGGGTGGGAGCTAGTAACCTATTGACTGAGCAGCCGAAAGGCAGGGACTGAGCTGCCTTACAGCCTTAACCCTCAGGGGCAGAGTGAGACTGGTTTTGGCACACTGGAGCCCAGGGCTGTTGCCCTGGGTAGAGGGCCCTGGTGTCATAGCTCATAGCAACCTCAAACTCCTGGGCTTGGCGCCACCTGGACCTCCATAAGAGCTGCGCTGTGACCCCCGACCTGCGACCTGCACCCGCCAGGCCTCCACATGCACTGACCAGGAACAGCAGAAGCCACACAACCCCACGTCCCCTCCTGTACCTTCACTGCTTTCACATCGGTCCACTCATCTGGCCAGGGACTCTGGTAGCGATGTGCCCCCTGGAGCCCTCCCTGCCTCTGTGCAGAGCCCTTCTCCTGGCCAGAGACTGCTGGAGCCTTGGGCTCTCTGTGCCAAAGTCACTGGGCGCCAGGCACTCTCAGAACCGTGCGCACCACCTCCTGCCCTGTTGCTGGATCCAGGTATTACACTCCAGAGCTGCTTTCACAACCAGAACTCCCTGGCTGGGGCAGCCACAGAGGAACTACACAGGGTCATTCCCTACAAAGATCCAGCAACAATAGAGAGATCCCGCTGGGGTCTAATCTTGGAGAGACATCACCCCAACTCTGAGGAGGGCCAGAGGCAATGGTGGAAAACAATCATGGGGTGAAATCAACAGAAAAACTCTGGCAATATGAATAATCAGAGTATATCAACTCCCCCTAGGAACAATGGGGCAGAGACAGCACAAGATCCCATGCACAAAAAAATAGCTGGGATGTCAGAAATCAAATTCAGAATCTGGATAGTAAATAAGATCGAATCAGAATTCCAAGCAGTAACCGAAAAGATCTCTCAAGAATTCAACAAATTGAAAGACCAAATGACCAAAGATTTTGACACATTGAGACAAGAAGTTTCAGCCCTAAAAGATCTGAGAAACACAGTAGAATCCCTCAGTAACAGAATGGAGCAAGCAGAAGAAAGGATTTCTGACATTGAAGACATAGCTTTCGAGTGCTCTCAATCTCTTAAAGAGGAAGAGAAATGGAGGGCAAAAACAGATCACTCTCTCAGAAAGCTCTGGGATAATTCGAAGAAAACCAATTTTCATCTAATAGGGATTACGGAAAGCAATGAAGTGGCTTCAACAAGGCACTGAGTCTCTTCTTCATGAGATTATGAAGGAGAACTTTCCAGACATGCCAAGAGATTCCAAAATTCAGATAGCAGACAGTTTCAGAACCCCAGCACAACTCAACCCAAATAAGACATCCCCCAGACACATCATAATCAATTTCACTAAAGTTAATATGAAGAAGAAAATTCTCAAAACAGCCAGACAAAAGAAAACCATCACCTACAAGGGCAAGAATATTAGAATACCTGCATATCTCTCTGCTGAAACCTTTCAAGCTAGAAGAGGATGGTCATTGACCTTTAATCTCCTAAAACAAAACGACTTTCAACCCAGGATCCAGTTCCCAGCTAAACTGAGTTTCATTTATGACGGAGAAATTAAATACTTCATTGACATTCACATGTTGAAGAAATTTTCCATAACTAAACCAGCTCTCCAGGATATTCTAGACCTATCTTCCTTAAAGAGCAGCGTAATCCTCCACCACAAAAGTAAACCCACCCAGAAAATTTTGATCAAATTCCAACTTCCACAGTCGCAAAAGGAATAAAAATGTCCACCGGACTCTCAAAAGGCTTAACAATATTCTCAATTAATGTGAATGGTTTAAATTGTCCTCTAAAGAGGCACAGGTTGGCTGACTGGATACAAAAACTCAAGCCAGACATCTGCTGCATCCAAGAATCGCATCTTACATTAAAAGACAGATATAGACTCAAGGTGAAGGGATGTTCATCTATACTTCAGGCAAATGGAAAGCAAAAAAGGCAGGCGTTGCAATCCTATTTGCAGACACAATAGGCTTTTAAACTACCAAAATAAGGAAGGATAAGGATAGGCACATCATAATTGTTAAAGGCAATACTCAATATGATGAGATCTCAATTATTAATATTTATACACCCAACCAGAATGCACCTCAATTTATAAGAGTAACTCTAACAGACATGAGCAACTTGATTTCCTCCACTTCCATAGTAGTTGGAGATTTTAACACCCCTTTAGCAGTGCTGGATAGATCCTCAAAAAAGAAGCTAAGAAAAGAAATTTTAGATTTGAACTTAACCATTCAACATCTGGACTTAACACACATCTACAGAACATTTCATCCCAACAAAACTGAATACACTTTCTTCTCATCAGCCCACAGAATATACTCTAAAATTGACCACATCCTAGGCCACGAAGCTAAACTCAGCAAACTTAAAAAAATAGAAATTATTCCTTGCATCTTCTCAGACCATCATGGAATAAAAATTGAACTTAATAACAACAGGAACCTGCATACCCATACAAAAACATGGAAGCTAAACAACGTTATGCTGAAGGATAGATGGGTTATAGAAAAGATTAAGAAGAAAATTACCAAATTTTTGGAACACAACAACAATCAAGACACAAATTACCAGAACCTCTGGGATATTGCAAAGGCAATCCTAAGAGACAAATTTATAGCACTGCAAGCCTTCCTCAAGAAACTGGAAAGAGAGGAAGTTAATAACTTAATGCAACATCTCAAGCAACTAGAGAAGGAAGAAAACTCCAATCCCAAACCCAGCAGAAGAAAAGAAATAACCAAAATCAGATCAGAACTAAATGAAATTGAAAACAAAAGAATTATAGAACAGATCAATAAATCCAAAAGTTGGTTTTTTGAAAAGGTCAATAAAATAGATAAACCTTTGGCCAACCTAACCAGGAAAAAAAGAATAAAATCTCTAATTTCATCAATCAGAAATGGTAACGATGAAGTAACAACAGACCCCACAGAAATTCAAAAAATCCTTAATGAATACTACAAGAAACTCTACTGTCAGAAATATGAAAATCTGAAAGAAATCGACCAATACTTGGAAATACACCACTTACCACGACTTAGCCAGAATGAGGTGGAAATGTTGAACAGGCCTATACCAAGCTCTGAAATAGCATCAAGTATACAAAATATCCCTAAAAAGAAAAGCCCAGGACCAGATGGCTTTACGTCAGAATTTTACCAAACCTTTAATAAAGAACTAGTACCTATATTACTAAACCTCTTCTAAAATATAGAAAAAGAAGGAAGATTACCCAACACATTCTATGAAGTAAACATCACCTTGATCCCCAAACCAAGGAAAGACCCAACAAGAAAAGAAAATTATAGACCAATACCACTAATGAATATTGATGCCAAAATACTCAATAAGATCCTGACAAACAGAATCCAACAACAGATGAAAAAAATTATACACCACGACCAAGTGGGATTTATCCCAGGTTCTCAAGGCTGGTTCAATGTATGTAAGTCTGTAAATGTAATTCAGCACATAAACAAACTAAAAAATAAGGACCATATGATTCTTTCAATTGATGCAGAAAAAGCTTTTGATAATATCCAGCATCACTTCATGATCAGAACACTTAAGAAAGTTGGCATAGAAGGGACATTTCTTAAACTAATAGAGGCCATCTACAGCAAACCCACAGCCAATATCATATTGAATGGAGTTAAATTGAAATCATTTCCACTTACATCAGGAACCAGGCAAGGTTGCCCATTGTCTCCATAGCTCTTTAACATTGTAAAGGAAGTTTTAGCCATTGTAATTAGGGCAGAAAAAGTGATCAAGGGTATCTACATAGGGTCAGAAGAGATCAAACTTTCACTCTTCCCAGATGATATGATCGTATATCTGGAAAACACTGGTGATTCCACTACAAACTTTTAGAAGTGATTAAGGAATACAGCAATGTCTCAGGCTACAAAATCAACACCCATAAATCTGTAGCCTTTATAGATACCAACAATAACCAAGCCGAAAAAACAGTCAGAACTTTATTCCTTTCACAGTAGTGCCAAAGAAGATGAAATATTTGGGAGTATACCTAACAAAGGATGTGAAAGATCTCTACAAAGAGAACTATGAAACTTTAAGAAATAGCTGAAGCTGTTAACAAATGGAAAAACATACCATGTTCATGGCTGGGAAGAATCAACAATGTTAAAATGTCTATTCTACCCAAAGCAATATATAATTTTAGTGCAATTCCTATTAAAGCTCCATTGTCATATTTTAAAGATCTTGAAAAAATAATACTTCGTTTTATATGGAATCAGAAAAAACCTCAAATAGCCAAAACTTTACGCAGCAATAAAAACAGAGCAGGAGGAATCACGCTACCAGACCTGAGACTGTAGTTTAAATTGATAGTGATCAAAACAGCATGGTACTGGCACAAAAACAGAGAAGTAGATGTCTGGAACAGAATAGAGAACCAAGAGATGAATCCAGCTACTTATCATTATTTGATCTTTGACAAGCCAATTAAAAACATTCAGTGTGGAAAAGATTCCCTATTTAACAAATGGTGCTGGGTAAACTGGCTGGCAACCTGTAGAAGATTGAAACTGGACCCACTCCTTTCACCATTAACTAAGATAGACTCTCACTGGATAAAATATTAAAACTTAAGAAATGAAACTATAAAAATACTTGAAGAAAGTGCAGGGAAACCTCTTGAAGGATCGGCCTGGGTGAATATTTTATGAGGAGGACTCCCCAGGCAATTGAAGCAGTATCCAAAATACACTACTGGGACCTGATCAAACTAAAAAGCTTCTGGACAGCCAAGAACATAGTAAGTAAAGCATGCAGACAGCCCTCAGAATGGGAGAAAATATTTGCAGGTTATACTTCCAATAAAGGTCTGATAACCAGAATCCACAGAGAACTCAAATATATTAGCAAGAAAATAACACATGATCCCATCTCAGGGTGGGCAAGGGACTTGAAGAGAAACTTCTCTAAAGAAGACAGATGCATGATCTACAAACACATGAAAAAAGCTCATCATCCTTAATCATCAGAATAAGGCAAATCAAAACTACTTTGAGATATCACCTAACCCCAGTAAGAGTAGCCCACATAACGAAATCCCCAAACCAGAGATGTTGGTGTGGATGTGGAGAAAAGGGCACACTGCTGGTGGGAATGCACACTAATACGTTCCTTCTGGAAGGATGTTTGGAGAATACTTAGAGACCTAAAAATAGACCTGCCATTCGATCCTATAATTCCTTTACTAGGTATATACCCAGAAGACCAAAAATCACAATATAACAAAGACATTTGTACCAGAATGTTTATTTCAGCCCAATCCATAATTGCTAAGTCATGGAAGAAGCCCAAGTGCCCATCGACCCACGAATGGACTAGCAAATTGTGGGACATGTCTACCATGGAATATTATGCAGCCTTAAATAAAGATGGAGACTTTGCCTCTTTCATGTTTACATGGATGGAGCTAGAACACATTCTTCTTAGCAAAGTATCTCAGGAATGGAAGAAAAAGTATCCAATGTACTCAGCCCTACTATGAAACTAAACTGTGACTTTCGCATGAAGGCTATAGCCCAACTGTTGTTCAAGACTATGGGGAAGGGGCCAAGGAAGGGGAAGTGAGGGGGGAGGTTATGGTTATGGTGATGGGTAGGGCCACACCTATGGTGCATCTTGGAATTGGTACAGGAGAAACTTACTAAAGGCAGAATACAAATGTCTACATACAATAACTAGAAAAATACCATGAAGGCTGCATTGAACAGTTTGATGAAAATGTTTCAGATTGTATATGAAACCTGCACATCGTACCCTTTGATTGCACTAATGTACACAGGTATGATTTAATAATAAAAAAAAAGAAAGAAAATTTGGAATCTCATGATGTGGGCTATTCTCACTGAGGTTAGGTGATATCTCAAGGTTGTTTTACTTTGCATTTCTCTGATGATTAGGGATGATGATATTTTTTTCAAATGTTTGCTGGTCATTCATCTGTCTTCTTGGGAAAAGATTCTGTTCATGTCTTTTACCCAGTGATTAATCAGGAGGTGTCATATTACCAGCCTTCATATTATACTGCAAATCTATAGTGATCAAAGAAGCATGGTATTGGCATAACAAACAAGGGCATAGATCTATGAAACAGGACTGAGCACCTAAGGTGAAACAAGCCTCATATTGTCATCTGATCTTCAATAAACCAAACGAAAGCATTCAATGGGGGAAAGAATCTCTATTTAATAAATAGTGCTGGCAGAAATGGTTAGCCACATTTAAAAGACTAAAACTGGACCTGTCCCTCTCACCACTCTCAAAAATTAAGTCATGCTGGATAAAAGATTGAAATCTAAGATACTAAATGACAAAATGGTGATAATAATAAAGGCAGGGATTTGTGATGGACAATTTTAATCTATGTGCACTTATATCATAGTTACTTATCCTTAAATTTTATGCTCAGATCTGACTTTTTACTTGAATGCTTTCCATAAAACTCCACAGAGCTTTATGTCATCCTTTCCAGTTCTCTAAATTTATTTAGTTACTCCAAAATATCTGTTAGTTAGGGTTCCAATCACAAACAGAACCAGCAATTATGCTTCCTATAGCCAGAAAATCATGCTATTAGAGTGACTTATCTAGGCTACAATTCCTAGTTCAGTTGCCAGTGGACACTTACTGCCACAATATGCATTGCTCCATGGCACTGGACTACATCACAGTAACCAGTGTGAATAAACTCTTGATTGAAAATGACTTTGTGCCACTCTCTCAAGACTCAAATTCCTGAATGGGAGCATCTGCTTGACTGTGATTGGAGGACATATGATTTCAGCTGTGCTGTCCAAGGATGTAGTTACTAAAGGTAACTACAGGCTATTGAGTACTTAAATTGAAATAGGATATAAGTGTGAAATATACACCATATTTTGAAGATAGTCCACAAAGAGAGAATGGGCAATAATGTCTCAATAATTTGTGTGTGGCAGCATATAAAATAATAACTTGAATATACTGGATTAATATTTTAACATGTTAGTTAATTTACTATAAAATCGTACTAAGATTACTCTTACCTTTTCCGCTTTCCTTTACAAAATGTGGCTTATAAAACATTTAAAATTACATATGTGTCTCACAGTTGTGGCTTGAACAGTATTTCGATCAAATGGTGATGCTCTAGCTGCCTCGTTTTTACAGGAGATAACACCAGTCCTTCTTGGGGGGGATTTTTCCTCATAGAAAGAGGATTTACATCCACCCACAATCACTTAAGCTTGTTTGTCTAATATTTTAACATTCTGGTTACCTCTTTCTTCCTCTCTGGAACATGAAAACATTGGTGCCTAGGTTTTCTCATTTATACAAATCTTTTAATGTGTTTTCCAGAGCAATAATGCAACATAGCCTCATTGAATATTTGTTGAATTTGCTAGCTTTATATCTATAATTTTATAGAATTACCCAAATGTTTTGGAATTTATAATTGTGATGAGGATAATTCAAATACTGCACTGAAATGAACATTTATAATCTGAGAAATAAAACTGTCCTGAGAAGCCAACATGTCTGCTATCCTTATTTCTGTGTCTGTAGTGGAGGATTGAGGAAGGAGTGCCAGGTCTGCACAGGGCAGTTTCACTTATAATCTGATGTGCTTAACGGTCTCACACAGGTCTTGTCATGCCCAATTTACATGTCAGTTAATGAGGAAGTTCACTAACTTCCTTGAAGTTGTTAAATCCTTTTGTGCTTCTATAACAAACAGGCTGGGTAATTTATAAACAATAGAAATTTATTTCTCTTAGCTCTGGCAGCTGAAAGTCTAAGATCAAGGCTTCAGCAGGTTTGATTTCTGGTGAGCTCTGTCTAATTCCAAGATGGTACGATGCTGCTGCACCCTTAGGAGCCGATGAGAGCTTTGTCTTCACATGGCAGAAGGGATGAAATGGGCAAACCCACCCTCTCAGTCCCTTTTATAATCCAGTCATGAGGGCGAAGAGCTCATGACCTAATTATCTGGTAAAGGCCCCATCTCTCTTAATGCTGTTGCATTGGTGATTAGATTTCAACATAAACTTTGGATGGGCCAAACATTTATAGCACAGCAATTGTATCACCCAATTGGCAAGGCTAAAGTTTAAATACAGTTTGGTAAGACTTTCAAATTAGACCCTTTTCACTAAACTAAGTACCCATAAGAATGGAATTTAAATCTCTGCTATTCATTTTTTACATTTTTTATGGCTAAAGCAGGTTACTTTTGAAGGAAAATTCATGTTCATATGAAACACTACATAACTGTGTTAAAAATTTCACTAAGAAACTTTTTTTTAGTAAATTAAATATATATAGCCAGAAATGCAATATTTTTAGTTTCCTTGTAAATTCATTTTAGACTTAGGACAAAAGACAAAGGAAAATATACTTTATGTATTATTGAGCCTCTAAAGTCTGAATGTATCTTGAAATTTATCGAAATTTTGAAAGGAAGCTGGGTAATAAACCTTGGCATAGTTTATTTTTTTTTAAGTTACTCACACCTGGTTATATTTTCAATATATTAGGTTTGTAGATTGATTTTTCATTGAAAGCACTTATGCCTCATCAAATTTATTCTACTCTAAATGAAGAAATCCCTAAGGTTCATAGTGAATATGGCATCATAGCAATGGTTTGTGCTCTGATTAAAGTAAATTATTTTTATATGACATCCATTTAAATAGTATGATATCCATTTCACGTTCTGGAAGTAATTTTTAGTGAGGTTTTGTCATGTCCATTAATAATGAAGTAATGGAAGACACCAATGGAGACTAAAACATTTCTGGAT
Source organism: Nycticebus coucang (assembly GCF_027406575.1). NCBI lineage: Eukaryota > Metazoa > Chordata > Mammalia > Primates > Lorisidae > Nycticebus > Nycticebus coucang. The sequence goes on along the minus strand of NC_069793.1, from coordinate 99,303,607 downwards.
TCAAATTTCTCAATAACATGGTATTTTAAAGATAGATAGCACTACACTCGTTTGGTGAGGGGGGATTTCTTACTATGTCTATGAAAACTCATTTCCATGCTTGCAATACATAAATACAGGCTTATGCTCTTATAATAATTTTTTTAAAAATGTAGATATAAAATTAAAACCAGCATTTCCAAAAGTGTATTCCTTTACTTGTTAGCATTTTGTGCATGTTGTTTTTTCCCCAAGTGGTCTATTGTTAGTTTGAAACCCTTGTTAGCAAGTGACAAACTATTGTAATAAGGAAGGGAAGAAATCAACAAGGGACTCACAACCCCTTTGATTTTTCTGCCTTTCTGGTCTTTGCTTCTCTTTGGTTTTGTTTTCCACATTCTCTCAGGACAGCTTGAATACAATGGTGACAGCAAGCTCCAAATTTATATTCTTGGTATTGACAACCAGCGAAGGTAAAGGGCTCTTTCTCATCAACTCAAGGTAGAAAATGTGTTGAAGGACTTTGATCCAGCTTAGATCAGAGACTCTTTACTAGACCAATCCTTATGCCAGGGACTATAGAAATATATTCCCTCCTAGAGTTGCAACTAGAAGTAACTTCTGGGAAAGCAGAGTTAGCAGACAAATCTCAAACAAATTAAAACATTTGAACAGATTTCTGCACTGTCGGCCATCTCAGAGTCTCCGCTATGCTAATATGAATCATGAATCTGTATACAAGGAGGACATTTTATACAATATTTTTAAACATTTAAATATAGATTTTGAATGGAAAATTTTGTGAGATTAATGTGTTACATGCCTATAGATTGACTCACACAGCTTCCTCAGTTTTTGTTATTGATCTAACAGTCTTCGTAAACTCCTTCTGCTGAGGACCTAACTATGGAATTTATTCATAGAATGAATGAGTGTGTGAGGGTGGGTAACTTTAAATGCCAATCAAAAATATCTCATTTTTTTTTTTATTTTTAAATTTTTAATAGTCTTTTTTTTTGTCTTTCTGAGTGGAAGGTTCAATTAGCTAAACTACCCCCCCCCTCAAGTTGGCATCTTGCTACATGGTTAAGGCTGGGGCTGTTCATATCATCTCTTGGCAATGAGTCTTCATGCTTTTGTTCCTTGATTCTTGCCTGCCTCTACTATGAGATGTCTATTCTGTCTTCCTAGTTTCTTTCACTGGAATTTGCTGAGGTATGGCTGGTGATCTTAGAATTTATTATTTGGACAAAATAGGGCTTTTTGGATGCCTTCTGATAATTGGCTCTACCTAGGCTTTTGCTAGCACAGACACTCATATGACATCAAAATGTATTACAGTTAGTCCTTATCCCAAACTGTATTTTCCGTAAGAGGTCATTTCTCTCTTATCCTGGTCACTTCATGGAAGGGTCCTTGGTTTTTACTCAATTACTTTTCACATATTCCCCACCTCAACCTCCCTCAGAACAAACAGGTAATTCTGGAGCCTTTTTTCTCTAGATCAGAATTGAAGTTATTTGAAGATTGTAAACTCAGAACTTCCCCTTTCTTAACTATACGTATTGCTATTATCTGCCCTGATGCTTCGTCCCCATGTTGGTAAGTCAGGGAAGCTTTTGACTTTTGCACTCCTAAGTGACCTAACAAAGAAATGCAGCCTGTAGAATACTACGCTTCAACTAGGTGGGTACGATAACACACATGTATGTATCTCTTGTCTGCTTTAGCTGTTTGAACCCTTTCCTCTTTTCTCACTCCACAAGCTGTAAGGTACTTTTCTTATTTTACATCTTCCCTCCCTCCCTCCCTTCCTGTCATAGTTATATATAGTTTGGGTGTAATGTGATTATTTTGATACAAGTATGCAATGTGAAATGATCAAATCGGGGTAATTAGCATGTTCGTCACCTTAAACATCTTTTATCTACATTCTTTTGTATTGATGTGTAATAAAAAGCACAAGGTTTTGAAGATAATTATAATTTAATTCATATAATTTCTAAAGATCAAATCTATATACTTGGGATAGACATCTCCCTAACTATTTGGTTTGTCTTTAAGCCAGAATTATCAGAATTCCTCTCTTCTAGAAATTTTAAAACACACAACAGATTATTGAAAACTATAGTCGCCCTACTTATCTGACACTGCATCTTATTTGTTTTAACAAACCATATATTTGTACCCATTAATCAACTTCTCTTTATCTTCCCCTCCCCTCTACCCTTCCTGCCTCTGGCTATCACTAATCTACTCATCACTAATCTACTCTAATCTTAATGAGATTCACTTTTTTAGCTCCCACATGTAAGAACATGTGGTATTTATCTTTCTGTGCTTGGCTAACTTAACATAATGGATGGAACTGGAGGTCAAACATTAATTTTTTCTTTGTCCTGGGAAGAGTATAGTTCTTCTTTGCTGGAGTTTTAAAATATATAATAAATTATTAAGTATAATACTACCAAATACTAGAACTCATTCCTTCCATGTGTGTCTAACTGTATTTTTGTGCCCATTAACCAACCTCTTTTCATCCTTCCCACCCTTTTTCCCTTCCCAGCCCCTGGTGATCAACATGCTGCTTTCTACCTTCATGAGTTCTGCTTATCTTAGCTCCCACATGTGAGTCAAAGTGTGCAATATTTGTCTTTCTGGGTATGGCTTACTTCACTTAACACAATGACCTCCAGCCCCGTCCATGTTGCTGAGAAAGATAGGATTTCAGTCTTCTTTGTGGCTAAATAATATTTCATTGTTTATATATACAACATTTCCTACATCCATTCTTCTGTTGGTGAACACTTATGTTGGATCATATCTTGGCTATTGTGAATAGTGTTATAATAAACATAAAAGTGTGTTTTCATATGCAAAATAAGCTTTTGAAAATATTCTCATAAAGAATATTTATGTTCTGTACAGTTGTCTTGAGATTGCTTTGATAAAAAATTAATGAAGCCAACTTTGTGACTCAAACCCAAAATAGGACCATGTAGTTCAGTTCTGGGTACAATCTATTCTCACCCTCAAGAGACCAATAATTTTGACTCAGTGGGTTAGAGAATACACAGCCACCTCACATTTATATGTTATGAAAGCATATTTGAAAATATTTCAAAAGAATATTACCATCATTGTAAATTTGTCATTGCATATCCTTGGGATATGCCAACATAGTTTAACTTATTTTTATTTTATTTTTTTATTGTTGGGGGTTCATTGAGGGTACAATAAGCCAGGTAGTTTAACTTATTAATTAATGAAAAAAGATAGTTCAAGACATATGTTTTGATTTTGCAGTATCAGATAGGTTTTCCAAGGGTTAGAACTCAAATCCCTTAATGCCAGTTCATCTTGATTCCTACTTACCCTTTTAAATTGTCTTTCATAACATTTTGAATTATTAGTGCAATATAGATATTAACATCTATGACTTTTTTTTTTTTTTTGGAGAGACAGAGTCTCACTTCATCACCCTGGGTAGAGTGCCATAGGGTCACAGCTCACAGCAACCTCCAACTCCTGGGCTTAGGTGATTCTCTTGCCTCAGCCTCCCGAGCAGCTGGGACTGCAGGCGCCCACCACAACGCCCAGCTATTTTTTTGTTGCAGTTTGGCCAGGGCTGGATTCGAACTCGCCACCCTTCGTATATGGGGCCGGCACCCTATCAACTGAGCCACAGGTGCCGCCCAACATCTATGACTTTTATTAAGATTATAACTGAGAAAAGACATGGAAAGGAATACAGAAACTGAGAAGCCTTTCTCTAAATAATAATAGCTAATGATTTAAAAGCATTTGTGTGTAGATGATGTTTTGTGTTCTTTTTTATTAACTCAATAATTTCTCACAACAATCCTAGGAAATAAAAACTATTATTAGTCCACTTTTACAGATAAGGAAATTAAGGCAAAAAGAGACTGAGTTACACATAGCAAGGGAATGATAAAGTGGAAATAAACTTGAAAAGACCTGTTCTAGAATCCATGCTTTTCCCATTACACGTAGTGCTTCTTACAGAACCATCTCAGACTGCCTCTTGTCTGTTTTACATTTCTCAGGGATCTTCTGATCCAAAAGAAGGTGAAATAAACAATGGCTATAATTAGACTCTTTATTCAATTTTGGAATCTTCTGATAACTCAGGCAGGGAACTAGTGGGTTCTCAGTTCAATATCATAAGGACTTTTTTTTTTTTTTTTACTTTATGGACTGTCATTTAAGCTGCTTTTAATAAAACTAGATTTAGGAAATAGAAGACAATATTAAAGGAGAAGCTGAACTGCTAAAACATAAATTCTCTCCTTTGCTTCTAGTTTGTGATAGTGTTTTAAATGTCCAATATCAATGTTGAAAAAAACATCCCGTCTCCACCCTCTGGGATTTCCCAGTCCTGGTATTTCTACATGGGTAGTAAGTTCCATCCAAGGAATGGAGACAATTGAGATCTTCCAAGTAAACACCTGTCTGCAAACTTACCGAATACTGAATTTCAGTTGTGGTCAAATGTTAAAGCTTAAGGAAGCAAGTCAATTACAGGTTCTTAACAGTATGGCGTAAGTATAATTTATCATTCTCTGAGTCATGAGCTCATTGCCTGAGATGCCAGAATTGAAGCACAATTTTCTTCTAAATAACCATTTCTTTTCTTTTCAACTTCTATTTTGAAAGAGCCTGCCAACAATGGAGGTAGACATAATTCCATTATATATTATGAAATATGATATGAGAAAAATTAATGTAGACATGATAAGATTAGATTGAGCAGATTTGCTTAGATTTGCGTAGACCTGATAGAAATGCTAACTCTCCATCTTATTCCTTATGTTATGCCATAGAATCGCACTCTTCATCTGCAAAATGGAAATAATATCTACCTCTCAAAGTTTTTTGAGAATCAAATGCAACAATATTGAGAAAATACCTTCAATATGTTAATTTTTACTTTTGTTATAAAATATGACAATTGGGATTAATTGGGATTATAAGAATTTTATTTGGGATTATAAGAATTTTATTTTGTTAAAGCTAGAGTCACTATTAATAGCCTAAAATGTTGGAATGATGTTGTTTGAATAATGGAATAAAAAGTCTCAACATAAACTTGTATGTAATGAAAATAACTATATAGTCACTGATTTAACCAATCAACTTTCATTTGGGTAGCTCATAGTCTCAGAGCTATTTTTCTACATTAAAAACTCTTCAAAAGGGACACATGCTTTCAATCTTTGTTGTTCCTTTTTTTTTTTTTACTTTTTCCAGTGCCAAGAGTAGGCTGTGACTATATTTTGGGTGTTTCACTGTTAGAATTTCTAGAATATTTTCAAAGCAGTAGTTTAATGAACAACCACATGAAATTTGTATTATGTCAGGAAGTAATCTCAAATTGCTTATGACAGCTAATTTAATAATTTCCTAATTTTTTTCCTCTTCTTTAACTTTTCCTTGTCATGACATCACGTAACATCTACTTTTTAGTCATAACTATTTTAGTGTTTTCTTTTGAGTACAAAATCCTATCTTATGCTTGATGTAGAGTGTCGCAAAAGTGTTGCTTATTGAGAGAAGACAATATATCCTCAGGAGCCTGTATCGTCTGTCTATCTGCTCTGCTAGCTTTATCTACTCTCCAGACTGAGCCATGGGCCCTTTCTGCATCTGTCCTATCCTATGTAACTGCACTGTTTTGTTTCTGATGCAGTTCAATTTATTTCACTAGATGCGTATTGATTGCCTGCATATAATTTATAGTGGTACATTCTGGGACAAAGATGAATAAACATTGTCCAGGCCTTTGAGGAATCCTTAGTATTGTGAGAGATAAAAAGGGAATAGCTAATCAAAATTCAGTCTGCATGTACATACTACAAGCATTTTTTGTTTTGGTTTGCTTTTCTTTCTTTACTACTGTGGCACCTAATTCACCTGGTTCTATAGTCCCTACCCTTTAGAATTTCCTGGGCTGATGAGGAAAACAGGCCAAATAATTGCAAATACTTTCTAAAATACTTACCAATACCCTATGTGGTATAAAATTGTCGTCCCTAATCCTAAATCAGGCCATGGATTGGTACAGGTCTGACAGCCTGAGGTGAGAGGCAGGCAGGCAGCAGAGCTTCCTCTGTGTTTATAGAGGCTCCCTGGTGCTGCAACCACTTTCTGAGCTCTGCCTCCTGTCAGATAATCGGGCTGTTAGATTCTCATAAGCTCTACTGTAAACTGAGTGTGAGGGATCAAGGTCGCGTGCTCCTGACAAGAATCTAATGCTGATGATCTCGGGTAAATGTAATGTGCTTGAATCATCCCTAAACCATCTCCCACCCCTTCCCTCAGTCCATGGAAAAACTGTCTTCCATGAAACCGGCCCCTGGTGCCAAAGAGGTTGGGGATCTCCGCTGTAAAATGGAAAAAAAATAGCAGATATTAAGTAAATAATTGCTTAAATCAATTACATTTTAAACAATAGAATACAAAAGACCATAAGTAGTTGTTTGCCCATAAATTTACTTCTGATTGAATTTTACCCTCGACAGCTAACACATTAATGCTAAAATAGTTTTTTTATTGAAAACATTAATTTTTACTTAATGTTGAGTATATAAAATTGCATGTATTTTCTATTTAAGTTCTGATTAAATGTTTCCTTTTTTTATTTTTTTTTAAATGTTTCTTTTTTTTTCATGTCACAGACACATTTCATTGGGTCCATAAATGCCATAATAAGCTTATTTTCCTTTATAAAGTATTACTTCTCTCAGAATGATATGGTATCTGTAATTTATTAACCTTTTGATTAAACAATAAGGAAAAAAGTATTATTTTCAGTTCCCAAGTAGTAGGGATCGTGCATAGTAGATTTTACTTATTTTTGAAAAATTATACTCATCCTATTCAACTATTATTTTCTCTATGTCTTTTATTTCTAATAATGTTAGGCTTATTTTTAGATTTTTCTATTTTTTTATTTTGTAAACAATAACTATGTTTTTCTGTATAGTTATTGTCACCAACTTTTATAAATCTTCCGTTCTGTGGAGCTTACCATTTCAGAGTTAGGTATGCTTTCACAGAAAGTGTTGGCTTTTGTTTCTAAATTGACGTTCAAGTTTTAACTCTTCCACTTACCAGCTGTGTGATTTCAAGCAAGTCAATTCTCAGGACATCCGTTTCATCATCAGTAACATGAAGATGGTTATTCCTGATAAATTGAGTTGTGTTTATATTAGAAGATTTGTAAAGTCAGGTATGTTGATGGTTATTTTCTTTTGTCATGATCATATTATCTATCATATCATAAGAATATACTTGGTTCCCACATACAGTGGTGTGATAAGGAGTATTATTCTTTTGCCTGCAGAAGGGGGCACATTTCAATTGATTTTTATCTGCTGTATAATTTTGGCAAAATTTATAAGTATTCTGAAGTGGTGATAAAGTTTTCTTAGAAATATATCATTACTGGGTCATAATGGCATAATGGAAAATGCAAAGATAAGTTTGGATGGACATTGTGATTCCTCTCTTTTTGCCTGCCTTCCTTTTCTCGCTTCTTTTCCATTTCTTCATGAAGAAAGTTATTTTTTACATCAGCATCCATAAGTTTCACAAGCCAGTCTTTTAGCCATGTTTCCAAGAGAAATAATTCTTTACAAGCAGTCTCTTGTAAAAGACTCCTTGGTAGCTACTAGCGCATAAACTCTTATTAATCCTAAGTATATAAAGTAATGTATAAAGAAAACATTTATTATTGTACATTTGCAATTTAAAAATACATAATATTACTACAGAACTTTGGAGATGAGAAGAAACAATCATCCTTACTCCACTACCCTAAACTAAACAATTATTATAAATTTTGTGTGTCTTTCTAGAATATACATGGATATATATATATAATTTATTTTAAGCATAGTTTACATAAAGATATATAATTGGATTTTAAAATATCTGTATATAGTGACCATTTCAACATACTGCTATATACATACTTTTTAAAATTATCAGTTTGTAGCTGAATGTTATTTCTTTGGGTTTGTACCAAATTATATTTAAGTGAAGTCAATTGTGTTGTTATATTAAAACCACTTTTTCATAAATCTTTTGTTATTATTTTCATAAAACAAATTCTCAAAATTTAATGTATAGATCTAAGACAAAGAACATATTATTATGATTCTTAATCTATGTTTTCAGAGAATCTTTCAAAAGTGTTTAAATTATTTTTCTGCCACCGGCAATACAATTTGTCTTTTCATAGCAGCTTTATTCAACTTTAGTATTAATAATTAAATTACATTTTACTAATTTTAAAATATTAGAATATTTACAACTATGTAAATAGCTAGATACAGAAAACAATCTGAAACTTTTTGAACACTGTCAGTTATTCTTTGAGCACTACTGGTGATGAGGATGGTTTCATCATGAGGAGTTTAAATGTAAAAATCCCCATTGATAAGAATCAGGTAGTGTTTCACTAAACAATAACTACTTGAAGTGGTCATAGAATGATGAGAAATATTTTGCTGCATGGGAAAGTACTTATTCAGTAAAGGCTCTGTGAATTCCACTGTAAATAAGCTACACACTAAATATTTGCATGTTATACATATAATATGTAAACACTCTAAGATATGCATGTATAATAATATACATGTATTCTATATATAGTATAATAATATATTAATATATTTTTATTCTAAACATATTACATAAAGCTGTTATTTTTATGTTGTTATTATTGCTGGGAATTATGATGTTAAAGTATATGACTTCACAGCTACCTTTGAGAAATATATAAGATGTTTGGAGACACCCTCTATGCATGAGACAGCTAAATAGGATAGAGCTATATAGTTTGCATGTTTAATAAGTGAACCATTCTAGATAATGCAAGAGTAGAAATTAAGGGTCTGAGCTTTGAAACAGAATTCCTGGGTATGAATTTCAGTTCCTCTGCTTATTAACTAGGTTATTTGGTGACAGTTTACTCCATTTTGTGTTTCAGTGTTTCAGCTGTAATGGATAATAGAATCTGCTTCACGTAGTTTGTGAAGAGTAAATAAGTTAAGAAAATGCTTGGAACAGTGGCACATAGTAAATCCATCAGAAACATTCGTCGTTATGTTGTTATAGTAACTTAGAATGGAGAGCATTACGGAGTGGATTGGTTAGGAAGGTATTTTGGAGTAGGTGAGAATTTTGCCTGGCATTGATAGTTAGGCACTGTTCAAATAGGAGGGGAGAGAAAGGCATTTTAGAAGTGTGAGTAAGTGTGATTTGGCTGCTGACACTGTTTTCTGATGTTATTTCATGTCATTCCCCCCCACCCCACACACACACACCACCGTACCCCAGCAGCTCTGGCTTTGTGAGTCCACTGGATTCACCAGGATTGCACTTGCCTCTTGCCCGTGGTCCTTCCTGGTCCTTCTGTGCTGATTGCTCTTCTGGCGTGTTTCCCCATTGCTAGATGTTTCCCCATTGCATTACTAGCCTGTTCTTGTGTTCTTTCCTCAACTTGCTTGTCAATCATCAGAGGCATTTCTTAAGAGAACAAATGAAAATGATACCACTCCTCTTCCAACCTTCTCAAGTACTGATTTTCTTTCCTTCCTTAATGCCCTATTTAAGTTTTTATTTCTTTAATATTTTAGGGACGTAGCAGTTGAGCTTTTAGAAAATTTACCACTCAACACTAATAGAAATTTTTGGTATGAGAGAAGAGTTAAAAAGCATGGATGTGGCATCCAAGCATCCTGATTTAGCCAATTTTTAGTTTTCTTCTATAGACTATGTTATTTATCCCCTCCATGTCTTACGGGGGTCCTCAAACTCCACATGAGGCAGTGTGATTGTACGTGTTCCCATTTTGTTTTTTTTTACTTCAAAATAAGATATGTGCAGTGTGCATAGTAATTTGTTCATTTTTTTTTCAAACTATAGTCTGGCCCTCCAACGGTCTGAAGGACAGTGAACTGGCCCCCTGTTTAAAAAGTTTGAGGACTCTGCTCTATAATGTATATAATTATAACTACTTCTAGAGTAGTTCTAGAAGTCTAAACTTCCTTAAAGTTCTTTTCTGTATTCCCAGTACCTAGAATAGGGCCTATCACTTAATAGGTGCCCTGCAAACACTTGTTGCGTACACAAAAATGAATGAGTGGTTTTTAATATATCAGAGATCAAGACAATTGACTACTGAATTCTGAGAGAATTGCCTGGATTATTTGTGAAGTCGGGTTCTTTGAGATAGCCCAACTAAATATTTGCTCTCTGTTGACTGATACTGAGCCTCTGTCTGAAAACAAACCTAGGCTTATAGCTTGATTCACAGTGTGGCTTAGTTAAACATATTTTAGCACTGAATTCTCAATTCCTGGAGTTTGATTGTTGGCACTACTGCATGTAAGTTGCTTGAAGATTTTCAAGTTATAAAATTGCAGTAAAATGATAATACAAATTCCTACACAAAATTAATTGAGAAAATTGTCCTCGTCACAATGATTGATACTTCTCTAAGGAGGATTGAATAAATAATTTCAGATAGAAAAAATATTCTGCTCTTTAAAAATGTACTATGAAAGGAATAAAAAAACTCTCTTAAATTACCCAATCTAGTGCTTAATCATCCTCTCTGGAAATTCTTTCTTCTACCTGGAGGGGGTTTTGGCATATCCGTTATCCAAGAAGTGTTTGTTTAGTAGACCACCCTCCGTGTGTATGCTCTGAGAAACCCCAGGACAGGATTTTTGTAAATTCAGAGGGATGGTGGCGTTTTTTGAGATATGGAACCTCTTTTAAGAGTGGAGTTGACCACATTCCCTTTAGCGACCATTCATCTCCCTCCATTATCAAAACTTACATGTTTTTATATAGAACCAAAATCCACCAAAGGCAATTGAAACCCATTTCCTGTGGTGTATTTCATTAGGGATGGAGAACAGCTGGTCACCTTTTCTATAAAATAAACCGTTGTCTATGTTTTAAGATAGCTTCAAATTTCCTCATCTTTTTCTAAGTAAGCTCCAACTTTACTGGTCTTTACTTCGCACTCTACCCATCCCCTTTAAGTTTGCTCTTTTTTTGTTTCCTACTTAGTAAGCTAGATGTGTTTAGTCCTTCAATATTACCGAATGTGTCATTAACTGAATATAATTTTTGAGATTCTTATTTCTGTCCCCCACAGAATATAATGATAAAGAATGGCTTTTACTAAAATATTGTCCGTAGAGTTTTACTTTATGAAGTAGTTCTTTTCTACTTTGGGTATTAGTAGGCAATAATACAGATTTCACAGGGGGCGTAACTGTTGTACTGAAATCACGATGTACAATTAGTCTTTCTTGCCTGTAAATAGTAAGCACAGTAATGTAGCACTAGCAAGTCTGAATGTTGACAATAGTTCTTATTACCTTCCATTATAATATTCCCCCCGGTAGTGAATACTTTCTTATTGTTAGTGCTATGGAAAGCACGTGCAGTGAGAATTAGATGGAGTCATTCAGCCCAGGGCAGAGAGGACACAGCCAGTCTGGTGGGTTTAGGCCCTGCATGACCTTCACTTTGTGTTTCCCATTCTTGCTGTTTTGTAAATTCAGCTTTGACCTAAAAGTTCCTATCTTGAGTAGCTGAGGGCAGTTCATTTAGAGATTAACTTTCAAATTGAAATGTTGTTTTGGATTGGGGTGATACTGATTATTGTTTATTATAGGTCATGGATATGCCAATTATTGTTTAAGATAAAGATTAATATGTTTTTTACCTTAAACTTTGATATATAAAATTATGATTTTGAAAATAGAAAAACAGCACTGTCTTGAAGAGCCTACTCTCACTGTTCTCCAGAATCTCTAGCCTTCTGACAAAATTTGGTAGACCTATCCCCTTCTCTACATATTGTCTGACAGTGCCAGGCGGCCAGACCCTCTTGATCAGGTGACATTTCTGGCAACTAGGCGGGAACCCCTAGACTGTTCTTTTAGGTGCTATCAGGGAAGCCTAGCAGTCACCTGGATAGGGGTGCCCTGGGTGCTGGGCTTGAATCCTCCTAGCAGTGCTGCTGGGAGATTCTCCTGGGAGTCTTTGGCCTCTGCTCCCAGGCCACCATCGCTGTCGCTAAAGTCCACCTGCTTTATTCTGGTTGCACGCTGAGCTTTGGTTTCTGGCTTTGTTCTGAAGAAATTTGGTGTTTCTGTAACTAATCTGTATTATGGGGGTTCAGGCCTCAATCCCAAATGACAATCCATTGGGGCATATTCTGTCTGATTGGTCTCAGTATGGGTACCCACCTATAATTAAAAAGCAATAAAATTTTACCATAACATGGCCAGGCCAATATCGCTACTAATTGCAAAAGAAAGGATGGGATTAAAACCATAACCATTTGACAACCACCACTGGTATAATCATAGGCAAGTGGTTGCTAAAACTAGAAAGTGAAAGTTTGATGAAAAACAGGCTATTCATATAGTTTTAATAGCACCTCCTAACAGGATACACATTATTAAAAAAAAAAAAAAACTTGGCACAAATAGTCCAAACTGTACAGAAATCTTAGAGAAGTAAATGATTTTCTCTTTCCTAATCCTGTAGCCTTTCCATTTATTTCCCCAATGCCTTCATTAGTTTTAGAATTCTCTCCCCATGCTTATTTTTTGCACAAATGAATAAGTATGTGCATATTTCCTCATCTTCCTTCTTATCTTACCTTTTCTCTTTTTTTGCCATTTTTGCTGCATTTGTTTGTGATTTTTTTTCTATACAGGGAGCTTAAAAATGTTATTTAGCCAAATACATCCATCTTTTCTTTCATTGATTCATGTTAAATAAAAAAAGGTTTCTAGCCCTCCATATTTAAAAAATTCTTAATTTTTTCCAAAGTTCTTTAGTTTTCATTTTTATATTAAAAACGTCAATGCCTTTGCAATGTACTTTGTGGCTAGTATTACACTCAAAACTTTTTCTTTCTTCCAGCTTTCTTTTTCCTTCTCATTCTTTTCTCATTCTCTCTCTGTCCCCTCCCATCTCTGTCTTTCTCTTTCTTCTGTCCTTCTTTCTGATAGCCATAATTACACAAGCAATTGTTGAATAATCCCTAATCTTTGTACTGGCAAGAAATACCATCTGCTATGATCTTAATGCTTGTGTCCCTGCAAAATTTATGTTTAAATATGTTAAACCTTGCTGCTATGTAGATTGGTAGAAATCTGAGCTCCCCTGGGAGAGGACAGGGGCAGGCCACAGGCCTCCATCTTGGTACCTTCTGCCTTAATTGTGTCCGAAACGATTGCTCACACCTGGAGAGGGGGACCATCCTACCAATCTACCAATCATAACTTAGTGTGCCAACTGCAAAAGGATGTAGAAAACCTGCTAAACTAGCAACAGATACAATAGATACTTTTTTTTTTATTAAATCATAGCCGTGTACATTAGTATGATCATGGGGCACCATACACTTGGCAATAGATAGATTCTTAAAGGTGATGTGTAACAGCCTTATGACTAATTATCATGATATTAGCTTCAATCTGCACTGTGGTCCACACCCCCCATGGGCTCTCAGAGAGGGTGACGGGAGTTCTGCATGTACAATTAAGACTCAGGTTTCAAGGTGACCCCTGAATCATGAGGTAGCCTAATCCAAACAGTATAAAAGAGAATCAGTGGCTGTGACCCTGATGTCTTTTCTTTCTTATGATAGTAAGGGCCCAGCTGCTGTCCATAGAGAATCTATCTTGCATTCTCTGTAAACCTATCTTTCTCTTTCTCAATAAACTTTGCTTCATATTTGCCTCACTTTACGGAGTCTGGTCATGTTTTGATCAAGAGCACTCAATGAACCAAAGACCCAGGCAGCTGTCTGAAACACTGAATTTTTTGGATGTAGGAAACTCCCTTATAACCCAACACTACCTGCCAAGGTAATGGCATTAAGAGGTGGAGCCTTTGGGAGGTGATTACATCATAAGGGCCCCGCAGATAGTTTGACCTCCCCAAACTTGAGTGCTTATGCAATTTATACAGTTTTAATAACAAATTTCACACATAAAAAAGAGTAATTGTGAAACTTACTAAGTGTAGAATATAAATGTCTTAACACAATAACTAAGAAAATGCCAGGAAGGCTATGTTAACCAGTATGATGAAAATATGTCAAATTTTATATAAAACCAGTGTATGGTGCCCCATGATTGCATTAATGTACACAGCTGTGATTTAATAATAAATAAATTAAAAATTAAAAAAAGAAGAATTTTTACCTCTTAATATTTCCGGAATTTAATCAATTAAGACATGTAAATGAAAGCGACTATTATATTACCTAGCATACAAAAAATACTGAAAATGTTAGTGTGTTAAATGAACTTTAATCTAAAATAGCTAAGGCAGAATCTGCATGATAAATAATTTGTAATTTGATTAAAATTATCGGTCACATTATTTTTCCTTGTCACAAACCATATAACTCAAAGGACAGGAGGAGAGGCAAGCTTTGAACACTCTATAATTATAAGAAACACCTGTAACAGCTCAGTAATATAACACCTTGGTGATAAGGGGATGTGGAAGGGTTCAGCTCTCCTTAACTAAGAGCACGAGTGTTAGTGTTTGGCAGTCTCCACACCTGTGGTGCAAATAGCCATGAGATCACTTCTTTAAGTAGCCACAGGAGTGGTTAGTCCAGATTCTCATTCTTTCATGGACCTCCTCACTCTGACTCTTTCATTCCTCCTGCTCACAGAGTGCCTGCAGGTGCCCTTCTTCAAAGACTGCTAAGATTCACTCTCCTACTAAGACTGTTTCTCTACTAAGACTGTCTCTCTCCCTCAAAGACTGTTTCTCTTTCTCTTTGTCTCTCTTGCTAAGATGAATTGCCCTCCGGCACCTAAGGGGATTTGGTCCCGAGCAAGGTAGCACAGTGGTCTGCATCCAGACAGTTAGCCAGGCCAGGGCCAGAGACCTGGCCAGTCCCAGCCCCAACATTTCCTTCTAATAACAAAACTACTTGTTAATTATTTGAGTGTTTTGATATTTTAAGCAGTTGCATAAGATTTTGGGGTGTCATTGTGTGAAGAGGGTTAAGCTGCCTGTCCCTGTCAACCAAGATATAGAGAAGGGGATAGGTCTACTAAATTTCATTTGTCAGAAGTCCGGTGATTCTGGAGAACAATGAGAGTAGTATTTTTAAGACTGTTCTGTTTTTCTGTTTTTTAAATCACAATTTTGTATGTAAAACTGTAAAGTAAAAATTATGTTACTCTTTATTTTAAATAACAATAATTGGTATAATCTATTATTTTTGTTTTAAAGTTTTTCAGCACCCAACTCTCACGGATTAAAATTAGTATTCTTACAATGGAGAAGTTTGGCAGATACCACCTAGACAAAGTGATCGAAGTTAACATTACCAGTCACTAGACATATAGATATCAAATGCCTCTTGATATGTTGTAGTGAGGGCATGTCACTTCTATGGTTGATACTCCTGCTAAAATTGCATAAGTCATGCTTAATCATGTGGAAACAACATGGAGGGGAATTGGACATTATCAGTATATACATGAAATGTATGTACTCTTCAAAAATGTCAAGATCATCAAAGAAAGACTAAAGGGCATTTCTAACTTAAAGGAGATGTAACAAATTATGTTTAATTGACCTTTTAATTTTGCTATAAAGAAAAGTAGTGTGACAGTTGCCAGAATTTGACTACTATCTGTAAGGTAAATAATTTTACTCTATTGATTACATTGTATTAGTTTGATAATTGAACAGTGGCTATATCAGAGAATGTCCTTATTTGAGAAGTGAAGCTCAGGCGAGAAAGAGCATGATGTCTGCAACTTGCACTCAGAGATCTAGACTTTTAGTCTTTCTCTTCCTCCTAATGAGGTAAACAGGACAGAATGTTTAACATTTCTAATACATGTGGAGAAAGTGAGTAAAGTATATATAAAACTTCTATCTAAAAAATTATTTAGGTCTAAGATTGTTTCAAAATAAAAAGTGAAAATGTATTTTATATCTATTATAACATACCAGACTCTATTAGTATTCCATCATAAACCATGAATTTCCCTCCTATACCCTGAAGGCTGTTTACTGGTAACACCTGTAGCAGCCCGTATAGCCTATGGCTAGGAGGAGTGAGAGTTATAAGAAAGACCTGTATAGCTCAATAATGGAACACCTTGGAGAAAAGGACATGCAGAGGGATTTAACTCTCCTAACAAGCATGAGAGCTCGCGAGATGAGAGCAGTGGTGAATTGGCAGTCTCTACACCTGTGGTGTGGAGAGGCACGAGATCAGCTTTATATTAGGCTGGAGGAGAAGGCAGTCGGGAGCATGCACATTTTACCATGGACCTGCTTAATCTGACTCTGTCTCCGTCTCCTCTCCTGCCTGCAGAATGCCAGCATGAGTCTGCTGAAGATTACCAAGCTCTGCTAAAGACTAAGATCTATCTATTCTAAGAAGACTGCTTTACTCTCTCTAAGACTCTCTTTCTCTAGCTGAAGTAGATAGCCCTGAGGCACTTAAGAGAAATTATTCCTGAGCAAGGTAGTTTAGCGGTCCCATGTCCGGAACCTAGTTAAGCTGGGCGGAGACCTGGCCAGTCCTAGGTCCTGACAAGCGGTGGCAGCGGTGGGCTGTGACAAACATGTGCAGGTACTTTACTGAGGATGGTTGTCTAACTGCAGAAGCACTGTGGTCCATCTGGAAGGAAATCCAAAAATATCTGAAAGGTAATAGCCCTGGAAAAAGTTCTTAACTGATGATGGATGGATATATGTGATGGATACATATCCTAGTTTTCATCCAAAAATATCTGAAAGATAATAGCCCTGGATAAAGTTCTTAACTGATGATGGATAGGCACGTGTGATGGATACATATCCTAGTTTTTTTGTCCTTTGTTGTGATAAATGTGAGGTGGGTTCTCCACTGCCTTCTAGAATTCACAAGTGGAATTAATTCCACTTGCCCACAGTGGTAAGTTGCTTAATAATGTGTCCTGTACTGGCTTCCTTCCCTGGTTTAATTCCCTACTCTTTGGCCAGATTTTGGGGGCATCTTCCCAAAATAAAGCCTTGGACTTGAATCTCTGTGGAAGGGTTTGCTTCTGGGGAAACTAAAGTAAGATAATTAACAGATGTGGTATGCATATGTCCTCAACATATACTCTGAAATTTGGATCACATTTTTGCCTGGTAAGTACAAGTACCCATTACTGATGGTGATTGTAGTAAAAGTAATTTTTGGCACTATATGATCATAATTGCTAAGACACTTTAGTCAATTGGGATGACACATAGGTGGTGACAGGTGATTCACTGGTTTAGGCACTATGTATAGCATTTGATGGACCTGGAACAATAATAATCAGAAGCACCGTTGAGTGGATTTGTTATTAACTGACATTGAAGCACCAAATAAATATAATGGGATTAGAATAATCAACTCTCAATGTAGAATATAGTCCAAAGGTTTTTTTTTTTTTTTTTTTTGCAGTTTTTGGCTGGGGCTGGGTTTGAACCCACCACCTCCGGCATATGGGGCTGGCGCCTTACTCCTTTGAGCCACAGGTGCCGCCCTCCAAAGGTCTTTTTAAAAATTTTTAAATTTCTTTTTGCGTGTTTTAATTTCAGAATATTACAGGGGTACACACATTTTGGTTATACCATTCACTGTTGCACATTTTAAGTCAAAGTTACAGTGTTCCCTTCACTCAGAATACATCATTGTAGCAGGTGTAAATTAGCCCAACCCTCTTCCCCTCCTATCTACTTGATTCCCACTGAGTTTTACTTCCATACATACACACGAGGGTTGATCAACTGGTTCCGATTTTGTACTGAGTACATGTGGTGTTTGCTTTTCCATTCTTGATATGTTTTACTTAGAAGAATGGTTTTCAGTTCCATTCAGGTTGTTACAAAAATGATCACCACTATTTCTGGCTGAGTAGTACTCCTATGGTGTGTGTGTGTATATATACACACACATATATATATCATATTAATCCACTCATGTATTAATGGGCACATGGGTTGTTTCCAAAACTTTGTGATTGTGAATTGTGCTGTTATAAACATTTAAGAGCAAGTGATTTTTTTTCTTTTATCTTCTTTTTCCTTTGGGTAAGTACCGAGTAGTGGGACCGCTGGATCAAATGGTAGGTCTACCTTTAGTTCTCTGAAGTGTCTCCACATGACTTTCCATAGGGGTTATACTCATTTGCAGTCTCACCAATAGTGTAAGAGCGCTCCTTCCTCTCTGCGTCTTCACCAACAATTGTCTGGGGACTCCACCCCCCCACACACAAATATTTAAATATTAAGTTAATCATTTGGCATAGGATTTCTCATGTTAACATAAAATAATTCAGTTATGGTAAAACAAACAACAACAAAAAACCAACCCTGCGTACATGGAGAAAGATGGCGCAGTGTCCTCACCTGGCTGCTGCGCTGAGAGCGCAGAGCTGCGTGGCTGAGACCCACAGTTCACACATTACTCGCTATTGAGAAACAAGACACAAAAACACGACTCTACTGCCCTCCAGAAGAGGTTCTACAGCAGGGAGAAGAAACACAAACCTTTGTGAAACCAAAGTGCTCCCCTAAGGACTTTACTCTGGGGCAGGTCACCAGGCGGCCCCCTCAGGACAGCCCCTTGCCCCACGGGAGACAGTCATAGAGCGCAGAGCAGAGGGAACGAACAGGGAGCCCATGGGAGCAGACAGGGTGCAGACCCTCTGAACAGGGAGCTCAAGGGGAAAGACAGGGCGCAGATGGTCTCTACAGGGAGCTCACGGGGGCAGACCGGGCGCAGACCCTCTGAACAGGGAGCTCAGGGTGGGCAGACAGGGTGCAGACCCTCTGAACGGGGAGCTGGGGTGGAGGGGCAGACGGGGCGCAGACCCTCTGAACAGGGAGCTGGGGTGGAGGGGCAGACGGGGCGCAGACCCTCTGAACGGGGAGCTGGGGTGGAGGGGCAGATGGGGCGCAGACCCTCTGAACGGGGAGCTGGGGGGTGGGGCAGACGGGGTGCAGACCCTCTGAACCGGGAGCTGGGGTGGAGGGGCAGACGGGGCGCAGAAGGTCTGAAGGGGGAGCTCACGGGGGCAGACGGGGCGCAGACCCTCTGAACGGGGAGCTCAGGGTGGGCAGACGGGGCGCAGACCCTCTGAACGGGGAGCTCGGGGGGTGGGCAGACGGGGCGCAGACCCTCTGAACCGGGAGCTCGGGGGGTGGGCAGACGGGGCGCAGACCCTCTGAACCGGGAGCTGGGGGGGGGCAGACGGGGCGCAGACCCTCTGAACGGGGAGCTCGGGGGGTGGGCAGACGGGGCGCAGACCCTCTGAACGGGGAGCTCGGGGGGTGGGCAGACGGGGCGCAGACCCTCTGAACGGGGAGCTCGGGGGGTGGGCAGACGGGGCGCAGACCCTCTGAACCGGGAGCTGGGGGGGGGCAGACGGGGCGCAGACCCTCTGAACCGGGAGCTGGGGGGGGCAGACGGGGCACAGACCCTCTGAACAGGGAGCTGGGGGGGGCAGACGGGGCACAGACCCTCTGAACAGGGAGCTCACGGGGGCAGACAGGGCACAGACCCTCTGAACAGGGAGCTCACGGGGGCAGACAGGGCGCAGACCATCTGCTGGTCACTGACCCCATGGACGCGGACGCTATGCATCAGCCTTCTGCCTCCGACCCTCAAGGAACTGGGCTAATCACTGGCTTTTAAAAATACCCACTTTTCCCCCTTTTCTAATGACCTCTAATACTGCAGGTTGTGGGAAGCCAAAGTAAGCTGAAGGCACCTGGACTAGGTAGAGGGACAGGAGCTTGAGACGGCGAGTGGGGGGCGGCAAGTTTCCTTTGTTGCATTCGAGAGGCTTCTTACTGTGGAGCTACCACCTGAGTCTCCCGCCTAAGGTGAGCCCAAACTTGTCTGGTCAGGGCTGCCCTTCCTGCCGCCTCCACCCAGCACTGAGGGACAGCAGGCGCTGTGGCCCCTCCCGCAGCCCAAACCTGCTGCTGCTGGGAATGCTTCCTAACATGACCCAGGGAAGCTTCAACCGGGAACGCAAAGGTGTGGTGCAAAATATAAAAAATAGTGTATATTTGTCCCTGTTTATATACGGATACAGTGTTTGCTCTTTTAAAAAAACCACACAACTATGCTATGAAACACTGACTAAACCTGGTCCACCCTCTTGGGGCCTCAGCCCTGGCGGTGTTGGTGCGGGGCAGCCTGCAGAGGAAGGAGGGTAGGCAGAGGGGCCCATAGGAGGCTCCAGTAGCTGGAGGGTCCAAGTAACTAACTGCTAGGGAGACACCAGCACCTTAGGTCTCCCTCCCCTTGCACTTGCAGCTGCAAAGGGAACCCAACCTTTCCTAGGCCTGGTTAATTTCATGTAAGTTTCCTAGGCCTGGTAATGAAAGGTATTGTAACCATTAACTGAATTGCAGCTAAATGTATCGTTAGAGGACCATGCTTGCTAAATTTAAGAACTGAGTTCTGGCTAAATGACCCCAAGTGACTATATATACCCTGGACAAAGAGCCCAGAAAGAGACAGAGAGAGGAAGCCAGAGAGCTTGTTCCCTCACCTGCGTTCTCTCTGCCAGGAGCTTTGGTGTTTTTTTATTCTTTTCTTTTCTGTAAATAAATCCTTTCTTACCACTGATCTGTGGTCTGTGGATTCATTCTTTGAATCACCAAGACCAAGAACCTACTGAAGATGAAATTCTGGCATCAATATCATGGCATTTTAGCCTGGCAACAGAGAGTCTGTCTCAAAAAAAAAAAAAAAAGGGAAGGAAGGGAGCGAGGGAAGGACCAATTAAAAAAAAAAAAATCAGGCAAAAGATAGAACAGAAACTTTTCAAATGAAGATAGCCCAAAAGTCTTTATGGCAACATTTATACAGAGTGGGTATCCTCAAAGTGCAGAGTAGAATATATTGAAAATAATGCTCAAAATCTGATTTGGGGGTAATGAGGTTACATAGAAGTTTGAATTCACTCTCATGAAGCCTCTTCTGCTAATATTAGGGAAAAAGACTAAGATAGGTTGAGAATATTCAGTGAATGTTCTTGAGAACTTTGAATTCCTAGATTCCACTGAACATTCTGGGTTTTAACGCATCTCCTTCCCTTTAGGGCAAGATAACATCCCCTTGCTAAAGGAAAAGCAGCTTTTTCTTAACTAGAAAAAGCTTGACTATATGCAAAGTCCTCACCTGATTTTTTTATGAAGGGCCAAACAGCCCACCAGGTGACAATGTTCTCCCAGGATATTCTTTCACTACAGTGATAAGAAATTCCCTAGTGAGGGGGTAGAGATATTGTTGGGAAGCTCTATGGTAGCTATATCCCATAGACCGGTGTTACCAGTAGGCATTTGCCGCTATACAGTTGTCTTAGTTCATTTGGCTACTATGTATATATAACAAAAAATACTTTAGACTAAGTAACTTACAATTAGCAAAAAAGTATTTCTTATGGTTCTGGAGTCTGGGAAGTCCAAGACCAAGGTACTAGCAGATTGAGTGTTTGGTGAGGGACTGTTCTTTAGAGATGGCATCTTTGTGTCAGTAAAGAAGAGTAGAGGCTCTGAAACTGCCCTCCCCTACTCTCAAGTCAAGGCTATAAATCAGAAGCACTAGTGTATCCCTGGTAAAATCCATCCTTAAAAAGTTAAGAAATTCAGGAGTTATGGTCCACGTTATGTTCCCGCTTAATTCACCAGTACAGATTCTGCAAAATAAGAAAGATACTGGTGGATTACAGTGTATTACCGTAAACTTGACTGTGTGGTGGCTTTAATCACAGGGCTAAATATATCTTTGCTAGAACATATTAAAATAGACTGGCTTTTTATTTGCCAAATGTTCTATAATATTTACAATTTCTATCAAGAAATATGATCAAATGCAAAGAGAATGGATGTTACATGTTCTCACCAGAAAATGATAACTATATGAGGTCATGTATTTGTTAGGTAGCTGAATTTGACCATTCTAAAATGTATTATATATACTTAAATATGCTTTGTTGTACATGATAAATACATAAAATGTTACGTGTTAATTTAAAATAAGATTACAAAAAAGTAAAGAGAGACCCAGAAACACCTCATATTCAACTGACAAGAATTGTACGACACCAGTCATTATCTTGGTCCAGGGCTATGTTAACATCACAGCATGTTCTTGCTCATTATATCGATAACATCATGTTAAGAGGGTCTAGTTAACAGAAAATTGCAATTACTCTGAATAATCCAGGGGAAACCTGCTTTCCAGAGGTTGGGAGATAAACCCTACTAAGACTCAGGGCACTGACACTTTGGTAGAGCTGTTGGGTGTCCACTGGTCTGGGGCTTGCCAGGACATCTCCTTCAAAGTAAACAACAGTGCTACACATGGAACCTCCTACTGAAGATGTTGACAACTTTGGGTCTTGGAGACAGCCCATGTACCTCTTTTCTCTGTCCCACTTATCAAGTTATCTAGAAGGATGCCAATTTTGAGTATGCCCTGCAATTGGTTTAAGTTATTGTACGATATCCCTAATGCTTATGCCATTTCCTTGGTCAGTTCCATGATGCTGGACATCATCAAGCACTAACAAGAAGAGCAGGAGAATGAGACCCGAGAGTTAGATTTTTGCAGACACTGTGGCCATCCCATAGTTTCTGAGCATTTCTCTAGTAGCACTATACTACGATCACCTGCAACTCTTACCTAATGACTTTTTTCAGGGGAGTGTTCAAGAGCAAGAGTGCCTGATGTACCGGGAGTGTAACAACTGTCTGAGAGTAGAGAACCTGGAAAGGACCCCTCCCTGCATGGCAAAGGCAGATAATTGAAGGACAAATACTCTGGCTTCCGCTCGCCATCAATTGGGATAAGCTTGAGGCATATTTTGTACTGTGTCCTAGTAAGATTAAGCCTCAGTTGTCCATAGTTGTAACATTTTGGTTATACCCATATTGGCTTCTTTCTTCATGCATATCATTTTTAGTTTCCTATTGGTGTGTTTTGGAACCTCCTTCCAGATAAACTCCTTGAACTTGAATTCCTTTCTAAAGTTCTGTTTCTGTGGGAACTCAAGCTAAGACTTGTAGGAAGAATTAATCAAAAGTGGAGAAGATCCCTACATGGAAAAACAATACAATGTTCTTAAAAATTTATGAGGAAGACCTAAATAAATGAAAGTGAGTACCAATTCATGGATTGGAATACTCAAAATTATAAGGAATACTCAAAATTATAAAACATATTTTATTCCTAGAATTATTCATAAGGTTTTTTTTTTTTTGTGGTTTTTGACCGGGGCTGGGTTTGAACCTGCCACCTCTGGCATATGTGACCGGCGCCCTACTCCTTTGAGCCACAGGCGCCACCAACTATTCATACATTATATGCAATCTTAATTAAAATCCAACAAAACACTATTGAAGATCAAAGTAGTAGAAATCACTGTACTGCACACCAAGACTTTTAAAATGTGGTATAGGGAACAAAGACAAATTGAAAACATAGAAATGGAGAGCCCACGATTGGCCTGTTGCTGTAATTTATGACAAAAATTGCAACGCAGAATAAGAAAAAAATATTGTTTTCAATTGACCTTTGCCTCACTGTATGCATTAAAAATTGTATATTTAAACTAATTTCACAGTTCATTCTTATATCTAAATTTTATATATAAATGTAAAAGGAAAACAGAGTTTCTATGATTATATGGAAAAACAGTTGCATGACATCACCAAGGGAAAAATTTACCATAAAAGGCCAATCATGACCTCTGGGAAATACCGGGGCAGTAATTGGGAGAGAGAAGAAAGGAATTATTCAGAATGATGATGAATCTTTATTTGTGTTTAAGGTGGTGGATATTTGGAAATTCAACTCATGATAATTTTATTCTATATAATTTTTTTGTTCTTGGTATACATTTCATATATGTATTATATAAATGAAACAAATAAGACCAAAAATGAAACAGACAAAAAACCCAAAGGCATTTTCATGCACCCAGCAGCACTCAAGCCACGCATGGTTCAGAAGAAGACCCTAAAAATACATTGTTTCCATCCACATTTCAATTCTTTGAAATGTGACATGTGCTGAGACCAAGGGCAAATTCCTAAGAAGACATGCAATATCATCCATGCTTTATTTTTCATCTATAATGCACAAATAAATTGACTTTATTTTCATTTTTTAAGAGCCCGGTGTTGAGTACTGAGTTCATTTGTCTCTTGTGAATGAATTAGGAGGGCTTTGGACAAATGTTCCTCTTGACTTTATTCTTCTAGCCAATACAGAGTTAAGAGGAATAAAAGACTATTTATGAACCCAGTTTTCCTGGCTCTCACTTCAATTTCCTTTCTATTCCACCATACTGAGACAACTATTAGATGCATTTTCATTTTTTTATGTCATAGTTTTTTCTTAAACGAGCCATATATAGAAAATACAATTATATTGGTTTTCCTTTCAGCCTTATTTCATCTCCGAATCACTTACTGATGGTGAAAACTTCATTTTCCTTATCTTTTCAGTTGAGAAGTAATAATATTCCACACTTGGTTGGCTTGGTAATTGAATAAATGATGTGACAATCAATATTCAATAGATATTATTTGTAATATTAAGGTGACTATATGATTTTCATCCAAATTGGGGCATATACTAAACCAGTAAGAGAGGCACTGGACAACATATAAATGTTGGAATTTTTTGGGTACTTTGGATTATATGATCATTTTAATTAATATAGCTAGATTTATGAAATTGAGATCACACATTTATATGTGGGTTTTTAGTTTTTTTTTTTCACTGAATGTTAACAGGTGAGCTATATGTACCCCTAAACAATATTGAGGAAAGACTATCTTCATATTTAATAAACATATATTGAATGTTCACGATGTTCTAGGACTCTTCTAAACCTTGGGGATCCAGGAGTGGACAAAACCCACAAAGTTTCTTGAACTCTTCAAGCTTACAACATGGAACTTCACATCTTGTATCAATGAATAAATTCAACAGAGGAGGTACCTATAGATTTGAAGATTTAAAACACAAGTTGGCCAATTGCTAGGTGTATATTTGAATCCTGATTCAAACAAACACATTTATTTAAAAAAGCCTTCCTGAGATAATTGGAAATATGAACACCTAAGTAGTTATTTGATGATATTACACAATTATTGTTTTTTTTTTTTTTTATTAAATCATAGCTGTGTACATTGATATGATCATGGGGCATCATTCACTAGCTTTACAGACCGTTTACCCAGTTTCACATATACCCTTGCAAGATGCACTGCTGGTGTAATCCCACCTATCCACTTCCCTCCTCCCTCCCCTCCCTTTCCCCCTTCCCCCTATTCTTAGGTTGTAACTGGGTTATAGCTTTCATGTGAAAACCCTAAATTAGTTTCATAGCAGGGCTGAGTACATTGGGTACTTTTTCTTCCATTCTTGAGATACTTTACTAAGAAGAATATGTTCCAGCTCCATCCATGTAAAAATGAAAGAGGTAAAGTCTCCATCTTTCTTTAAGGCTACATAATATTCCATGGTGTACATGTACCACAATTTATTAATCCATTCGTGGATCGATGGGCACTTGGGCTTCTTCCAAACTTAGCAATTATGAATTGAGCTGCAATAAACATTCTGGTACAAATATCTTTGTTATGATGTGCTTTTTGGTCTTCTGGGTATATGCCCAGTAGAGGGATTATAGGATTGAATGGCAGATCTATTTTTAGATCTCTAAGTGTTCTCCATATCTCTTTCCAAAAGGAATGTATTAATTTGCATTCCCCCCAGCAGTGAGAAAGTGTTCCCTTTTCTCCACATCCGCGCCAACATCTCTGGTCTTGGGATTTTGTGATATAGGCTAGTCTCACTGGAGTTAGATGATATCTCAAAGTAGTTTTGATTTGCATTTCTCTGATGATTAAAGATGATGAGCATTTTTTCATATGTCTGAAGGCCGCGTGCCTGTCTTCTTCAGAGAAGTTTCTCTTCAAATCCCTTGCCCAGCCCTGTGATGGGATCCCTTGTTCTATTCTTGCTAATGCGTTTGAGTTCTCTGTGGATTCTGGTTATTAAACCTTTGTCAGAGACATAACCTGCAAATATCTTCTCCCATTCTGAGGGCTGTTGCTTGCTTTACTTACTGTGTTCTTGGCTGTGCAGAAGCTTTTTAGTTTGATCAAGTCCCAGTAGTGTATTTTTGAAGCTGCTTCAATTGCCCGGGGGGTCTTCCTCATAAAATACTCACCCAGCCCGATTTCTTCAAGGGTTTTCCCTACACTCTCCTCTAGTATTTTTATCGTTTCATGTCTTAAGTTTAAATCTTTGATCCAGTGAGAGTCTATCTTAGTTAATGCTGAGAGGTGTGGGTCCACTTTCAGTCTTCTACAGATTGCCAGCCAGTTCACCCAGCACCATTTGTTAAATAGGGAATCTTTTCCCCACTGAATGTTTTTAATTGGCTTGTCAAAGATCAAATAATGGTAAGTAGCTGGATTCATCTCTTGGTTCTCTATTCTGTTCCAGACATCTCCTTCTCTGTTTTTGTGCCAATACCATGCTGTTTTGATCACTATTGATTTGTAGTATAGTCTCAGGTCTGGTAGCGTAATTCCTCCTGCTTTGTTTTTATTTCTGAGTAATGTCTTGGCTATTTGAGTTTTTTTCTGATTCCATATAAAACAAAGTATTGTATTTTCAGGATCTTTAAAGTATGACAGTGGAGCTTTAATAGGGATTGAATTGAAATTATATATTGCTTTGGGTAGTATAGACATTTTAACAATATTGATTCTTCCCAGCCATGAGTATGGTATGTATTTCCATTTGTTAATATTTTCAGCTATTTCTTTTCTTAGAGTTTCATAGTTCTCTTTATAGAGAACTCTCACATCCTTTGTTAGATAAATTCCCAAATATTTCATCTTCTTTGACACTACTGTGAATGGGATAGAGTCCTTAACTGTTTTTTCAACTTGACTGTTGTTGGTATATATAAAGGCTACTGATTTATGAATGTTGATTTTGTAACGTGAGACGCTGCTATGTTCCTTGATCACTTCTAAAAGTTTTGTAGTAGAGTCCCTAGTGTTTTCCAGATATACTATCATATCATCCATGAAGAGTGAAAGTTTAGTCTCTTCTGACCCTATATGGATACCCTTGATCGCCTTTTCTTCCCTAATTGCAGTGGCTAAAAATTCCATTACAATGTTAAAAAGCAATGGAGACAATGGGCAGCCTTGTTTGGTTCCTGATGTGAGTGGAAATGATTCCAATTTAACTCCATTCAATATGATATTGGCTGTGGGTTTTCTGTAGATGGCCTCTATCAGTTTAAGAAATGTCCCTTCTATACCAATTTTCTTAAGTGTTCTGATCATGAAGAGATGCTGGATATTATCAAAAGCTTTTTCTGCATCGATTGAGAGAATCATATGGTCTTTGTTTTTTAATTTGTTTATGTGCTGGCTTAGATTTATAGATTTACGTATATTGAACCAGCCTTGAGATCCTGGGATAAAACTGACTTGGTCATGATGTATAATTTGTTTGATTTGTTGCTGGATTCTATTTGTTAGGATCTTGTTGAATATTTTTGCATCTATATTCATTAGTGATATTGGTCTATAATTTTCTTTTGTTGTTGGGTCTTTTCCCGGTTTGGGGATCAGGGTGATGTTTGCTTCATAGAACGTGTTGGATAGTCTTCCTTCTTTTTCTACCTTTTGGAACAGGTTGAGTAATATAGGTACTAATTCCTCTTTAAAGGTTTGGTAGAATTCAGATGTGAAACCATCTGGTCCCGGGCTTTTCTTTTTAGGGAGGTTTTGTATGGTTGATGCTATTTCCGAACTTGATACGGGCCTGTTCAACATTTCCACTCAATTCTGGCTAAGTCTTGGAAGGTGACGTGCTTCCAAGTATTGGTAAATTTCCTTCAGATTTTCATATTTCTGAGAATAAAGTTTCTTGTAATATTCATTAAGGATTTTTTTTATTTCCGTGGAGTCTGTTGTTATTTCGTCTTTGTTGTTTCTGATTGATGAGATTAGAGAGTTTACTCTTTTTTTCCTGATTAGGTTGGCCAAAGGTTTATCTATTTTATTGACCTTTTCAGAAAACCAGCTTTTTGATTTATTGATCTGTTTTATTATTCTTTTGTTTTCAATTTCATTTAATTCTGCTCTAATTTTGGTTATTTCTTTTCTTCTACTGGGTTTGGGGTTGGAAATGTTCTTATTTTTTCAGTTGCTTGAGATGTCCCATTAAGTTGTTAACTTCCTATCTTTCCGTTCTCTTGAGGAAGGCTTGCAGTGCTATAAATTTCCCTCTTAGAACTGCCTTTGCGGTGTCCCAGAGGTTCTGACAGTTTGTGTCTTCATTGTTGTTTTGTTCCAAAAAATTGGTGATTTCTTTCTTAATCTCATCTCTGACCCAGCTATCATTCAGCATAAGGTTGTTTAACTTCCATGTTTTTGTATGAGTTTGCAGATTCCTATTGTTACTCAGCTCAAGTTTTATTCCATGGTGGTCCGAGAAGATGCATGGAATAATTTCTATTCCTTTAAATTTACTGAGGTTAGACTTGTGACCTAA
This sequence comes from Nycticebus coucang, assembly GCF_027406575.1. Classification (NCBI taxonomy): domain Eukaryota; kingdom Metazoa; phylum Chordata; class Mammalia; order Primates; family Lorisidae; genus Nycticebus; species Nycticebus coucang. Next base: position 99,274,947 of record NC_069793.1, on the reverse strand, counting down.
GATGTGATCGATTTTGGAGTAAGTTCCATGGGCTGGTGAGAAGTATGTGTATTCAGTTTTGTTGGGATGAAATGTTCTGTAGATGTCTGCTAAATCCAAATGTTGGATGGTTAGGTTTAAATCTAAGATTTCTTTGCTCAGCTTCTTGTTGGAGGATGATCCAACACTGCCAAAGGAGTGTTGAAATCTCCGACGATTATGGAGCTGGAGGAAATCAAGTTGCTCATGTCTGTTAGAGTTTCTCTTATAAATTGAGGTGCATTCTGGTTGGGTGCATAGATATTAATAATTGAGATCTCATCATATTGACTATTACCCTTAACAAATATGAAGTGACCATTCTTGTCCTTCTGCACCTTTGTTGGTTTAAAGCCTATTGTATCTGAAAATAAAGTTGCAACACCTGCTTTTTTCTGATTACCATTTGCCTGAAATATGGACGACCATCCTTTCACCCTGAGTCTGTATTTGTCTTTTAAGTTAAGATGTGAGTCTTGTATGCAACAGATATCTGGCCTGAGTTTTTGTATCCAGTCAGCTAACCTATGCCTCTTTAGAGGACAGTTTAAGCTGTTCACATTAATGGAGAATGTTGATAAGTCTGGTGAAGTTTTGGGTATCGAGTTTTTCAAAATTCCAGTGGGCATTTTTAATCCTTTCGCCAGTGTGGAAATTGGAGTTTGATCGAAGTTTCTGAGTGAGTTTACTTTTGTGGTATAGGATTGGGTTGGTCATTATGGAGGATAGGTCTGAGAATATCCTGAAGAGCTGGTTTGGTTATGGCAAATTTCTTCAACATATGAATGTCATTAAAGTATTTAATTTCTCCATCATAAATGAAACTCAGTTTAGCTGGATACAAGATCCTGGGTTGAAAGTTATTTTGCTTTAGGAGATTAAAAGTTGGTGACCACCCTCTTCTGGCTTGAAAAGTTTCAGCAGAGAGATCTGCAGTCATTCTAATATTCTTCCCTTTGAAGGTAATGGTTTTCTTTCTCCTGGCAGCTTTGAGGATTTTCTCCTTCATATTAACTTTAGTGAAGTTAATTATGATATGCCTGGGGGATGTCTTATTGGGGTTGAGTCGTGCTGGGGTTCTGAAGCTGTCCGCTATCTGAATTTCAGAATCTTTAGGCATGTCTGGAAAATTCTCTTTCATAATTTCATGCAGAAGGGCCTCTGTGCCCATCGAGGCCACTTCATCTGTTTCTGGAACTCCTATGATTCGGATATTTGCCTTCGTCGAATTATCCCAGAGTTCTCTGAGAGAGTGATCCGTTTTTGTTCTCCATTTCTCTTCCTCTTTGAGAATTTGGGAGTGTTCAAAGGCTTTATCTTTGATGTCAGAAATCCTTTCTTCTGCTTGGTTCATTCTGTTGCTGAGGGATTTTACTGTATTTTTCATATCTTTGAGGGCTGCAAATTCTTGCTTCAGTGTGTCTAAGTCTTTGGCGGGTTTGTCTTTATTTTTTTATTTTATTTTATTTTTTTGTAGAGACAGAGTCTCACTTTATGGCCCTTGGTAGAGTGCCGTGGCCTCACACAGCTCACAGTAATCTCCAACTCCTGGGCTTAAGGGATTCTCCCGCCTCAGCCTCCCGAGTAGCTGGGACTACAGGCACCCGCCACAACGCCCGGCTATTTTTTGGTTGCAGTTTGGCCGGGGCCGGGTTCGAACCCGCCACCCTCGGTATATGGGGCCGGCGCCCTACCGACTGAGCCACAGGCGCCGCCCATGCTGGTTTGTCTTTAAATTCGTTAAATTCTTGAGACAACTTTTGAATTTCTCCTCGAATTCCTAATTCCACTTTGTTAATCTTGTCTGAATCCAAATTCTGAATTCGATTTCTGACATCTCAGCCAGTTGTTTACGAATGGGATCTTCAATTGAATCTGCCATATCTTTCCTTGGGGGGGGTTGATCTATTCTGGTTATTCATGTTACCAGAGTTTTTCCGCTGATTCCACCCCATGGTTGTTTTACTCCCTCTGATTTTTTTCCCCTGGGGCTTTGTTGAGGGCCTGTACAGTGTTGTGGCCTGAGAAACTGGGGCCCTGTCTGGTGTGGTGGGGCTAAGTGGTTCTGTCTTGTTTTCAGCTGGTTTCTGTTCCACCCTAGTGAAACAGATACTTTGGATTGAAGTCTCAGCTGTGGAGAAATATCAGCAATTAAGTGACCCCGCCCCCACAGGCAAATAATTGGAAAAGAAAAATCAAACCTTCCTACCACGGTGCACCCAGGGCATCACCTGATTTGTCCTCAGGCGATTAGTTCAGTTCAAAAAGTCTAAATCAATTGTCTCAGTCTGCACCTGTCTCGGGTGAGAGAGTTTAAGAGGTCTCTGGGAACCGGATCACAGGGGTCTGGTGACTACTCTGGTGTGGATTGTTCCAGTGCTGCTTGGAGTCAGAAGAAGCCACCCAGCCAATAAATCAGTCTGGGAAGGTTGTTGCCTCCTTCCCCACCTTGCACCACTTCACATCCAGTCACTGATAGCCCTGCAGTTGGCTGACCCAGTTGCCTGTAGTGAACTGGTACTCCAGGAGTTTGTACCTGCCTGAATCACAAGGAAGTCTACCAGGCTGCTGCGCTCTGCCTCTCTCCAGCAGGAGGCGGTGAGGCCTGACAACCTTGGGCGCTAGATGAAGTTTGAGGGGTTTTCACTCAGGTCCAGTCTCGCCCCTGATTAATGTTACTGACAGAACAGAACAGAACAACTTTGCAGTTCCCCTGCAGAAGAGAAGCTGAATTGAGCTCCAAATCAGCTTGTCTTTGCTCTTGTATTGTCTATAGGCTGACGATCCCCCTGAGGGCCAGGTGCATCTTAGGTTTAGTAAAGCGGACCTCTGGGTCAGCCTTGCCCTGGGAGTTTCCCTGGTTTGCAAGTTGGAGTTACCTCAGGCAAACTCAGAGTCTCTGGTTGCCCAGGGAGACAGGGTGTGGTTTCAGAATATTCGGTAGTGAGCCATATTGCTAGCAAAAGAGGGCTGCTGCTTTATGGCTCAGGCAACAGCCGCTCTGGTGTAGCTCCCCTCCGGCCAACCTTCCTCTCTCCGCTCCCGTACCCCAGAGTCTGCACCGACCAGGTGCAGCCCAACACTATCTACACCGCTCGAGCAATCGCCCAAGAGTCTGGACCCCTGGTGGACAGGCCTCCAGACCTTGGAGTGAGAGCAGAGGGGAGTGCAGGGAGTGCTGGGAGCCTGGGGTTGTGGGCAGAGAACACACAGAACTTTACACAGTTTTATGCCCGGCCGTATTGTCACCAAAAGACGGATGTCGCACTGTGCCTCAGGGAACTGCCACTCTGGTGCAGTCCCCTCTCCGCCGACCGACCGGGACTGGCCTCCAGACCCCAGTGTGAGCAAAGGGGAGCACTGGGAGCTCAGAATTCCAGGTAGAGACTATATACAGTTTATACAGTTTTATGCCTGGCAGGAGGATGCCGTGGCACCCTAGTAGGGGAGGTAGGTCGAGTTTTTAGAGGGTCTCTCCCGTGGAGTGTAGTGGGAGGACCTTTGAACTCTGACCGGTTGTTTGTGTGGCACTCTGAGCCATTCTCATGGGGGAGGGAACTCCGGTCCGCTTGGTGATGGATTTTGTACCTTTTGTTTGTATCCTTGTGGTTGCAGCTCACCTCAGGGGGGTTGATGTGCGTTCTACAACCTTCTCTCTTAGTGCAGCTCAAATCCACCAGGTTACTTGTTGAATTTTTGTCCTTTAACTCTCCTTCTGAACGGGAGCCTCTGTGGAAAGCTGGCTTCAGTCAGCCATCTTGTCTCCTCCACAATTATTGTTCATTTTAGGTTTGATAATACATTATATTTATGGTTAAAAAAGAGACTTGAAATGACTTGAAAACATTTGAAATTTGACTTAATAGAAGTCAAATAAAATTTCTTCTCAATAAAATGACTGTCTCAATAAAACTAATAAACAGCAACAAAAAACCCTAAAAGAAACCCATTAATTATCATTCAAAATGGTATCTACCTATTTAATTGTTGCATTAATTTATTTTCCCTTAATATAACTGAGGGTTAATATTTTTCTTAAATTAGCATTTATGTTGATTTATGAAAATATATAATGGCTTTTATGTTTCGCTTTTTTCTCATACAATTGTATATTTTATTTGCACATTCTTATTTTTTAAAATGATTGTAAACAGTCTAGTTCTCATCATTACTTAGAATAAAATTCAAGAATCTGTTTGGCAGCAACTAGATATACAACCTAGTGTGTCTGGAACACGTTCAAACTTTCTATTTCTAGTATACTTTTCCTATGGGTGTGTGCGATAAGCTTTTTGTTTTCTTAAGATTCTCTAGATACATTGCTCAGCAAGGAGTGTGTTGAGTGGCCAGATTTCAACAAGTTCCTGAGCACTAAGTTATTATTTTTTCCAGTTGGTCTATTGAGAAATTGTCTTTCAACAATGCGAGGATTTGTGCTTATCCCTTTTTGGGAAAAAAAAATGTTTCTGACTCATTGGCTACGTGCCACAAAGATAGCAGAGATGATAGTAACATAAGCTAGGCTACTCTGGTCACCCCAGATACAATGCCTTTTTTCCAACTAGGACATGTTGAATTTAACAAAAGTTATTTCATTCACCATTTTAATAAAACTACTGAATTTATTTTGGGACTGTAAAGTCTACTAGTTCAACATGTCTTGTCTGTCCTAAATAAGGCAGCAACTTATGAACCCGTGTCAGGCAAGATGGAGCTAAGGCCTGGTCATTGGCACATGAGGTTGAGAGGGAGCAAATATGGATATTGTCGAGGAGTCCTGGAAACAGTAGAAATAAAAGTTTGAACAGACTATGACACTTGATTGTAAATCTAAATAAGATTAAAAAAAAAAAAAGGTGGAAGATACAGACACTGAGAAGCAAAACAGAAGTTGTGGAGACCGAGGAGTACAGTTTTCTGTTTGGAAAGATACATGAAGTAAATAGTTCAGTAGAAATAAATACCGTGTCCTCCCAACCAGAGTTGAAATTTTCTCTCTCTGTTTATGAGGAAGGAAGAATGAGGTTTGACCCTAGGAAAGAGTTGCTCTTTATAACAGTTAATTAGGCTAACCACATATTGCATGCTGAGTATGAGTCAAAATTGTCTTAAAAGTTTGTCATAAATGTTCTACTACAATTCCTATTCCTCGGGGGATAAGTACTAGACTTTGCCAGGACACCTACAATTCTGTCTTAGTCTTTTCCTTCTGTTTTCCTGGAGCCCGTAGATAAGCAAAAGGCACTAGCTCCGGGTTCTTTCATGTCTTTTTTTTTTTTTTTTTTGAGACAGAGCCTCAAGCTGTCACCCTTGGTAGAGGGCTGTGGCATCACAGCTCACAGCAACCTCCAACTCCTGGGCTCAAGTGAGTCTCCTGCCTCTGCCTCCCAAGTAGCTGGGACTATATGCGCCTGCCACAATGCCTGGCTATTTTTTGGTTGCGTCATTGTTTGGCAGGCCTGGGTTGGATTCGAACCAGCCAGCTCAGATGTCTGTGGCTGGCGCCTTAGCTGCTTGAGTCACAGGCGCCGGGCCTTTCACGTCTTTTCTGAGCAAGTGTCCACCCCTAGTCATGCCTGTGGTTCCCTGGTTTCTTGGTAGATTCAGAAGCTCTTCACTACCCTCAGGTCCCCGTGGATTTTGCCCCCAGCTTCCTTCTTCCTATACTTTTAGGTCAGTCTGTTACTTGCCCCATCTGCTGTCCCTTGTCCCATATGGCAGTGCAAAAATCAGGCAAGCTTCTAAACCAGTCCCTCAGTGAACCACCTGACGGGTCAAAGTGCACACACAAAAATTAACCCTAAGTCTTTGAGAACAAGGTTCATTTTGTCCTAGCAATTCACACCAGGAATTCGGATTTGTGTCTAACAACTGCTTCTGAGCTGGGGGTTGGGGTATGTTTGGCTAGTAAGCAAAGATGTCACAACATTCACTAAATTTAAATTGTAAATTTGGAGTAAACCATACCCTATACTGTGGTGGTGAGAACTAAAGTAGGTAACGAACAATGAGCTCCCAGTGTGCCCTGTGTGTGTGTCAGTAAGTGGATACTGTTGTTGTTACTATCATGGTTTATGAGAATGGTGTGTTTTTTCTTCTCATTACCATGTTGAAGACATAGAACAGGAGTAATTATTTCTGACCAAGTTTAAAAGCATTTTTTTATTTGCTGCCATTAACAGACTAGTTCTATAGTTAGCGACTGCGACAAGTATCACCATGACGGACACATGGCTTCTGTTGCAATCATCCTCATTTTCTCCATTATTTTATCTTGACAGCAGGGCCAAGTTTGCTTATGTATTATGTACTTTGGTAAGAAATCTGAGAGACAAGGGACATGTCCAACTCCAAATACCTATTCTACCAGTTTTGTTGAGATATCAGCAACATCCTTAAGGCACTAAAGGCTTTCATACAATAATTGTGTGTATTTCTATCAGATACTTTTGCCAACTGTGGCTAATATTTTTATTAGCCCCAAAGCTAGCCTTTTGAATATTAAAGACTAATGCCATTCGGAGTCCCTAAGTCTATCAGGATGACTTAGAAATTTGAAAAGGAACCCTTGTGCCTTTCATTCCAAAAGGGCTTGGGTTGTATTTATTGATTAAACTTTTTAATCATTTAGTGTTCAATCAAGAAAATAGATACTAGTGTATTCCAGGTATAAAAGATACACTATTTGAATGGGCTTACATAGTTATTGGAAGAGAGAAAAAAAGAAGAGCAAGGGGCAGCACCTGTGGCTCAAAGGAGTAGGGCGCCAGCCCCATATGCTGGAGGTGGCAGGTTCAAACCCAGCCCTGTCCAAAAACTGTAAAAGAAAGAAAAATGAAGAGCAGGAAGCCAAAGCTGAAAGTCAAGGAGATTACCTTTGAAGGGCCTGAAGTAAGTGAGTTTATTAGTTCCACAGTGTGTTATTTGCGGCAAAGAATTTCTGTATAATATTTAGAAACATCGCTTTTTAACCATAGGGCTAGGGTTCAAATTCTGCCTCTATTGCTCAGAAGATATATTACCATGGACAAGTCATTTCTAACCCTGCTAAGCTTTAATTTTCTTATCTGCCAAATGGGTGTGATAATAGCAGCCTACTTAATAGGAATATTATAAAATTAACATAATATTAGATATTTAATTTTGCATGTGATATGTAGCAAATGATATTTCCTTCTTCACAAAGGACATGATTCAATACATTTCATTAAGAAAAATAAACAGGATATTAACAAACATACTATAAAAAGGATTCCTGAAAGTATAGTGTTTGGGATACTAATAATACAGCTGCTTTTGTTCCTTTTTAAAGAACACAGAAGTATAGATGTAAGCATTTGAAATCCACTAATATAACTTTTAATTAGGCAATTTATCAAAGAAGAGTTCTGAAAAATAATGGTTTTACCCCTGGAGAATACAGGGCAGGCTCAGAGTACAATTTATATTTTTGCATCTGCAGTTATATGAACCTACCAGTTGTGTATTAGGAATAAGCATATTAATTAACTAATTTGTGAAGAAAACTAATGGTCTATAGGTAGAAAACCTCTGCTGATAAATCCATAATTCTTTTACTTTTAAATAGTAATAAGAATGTATGTGGCTCAGTGAGCAGGGTGCCGGCCCCATATGCCGAGGGTGGCGGGTTCAAACCCAGCCCCGGCCCAACTGCAACAAAAAAATAGCTGGGCGTTGTGGCGGGCACCTGTAGTCCCAGCTGCTCGGGAGGCTGAGGCAAGAGAATTGCGTAAGCCCAAGAGTTAGAGGTTGCTGTGAGCCGTGTGACGCCATGGCACTCTACCGTGGGCGGTACAGTGAGACTCTGTCTCTACAAAAAAAAAAAAAAAAAAAAAAGAATGTATCATGTTTTTCTTTTAGGTTATGTGTCATACTGAATAGTTTATTCCTAAAAAAACCCAAACTTAATACATCATGATAGTGGTAACCAAGAAATGAGCATAGAATTAGTATTTTGTATGATATTATATCATTTATTATAATTTTATAAGCTATAAATTTTTAGTATTTTTATGGAAAATGAATTATCTTTTACTTTGTATAGTGTCAATATTTTTGGTTATGGCAGCAAAAATTATTTGACATTAAGATGACTCTTTCTTTTCTTTTCTTTCTTTTTTTCTTTTTAGAGAGAGTCTCACTTTATAGCCCTTTGTAGAGTGCCATGGCATCACGCAGCTCACAGCAGCCTCCAACTCCTGGGCTTAGGTGATTCTCTTGCCTCAGCCTCCCAAGTAGCTGGGAGTATAGATGCTCACCACAACACCTGCCTATTTTTTTGTTGCGGTTTGGCCGGGGCTGGGTTTGAACCCACCACCTTCGGTATATGGGGCCGGCGGCCTAGTCACTGAGCCACAGGCGCAGCCCTAGATGACTCGCATTTTTAAGAATGTAAGTAAATTAACTGTATCTTTTAAACTGGATATGCTATTCATTCATTGTTTCAGAGTAGTTTAACTTGTTTAGTTTTCTAATAAATAAATAAGTTATATATCCATTTTGAATATGGCTATTAGAAGTATAACAAATGTCATTTCTTTAGGAAGTGATTATATAATGGATGTATTATATTTCCTTTAACTAAATGTCATGAAATATGTATCAGTGTTAGACCTTCAGTCAGTGGATTAAATTTTAAAGATGTCACATACTAGACATAGATTGCTAGTTACTGAGGATACAAAGTCTACCAAGACATGTTTCTCGTCATTAAGTTGGTCACAGCCTAGGTAGGGAATCAGGCTTATAAATCAGTGGTGACAATTGCAGTGAACAAACTTAAAGGTGGCCTCCCAGATATCTGTATCTTGGTGTTAATACCCTTATATAATATAATCCTCTCTCCTTGAATGTAGGCAGTACCACTGGCTGATTTTTAACTAAAATAATACATCGAAGGTGATAGGCTATGACACTTAAGAATTTTTTTTGTTTTATGCAAGATTTCTTCGTGGTCCAAGACTTCCTCCAAAGTATTGTTCCCATTGTTATCACTGGAGGAGGAAGCAGCTATGAGTTTTAAAGCTGTAAGAAAATGAATTTATACAAACCAGCTGAGTGTCCTGGGAAGCAGACTTTTCTCCATTGAGGGTGCAGTTTAGAATCCAGCCCTTCTTGGCACCTTGATTGTATTTTTGGGTAGATACTCAGCTAAATTGTGCCAAACTTTTGACCCACAGAAACCATTAGATAAATGTGTGTGGTTTGAAGTTACTAAGTTTGTGATAATTGGTTATTCAGCCTAAAAACTAATTCTACCTATTTCAAATTGTATATAAAACCAGCATATTGTACCCCATGATTGCATTAATGTACACAGCTATGATTTAATAAAAAAAGAAGAAAAAAAGATGTCCATAAAATTTGTGTTCTAGTAATAGAAGATGTAAAGGATTAAAATATCAAATGAAACCGTATTCCATGTAGATGGAGTTTGAGTACACTTTCATTGAAGTATAAATCAAAGATTTTAATTCAAGATATTAAAGTTATTTTTCATAAAAAAAAAAAACCTAATTCTACAGTTCAGTGTTAGAAACTTCATAAACATGGGAGTCAGGGGAGGCACCCTGATTATAGGCAGATCCCACCAGCCAGAGATGCCTGGAGTCTTATCTTTCCAGACTCCCGTGTCCTGTTGCAGGAAGGCTATTACTCGGCCACCATTTCGGATTCAAAAACTGGTTTGGTTTCTTAATTTGTTTTTGTATCCCCGTCAGAGATTAGTATAATTCTGTGAATGTAACAAGTACTTCATTATTATCAATTTATTTTAATGTTTTGTTTGATATATAAAGTTTTTTTTTTTTTTGTAGAGACAGAGTCTCACTTTACTGCCCTTGGTAGGGTGCTGTGGCCTCACACAGCTCACAGCAACCTCTAAGTCTTGGGCTTCCGCGATTCTCCTGGCTCAGCCTCCCGAGTAGCTGGGACTACAGGCGCCCACCACAATGCCCAGCTATTTTTTTGTTGTTGTTGCAGTTTGGCAGGGGCTGGGTTTGAACCCGCCACCCTCGGCATATGGGGCCGGCGCCCTACTCACTGAGCCACAGACACGGCGGATATATAAAGTTTTAAGGCTAATGCTATGATAATAATAGTTGGCTATCTGGCTAACAGATGATGCTTTTTTTCTTGAAAAATTGAAATTTATTCTGATGATCAAAGTTTAATTTAAACTTTTCATGTGATACCAGAAATCAAACTTTAAAAATTCTGGTGACATGTACAGTCGGAGAAGTCTTTTTATATAGCTGTGATTTCAATAGAAAATATTTTTAGAAACAAATTCTCATCAGCTTCTAGAAAATTTTGATGAGCCTTTAGAATGATGACGTTAAGTTCATTTGATAATGTTTTACACATAGATGATATGCAATTAAAATATATATGTTTACAAATAATATAAATATATAATTATGTATAATGTATACAATATATGTATAATATGCATATATAATATAATTATATATAATATAAATATGTGTGTGTATATATATGTATATTTATATAATTTGAAATCTTGCTACCCAGAGCATCAATACTTTAGACCTTTCCATTGTCTAAAATTCAAACTAACACCCAAAGAGAGATGTGGTGACAGGAACCGCTCTTGTTTGGTTCCCGACAGTTGCTGTGGTTGTAATTGATGTATTTGCTATTCTCTGTAACTACCATCATGGCATTACAGGACAACAATCATTTAAATACTATAAGCTGAAAGCTTAAACATGGTTAAGAGCCATGTTTGATGTTCATGTGTGGTTTCTAGGCATCTCATATGCAGACCCATCTGTTAGATGGCAGAGTGCCTACACGCAATGTAGAAAGCCAGTTTCTTTGGAGGTAATAATGCTAATTAAGAATGGTTCTCAGTGGGCAAGCTGTCTAATGTTACAGCTACCATATCCTTGTTGAATCTTTCATTTCTGGATTGCCTCATTGTGTATATAAGCCTCCTTAAATCAATCTACTTTCTGTGTTTTCCTTTTTATTTTCTTTTTTTATTTTTAGCAGAGACTGCTTAAATATAAGATGTAAATACAAAATTGGCAATTGGGGTTATATTGACTGGCAAATTTTAAAGGATAATAAGAGCAATGCACATTGATCAGATCCACTGAAAGAAAATTACCATTCAAATCAAATATTTTAGAAGGATAATGAAGCCATTTTGCTTTAGATTTTATCTTTTTCTTTCCAATAATCTTGGCATGCTTGATGCAGAAGGAGTACTCAAACATATATAAATGGGACAAGCTATCAAGTGAATAAAGACATAGAGACCAGCAAATAATCAATAATTTAATTAAATCATTATAGGCCCCACATTGATCAGGTGACATGTAACCCACCAGAGACTAGATTTCTAAATGATAGGTCAAAAGACCAGAGAGAAATTGAATAAGATGTCACTGACCTGGAGAAAGATAATCATAAAAGCTTCGCAGATAGTGAAGGCTGAATGGTACTGAAATTACTCATTTATGTTAATGAGTTTTAGACGTTGGATTTCAATCAATGTAGATTTACAAAGCATTTATTTCTGGATGTCAGTCATGGGGGACCACGTGGGGAAGGGAATTATAGTAAATCTTAACGTTAGCTCTTAAAGAACATATAAACTAATGAGGTAAGTTTTAAAAAAGAAGCAATGGCTTTTGATACAAGGCAGAATAATATATATGCTAAATAAATAGAAAAGTAACGTAGTCTGAAAATATAAAGGAAAGAAATCTTTATGATTGTCTCCCTAAGGGAAGTCTTCCAGAGACGAGGTCACACGTGAGTGGAGTGTTTAACAAACAACATGTTCCAATAAGCAAAGAAGAAATGGAGACACAAAATCATTCATTTAAATGGCAAACCTCGAGTAAAGGAGTGAAGAATGAAGCTTGCTTTGTGATCTGGGTCATAACCAGTCCATCTCCCAGTGGAAAATCTTGAAGGCAGTGGCGACACATCACAGGCTTGACGTGGGTGGCAGAAGATCAGAACAGCGATTTTTGAAAGTTAACTGTGACGCAACATGAAAATTGCTTTGGACTGGCAAGAAACCTGAGTTAAGAGATCAAGTTGGGGTTATTGGGACAGAATTCCTCTTATGTATTAGCTGCCAACTTAGCAGCCTCTAAAACTACCCACTTCAATTGATGTGGGCATACTATCTAAAAATAAAAAAATAAATTTAAGATGAAAATTGATTAACTAAACAGATACTGATAGAAGACCAACAGTTGTAAACATGGAACATATTTTATACACCCGGGGAGTAAGAAAAAGAGGAAGCCTAGTATTAAATATATATAGTAATGTTATAAAAATCCATCAACATATTCAGTTATATTTCTTGTGGTTATATGTGGTTATATACCATTATATGTGGTTATATTCCTTAAACATTATGTTTATCTGCAGTGAATGCACGTATCCTATTAGAGCATGCTAGAATTTTTCTACCTTACTTCTGAGTAATTTACAGAAAAAGCCACGGAAGAGGAGGGACACAACAAAAAAAGGCAAAATTAATTTAAGAGAAAAAAATCCAACCGTCCAACCATACAAATGAGGAGAGAAGCAGACAAGAGCAGGTAACAGCAGTTATGCCTTTCGATAGTCAGGAATTGAGAAAAGTCCCTTTTAAATTTCGTTTACTTTTCAGGATGAAAACTGTCAACGGTATCACCCTTTCAAATGTAAATACATTGCCCAAGAGAGCTTGTCTGAGCCTGAATTGTCCAATAGAGACTATAAGGGAAGGATTATATAACAGGTGTGCTTGTTTCAACAATGTGTAATTCTGTGAAAGTGCAAGGTTCTTTCAGTACTGTTAATTAATAGCTTTATGAAATCCCACTGCAATCTTCTTCCTGTAGGCTTTGCTCTTTCTTGCTTCCTAACTCTCATCTCAGGTAAGCCAAATGTATTAGAATTTGATGCATGACAAAGGGGTGCCCATGGAGAACCCTGTTTGGAGTAAGCAGATTTGAGTTACAGAAGCAAGAATTGTATTATGCAAATGTTCTATTAAAATTACTCTGAAGCTGAATTTAAATGACAGTGCTCCACACAAAATTAGGCATTGAAAATGAGAATAGATCTGAAATGTAGTGGGCAATGAAAGCTCTATGTCACTGGGCCTTTTCAGCCAGAAAAAAGATAATGGGCAGCAGCAAGACCATTCAGAGACAGAGATGGAAACACAGGAAAAAGATGCTAATAAGAAACAACTGGTCAGAAGACCGTTAATAGCTAATATATTTTAAAGCATGCTGTTTCTCTGTGCATTTAGATAACAGTTACCATTTTACATATGCAGATAGCAGTTACCTTATTGAATGCTGCAATGCCTTTATTTCTCCTTAGGAGATTATGTCAGAAAGTATTAAGTATAGCAATTCAGAAATCCCAGTCTTTGTACTATGTTGATCAAGTCCATTTAATTGGTCACCTAAAAGAGACAAATCTCTTACTAGCAGGACAATAATTACTTGTCTAATGTTGTGAAGAACCTCTATCATTCAAAGGGCATTTTTTTTCGTTATTAAGGTAAAAAAACAAAGATGAAGATACTTTTTGGTGGAAAGGAATGGTATGAAAAGCTGTTAATATTCTTTAATTTTTCCTACTGTTAAAATTGTTGAAATCACAGAATATTTTAAATTCTATAAAGGGGTGGGGGGAATCTGGATAATAAAATGGTAGAGGGTAGCACCTGTGGCTCAAAGGAGTAGGACGCCAGCCCCATATGACAGAGGTGGCGGGTTCAAACCCAGTCCCGGCCAAAAACTGCAAAAAAAGAGGTAGAGTGTCCCAGGCCATAATCCAGTTTCTGGAAGTAACTCCTTTTCCTACTCTTTCTATATGTATGTCTATTTCTGAATCTACCTTTGAGGACACCCTAGCCAGGGAAGGTCTGCCTGTTACATTGGAATAGGAGGCGACACCTGCCCTCACCTCTAATTCTTTGTTGCTGGAAACAACTCTTACCTTGCATTGCTTAGGAATCTCACACTCAGCGTTACTGCTGGGGTGGACATGCCTGCAGATCCAGAAACCTTAACAGGAGAAAGTACAACTAGTCCCCGAGCAGCTGACGCTCTACCACTGTTTATTTTTCTCGAAGGCAGACATTAATAATTAATCATAACCCAGATCTAGTGGCTCACAGCTGTAATCCCTACTACTCCAGAGGCTGAGATAGGAGGATGCCTGAGGATCACAAGTTCAGGGCCAGACTGGGCAAAATAGTTAGAGCTCAAAAAAAGGGGGCGGGGGAGAGAAACAGACAAATTAAAAGAAAGCTGATTTTGATTTACTAGGTGCAAAAATGTATAAAGTTAGATAAAATGAACATTTGGTAGCGCAACAAAGTGACTGACTATAATCAGTAACAAGGACACTGAGGGTGGAGCGAGATTGCTGAATAGGGACCCCTCCGCAGGGACACCAAATTCAACAGCTTGTCCGTGCAAACGCCTTTAGAAGAACTAAAATGTGTAAGCTATCATAGGGCCCGGTTTTAACCTTATGTCAAGGAAAGAGACACTAAAAAGGGCAAAAGAGATGGTCCTATGTTGCCTACGCCACCCCTCCCCCATCTGCACCTGCACCAGTGGAGAAAGAATCTCAGTGCCTGGGGAAGTGACCGTGAAGTGATTAAGGGAGTTTGTATTGAAACTCCATACTCCACTGTGGCTTGGGACACCCACAGTGCTGATACAGCTCTAGGGACCAAAGATGGAGATGACAGCACTTGGTGACATCAGCTAAGTAACAAATACCCTGACACAGGGGAACACAGCACAAGGCAGAATTCCGCCAGCACCCGTGGAGAAAGCATTTTGACCAGCTCGGCCAGAGAGAAGTCTTCCCCCTGAAAACTGAGTTCTGACCAGCCCCACCACTGGCTGATGAAAAAAAGCCTGGGGACTAGAATAAATTCATAAGGCCGTGGGGCCACAAGGCTGCAGTCCTCTGACAGTTCCCTCAGCTGTGCTGGCTTGGAGCCAGAGGACTTGGGGTGCATGTGACCCGTAAGGCATAGTGGTGGCTACAGCTGTGCCCGTGTCACCCCTCTCTCAACTGCAGGCAGTGCATGCAGCTCAGCTGTTCTTCCACTTGGGGAAAGGAAAGGGAAGAATTTAGAGGATCTAGTTTTACAACCTGGGTATCAGCTCAGCCAGATAAAATAGCTACTAGAGATACAGCCCCTGAGTCAGGCGTTGCTTACTGGATGGCATTTGTAGACCTACCTTGGGCTAGAAAGATACATGCTACCCTGAAGGGAAGGACCTGGTCCAGACCTTCTGACTAAAGAGCCTTTGGGTCTGAGTAAACATTGGCAGTATCCAAGCAACAGTTACTACAGGCTTTGTGTGACATCGCACTGCCTTCAGGTGTGACCTGGCGCTGGTGGCCAAAAGGGAGTGCCCATGTGACTCCTCCCTATCTCCAGCAGCCCAGCACTGGAGGGAGGAGAGTGAGGCACTTCATCTGGGAATCCAGACAATTCTGTCACATCTTATCTAAGCAACGAACGCAGTACCAGAGGGAGTCTGCAAGAGTCACAGCATGACTGGGCTTGGGACACCCACAGTGCTGATACAGCTCTAGGGACCAAAGATGGAGATGACAGCACTTGGTGACCCCAGCTGAGTAGTGAATACCCTCTTCCTCTGCTTTGATTAATACACACTGTATGCCTGCATCAAAACATCACATTTATCCCATAAATATATACAACTATTGTGTACCCGTAATAATTAAAAATAAAAAAGTAATCAGCAGTCTTTTCTATTAACTTAGGACTTGGGTTCAGATACTCCTTAACACAGAACTCTAGCTAATGTTTATTAATGAATAAAATTTTTCATAAAGGCAAAGCCCAGTTTTGTAGTCTGTGCATAGACTTCAGAATCAGAAAAACTAGGTCTGGTCTCACTTCACTTCTTTAAACCTCTCTTTTGGGGCCATGGCTCACTCCTGTAATCCCAGCACTCTGGGTGTCTGAGGAGGGTGGATTGCCTGATCTTATGGGCTTGAGATCACCCTGACCAAGATCAAGACCTGGTCTCTAAAAAATAGGTGGATGTTGTGGTGGGCACCTGTAATCCTAGCTACTCGGGAGGCTGAGTCAAGAGGATCACTTGAGCCCAAGAGTTTGAGGTTGCTGTGAGCTATGACATCATAGCACTCTACTAGGGCAAGAAAGTGAGATTCCGTCTAACAAAAAAAAATGTGAGATGCTGTCTCACACACACACAAAACACACACAAACAGAATAACAAAAGAACTTCTCTTTCCAATCATTAAAATGCTCTTTTTGACTACACATGAACTTACATGTGACAGAGCTTTGTAAACTACACATGCTATGCAAACATATTTATTTTCTGTGAGACTGGACGTGACATGTAACACTGTGCTTGCTTGCCTCATGGAAGACACTCTTTTACCTTCCTTTCTTAGTCTTGTTTAAGAATGTGACCAGGAGCTTATCTGATAACTTCAGGTCCCTTTCTTCCTTCAAACAGGGTGAGATTTAGAAAGAAGTTTTCACAAAGATTTTATGAGTTCCAAAATGTGATGACTCTCTAAATCTCTTCTTTTTTTTTTTTATTGTTGGGGATTCATTGAGGGTACAATAAGCCAGGTTACACTGATTGCAATTGTTAGGTAAAGTCCCTCTTGCAATCATGTCTTGCTTAATTGCTCTTGCTGCCAGTGATCCTGCATAAACATCCATTGGTGGGTGGGAGGAATTACAGCATCTCTGGACAGCATCTTGCTTTTGAAGATACGTGTTTGGAGACAGCTGGCCAGAGATGAATATGTGGTTCCAAAGAGGTTTATATAATGGTCATGGGCAAGTCATATCTTAATATCTGAAGAAATATTTTTAAGGTCTTATGAGAGACTAAATAATTCAAGTTCTAACTTAAGGGAATTTTATCAAACGGGCATTCTCAGTTCTATGTATAGTATAGGTAATCCTTAAATTACAAAAATCCAATTTACGTACAACTCACACTTACAACAGAAGCTATTACAGTAAGTTCCCAAGTTACAAACATGTGGACATATGACTCACAACTTATGAAGGATATTACAGGTAATAGGTAAATGTACCTATTCCAACTTACATACAAATTCAACTTAAGAATGAACCTACAGAATCTATCTCATTCATAATCTGAGGACTGCTTGTTTTCAATCTCGGTGTATTTATTAATCTTGTATTTAATAACATTTCTTTCTACCTCAATATAGTGGCAATTCTACAAATAAACGCCAGTATGCAAATATACAATTTCATCCCTAGGAAGGAAGTTGCTTTAGTTTTAAGTACTGTTCATTCCGTCATTAACTTTTTTTTTACATTATTGTTATTTTTATTGTGTATTTTATTTTACTTTATTTTATTTCAAGTTAATGTGAGGGTACAAACAACCAGGTCACAATATTTGAATTTGTTATGTAGAGTCCCCCCAAAGGTGCCATACACCCCTACATTGTGCCCATTAAGTGGGAGTACCCCAACCTCTCCTTCTCCCCTCTCTCCACTGCCTCATTCCCCCCCCCCAACTTGAATTGAAATGAGTTTTTCCTCCAATGAATGAATGAATTAGATCATCTACGGGCTTCATATTAGTATTGAATACATTGGATATTTGCTTTTCCATTCTTGTGATACTTTAGTAAGAAGAGTGTTTTCAACTGTCTCCAGGTTAATACAAAAGACGTAAAGTCACCATTTTTTAATGGCTGAATACTATTCCATGGTATATGTATACCACAGCTTGTTAATTCTTTCCTGGGTTAGTGGGCATTCAGATTGTTTCCACATCATGGTGATTGGAAATTGAGCTGCAGTAAACAACCTAGTGCAAATGTCATTAAAAAAGGATTTTTTTTCTTCTGAACAGATGCCTAGTAGTGGGATTGTGGGATCAAATGGTAGATCTAATTTGAGTTATTTAGGAGTCTCCATACTTCCTTCCAAAGAGGCTGTAATAGTTTGTAGTCTCACCAACAGTGTGAAAGTGTTCCCTTCTCTCTACATCCCTGCCAGCATCTGCAACTTTGGGACTTTGTGATGTGGGCTAATCTTACTAAGGTTAGGTGGTATCTCAGGGTGGTTTTGATTTCCATTTCACTGATGATTAGGGACAATGAGTATTTTAGCATGCTGGTTAGGCGTTCATCTGTCCTCCTCACCTTCATTAACTTTATTCATTCTTAAGAGTCTTCTGAGTTCTAGGCCAGGTTTCAGGTACTGTGCGTGCAAAGACGAGGAGCTTGTCCTCAAGAAGCTCAAGTTCCAAAGAGGAAAAGAGATGTACACAAATTATTATGTACAAAACACTAGAATAGAGGTAAGTTACAAATACGTCAGAACATGGAAGAAGAGAGAAACTAGCTTTTGTCCTTTCCCTTTCTACTCATAATTTTTCGTTACCCATTCACTTAAGTTTTATCTTCTCTGTCGGATATGCTGATTCTCTCAGTAGTTGCTCAAAGATTGATTACTGCTGAATGATTTTAGGGAAAGTATTTCTTTAGTCACGATGAGGAAACCCTATTTTTCTCAAAGAGATCAGATGTATTAATTCCAATATTTGAAGGGCAACATCATATTGAGTGCTTGGGAACTCCTTTCAAAATACATTGTCAGCTTCACTGTCAAAGCGAAGAGAGAATAGATGCTGCCCTGCTACCTACCTCGAGCCTGACCTTTCAGTGTGGTTCCTGGCTGAGAGTATGGCCTATTTAGGTGTGATTCTATTTTCTTTCACAGCACAGATTTCATACTTAAATTCCCATGAATAATATTGCTGTGTGATTATAATATCACAACACTCACCTCAATCCACAATCTGGTTAACATATTAATACTCCCTCTCCTTGCACCATTTACCAGCATGTAGTAATTCCTTGATGGCTCATCTCCTTGTAAAGCTCCTTTCATTAGTCTGCCCGTTTTCCTGATGCTAGCTGTGTTAATCTAGTTAGAAACTTTTTCTAGTCTATTAGTAAAACTTCAAAAAATATTTCACCATATAAATGTGCCATTACAGAAACTATAGATTCATACAGCAGAAATCAAAGAAACAGGTTTTGTTTCAGTTTTTAGTCTTAGAACAGTAGAGGGAAAAGGAGAGAACCTTCACCAAAAGGATAATTAAGAGTTGAAATGTTTTACATCCCAGTCAAAGTTTGACACATGTTAAATGGTAAAGAAGAGCACGTGGTGTTGGTCCAAAGTCCTGCTGCTGCTCAACCTGTCATCTGGTCTCAAAGTTTCCAACAGCAGTGGCGCTTAGAGTACTGTTGCCTTAGGCTACCTGTTATCAAATCCTTCCTCTTACGCATCTTGTTGTAGGGCAGACCATTTTTTGAGATTAGCCAGACATTTGGGATCTACACTATTAAAGAAGTCTGAGAAGTAAATATTTAGATGTTGAACTGAAAAAGCAAGATTAATCAACTAGCTCTTTAAAAAAATATATATATAGGTAAAATTGACACAAAACAGAGCATTGATTTCTTTTTTTTAACAATTTATTTTTATATATTTATTTATTTTTATTAAATCATAGCTGTGTACATTGACATAATCATGGGGCATCATTCACTAGCTTCACAGACCGTTTACCAAGTTTCACATATACCCTTGTAAGATGCCCTGCTGGTGTAATCCCACCAATCCCCTTCCCTCTACCCACCCAGAGCACTGATTTCTTTTTTTTTAATTAATTTATTTATATATTTTATTTTTTTATTGTTAAATCATAGCTGTGTACATTAGTGCAATCGCCTGTACCCATTCTAAGATGCACCATAGATGTGGCCCCACGCATTACCCTCCCTCCACCAAAACCTACCCCCTCCCTTCCCCTTCCTTGGCCCTTTCCCCATAGTCTTGTGCTATGGTTGGGTTACAGTCTTCATGTGAAAGCTATAATTTAGCTTCATAGTAGGGCTGAGTACATTGGATACTTTTTCTTCCATTCCTGAGATACTTTGCTAAGAAGAATATGTTCCAGCTCCATCCATGTAAACATGAAAGAGGTAAAGTCTCCATCTTTCTTTAAGGCTGCATAGTATTCCATGGCATACATGTACCACAATTTGCTAGTCCATTCGTGGGTCGATGGGCACTTGGGCTTCTTCCATGACTTAACAATTATGAATTGGGCTGCAATAAACATTCTGGTACAGATGTCTTTGTTATATTGTGAATTTTGGTCTTCTGGGTATAAACCTAGTAAAGGAATTATAGGATCGAATGGCAGGTCTATTTTTAGGTCTCTAAATATTCTCCAAACATCCTTCCAGAAGGAACGTATTAGTGTGCATTCCCACCAGCAGTGTAGAAGTGTGCCCTTTCCTCCACGTCCACGCCAACATTTCTGGTTTTGGGATTTTGTTATGGGCTACTCTTAGTGGGATTAGGTGATATCTCAGAGTAGTTTTGATTTGCATTTCTCTGATGATTAAGGATGATTAGCTTTTTTTCATGTGTTTGTAGATTGTGCGTCAGTCTTCTTTAGAGAAGTTTCTCTTCAAGTCCCTTGCCCACCCTGAAATGGGGTCACGTGTTCTTTTCTTGTTAATACATTTGAGTTCTCTGTGGATTCTGGTTATTAGACCTTTATCAGAGGTATAACCTACAAATATTTTCTGAGGTCTGTCTGCTTGCTTTACTCACTATGTTCTTGGCTGTGCAGAAGGTTTTTAGTTAGATCAGGTCCCAGTAGTGTATTTTTTATACTGCTTCAATTGCCTGGGGAGTCCTCCTCATAAAATATTCACCCAGGCCGATTCCTTCAAGAGTTTTCCCTGCACTTTTTTCAAGTATTTTTAGTTTCATGTCTTGAGTTTAAATCTTTTATCCAGTGAGGGTCTATCTTAGTTAATGGTGAAAGGTGTGGGTCCAGTTTCAATCTTCTACAGGTTGCCAGCCAGTTTACCCAGCACCATTTGTTAAATAGGGAATATTTTCCCCACTGAATGTTTTTAATTGGCTTGTCAAACATCAAATAACGGTAAGTAGCTGGATCCATCTCTTGGTTCTCTATTCTGTTCCAGACATCTACTTCTCTGCTTTTGTGCCAATACCATGCTGTTTTGATCACTATGGATTTATAGTACAGTCTCAGGTCTGGTAGCATGATTCCTCCTGCTTTGTTTTTATTGCTGAGTAATGTTTTGGCTATTCGAGGTTTTTTCTGATTCCATATAAAACGAAGTATTATTTTTTCAAGATCTTTAAAGTATGACAATGGAGCTTTAATAGGAATTGCATTAAAGTTATATATTGCTTTGGGCAGTATGGACATTTTAACAATGTTGATTCTTCCCAGCCATGAGCATGGTATATTTTTCTATCTGTTAACATCTTTGGCTATTTCTTTTCTTAGCGTTTCATAGTTCTCTTTGTAGCGATCTTTCACGTCCTTTGTTAGGTATACTCCCAAATATTTCATCTTCTTTGGCACTACTGTGAAAGGAATAGAGTCCTTGACTGTTTGTTTGGCTTTGTTATTGTTGGTATATATAAAGGCTACAGATTTATGGGTGTTGATTTTGTAGCCTGAGACATTGCTATATTCCTTGATCACTTCTAAAAGTTTCATAGTAGAATCCCCCGTATTTTCCAGATATACGATATCATCTGCGAAGAGTGAAAGTTTGATCTCTTCTGACCCTATGTGGATACCCTTGATCACCTTTTCTTCCCTAATTGCAATGGCTAAAACTTCCATTACAATGTTAAAGAGCAGTGGAGACAATGGGCAACCTTGCCTGGTTCCTGATCTAAGTGGAAATGATTTCAATTTAACTCCATTCAATACGATACGGCTGTGGGTTTGCTATAGATGGCCTCTATCAGTTTAAGAAATGTCCCTTCTATACCAATTTTCTTAAGTGCTCTGATCATGAAGGGATGCTAGATATTATCAAAAGCTTTTTCTGCATCTATTGAAAGAATCATATGGTCTTTATTTTTAAGTTTGTTTATGTGTTGAATTACATTTATAGATTTACATATATTGAACCAGGCTTGAGACCTTGAGATAAATCCGACTTGGTCATGGTGTATAATTTTTTTGATGTGTAGTTGGATTCTGTTCGTTAGGATCTTATTGAGTATTTCAGCATCTATATTCATTAGTGATATTGGTCTATAATTTTCTTTTCTTGTTGGGTCTTTCCCTGGTTTGGGGATCAAGGTGATGTTTGCTTTTAGAATGTGCTGGGTAATGTTCCTTCTTTTTCTATATTTTGGAAGTGGTTTAGTAGTATAGGTACTAGTTCTTCTTTAAAGGTTTGGTAGAATTCTGACATAAAGCCATCTGGTCCTGGGCTTTTGTTTTTAGGGAGATTTTGTATAGTTGACGCTATTTCTGAACTCGATATAGGCCTGTTCAACATTTCCAGTTTGTTCTGGCTAAGTCTTGGTAGGTGGCGTGCTTCTAGGTATTGGTCGATTTCTTTCAGATTTTCATATTTGTGAGAGTAGAGTTTCTTGTAGTATTCGTTAAGGAATTTTTGAATTTCTGAGGGGTCTGTTGTTATTTCATCATTACCATTTCTGATTGATGCAATTAGAGATTTTACTCTTTTTTTCCTGGTTAGGTTGGCCAAAGGTTTATCTATTTTATTGATTTTTTCAATAAGCCAGCTTTTGGATTTATTGATCTGTTGTATAATTCTTTTGTTTTCAATTTCATTTAATTCTGCTCTGATTTTGGATATTTCTTTTCTTCTGCTGCGTTTGGGGTTGAAGTGTTCTTCTTTCTCCAGTTGCTTGAGATGTTCCATTAAGTTATTGACTTCTTCTCTTTCAGTTTTCTTGAGGAAGGCTTGCAGTGCTATAAATTTCCTTGTTAGGACTGCCTTTGCAGTATCCCAGAGGTTCTGGTAATTCATGTCTTGATTGTTGTTTTGTTCCAAAAATATGGTGATTTCCTTCTTAATCTCATCTATAACCCATGTATCCTTCAGCATAAGGTTGTTTAGCTTCCATGTTTTTGTATGGGTATGCAGGTTCCTGTTGTTATTGAGTTCAACTTTTATTCCCTGATGGTCTGAGAAGATGCAAGGAATAATTTCTATTTTTTAAAATTTGCTGAGATTAGATTTGTGGCCTAGGATGTGGTCGTTTTCGGAGTATGTTCCCTGGGCTGATGAGAAAAATGTTTATTCAGTTTTTTGGGGATGAAATGTTCTGTAGATGTCTGTTAAGGCCAGATGTTGAATAGTTGAGTTTAAATCTAAAATTTCTTTGCTGAGCTTCTTTTGGAGGATCTATCCAGGACTGCTAAAGTGGTGTTAAAATCTCCAACTACTATGGAAGTGGAGGAAATCAAGTTTCTCATGTCCCTTAGAGTTTCTCTTATAAATTGAGGTGCATTGTGGTTGGGTGCATAAATATTAATAATTGAGATGTCATCATATTGGGTATTACCTTTAACACATATGAGGTGTCTATCCTTATCCTTAACTATTTTGGTTGGTTTAAAGCCTATTGCGTCTGTGAACAGGATTGCAATGCCTGCTTTTTTCTATCCATCCATTGCCTGGAATATAGATGACCATCCTTCTCCTTGAGTCTATATCTGTCTTTTAATGTAAGATGCGATTCTTGGATGCAGCAGATATCTGGCTTGAGTTTTTGTATCCAGTCTGCCAACCTATGCCTCTTTAGAGGAAAATTTAAACCATTCATATTAATTGAGAGTATTGATAAGCTTTTCGAGAGACTGGTGGACATTTTTAATCCTTTTGCGACTGTGGAAGTTGGAATTTGATCAAAAATTTTTTGGGTGGGTTTACTTTTGTGGTGGAGAATTGTGCTGGTCTTTATGGAGGATAGGTCTAAGAATGTCCTGGAGAGCTGGTTTAGTTGTGGCAAATTTCTTCAACATGTGAATGTCATTGAAGTATTTAATTTCTCTGTCATAAATGAAGCTCAGTTTAGCTGGGTACAGGATCCTGAGTTGAAAGTTATTTTGTTTTAGGAGATTAAAAGTCAATGACCATCCTCTTCTAGCTTGAAAGTTTTCAGCAGAGAGATCTGCAGTTATTCTGATATTCTTCCCTTTGAAGGTAATGGTTTTCTTTCATCTGGCAGCTTTCAGAATTTTCTCCTTCATATTAACTTTAGTGAAATTGGTTATGATGTGTCTGGGGGATGTCTTATTTGGGTTGAGTCATGCTGGAGTTCTGAAACTGTCTCCTATCTGAATTTCGGAATCTCTTGGCATGTCTGGAAAGCTCTCCTTCATAATCTCATGGAGAAGAGACTCTGTGCCTTGTGAAGCCACTTTGTCACTTTCGGGGATCCGTATAAGACAAGTATTAGTTTTCTTCAAATTATCCGAGAGCTCTCTGAGAGAGTGGTTTGTTTTTGCCCTCCATTTCTCTTCTTCTTTGAGGGCTTGGGAGCATTCAAAAGCTTTGTCTTCAATGTCAGAAATCCTTTCTTCTGCTTGCTCCATTCTGTTACTGAGGGATTCTACTGTGTTTCTCAGATCTTTGAGGGATGCAACTTCTTGTCTCAATGTGTTGAAATCCTTGGTCATTTGGTCTTTGAATCCATTGAATTCTTGAGATAACTTTTAGAATTCTAATTCGATCTTATTTGCTATCCAGATCCTGAATTCGATTTCTGACATCTGAGCTATTTTTTTGTGCATGGGGTCTTGTGCTGTTTCTGCCCCATTGATCCTTGGGGAGTTGATCTACCCTGATTATTCATATTGCCAGAGATTTTCTGTTGATTTCGCCTCATGATTGTTTTTCACCATTGCCTCTGGCCATCCTCAGAGTTGGGGAGGTGTCTGTCCAAAATTACACCCCAGTGGGATCACTCTATTGTTGCTGGATCTTTGTAGGGAGTGACCCTGTGTAGTTCCTCTGGGGCTGTTCTAACTAGGGAGTTCTGGTTGTGGAAGTAGCTCCTGTTTGTGACACACCCGGATCCAGCAACAGGGCTGGGGGTGGTGTGCACAGTTCTGGGAGTGCCAGGTGCCCAGTGACTTTGGCACAGAAAGCCCAAGGCTCTAGCAGTCTCTGGCCAGGAGAAGAGCTCTGCGCAGAGGCAGGGAGGGCTCCAAAGGGCACACAGCTACCAGAGTCCCTGTCCTGATGAACGGGCTCGTGTGGAAGCTGGGAGGACACAGGAGGGAGGATGCAGGGTTGTATGGGTCCCACAGTTCCTGGTCAGTGAATGTGGAGGCCTGTTGGGTGTGGTCACCTGTCGGGTGTCGCTGCACAGCTCTAATGGAGGTCTGGGTGGTGCCAAGCCCAGGAGTTTGAGGTTGCTATGAGCTGTGACGTCATGGCACTCTACCCAGGGCAACAGCCCAAGGCTCCAGTGTGCCAAAACCGTCTCACTCTGCCCCTAAGGATTAAGACTGTAAGGTAGCTCAGTCCCTGCCTTTAGGCTGCTTAGTCAGTAGGTTACTTTGACCCGCCCAATCCTTGCTCTGAGACCCTGAGGGCAGAGCTTGCTGGGGCAGTTCTTTCACAATGGCTTCCTGCGCCCAGCTCAGTGGCTCAGTCTGGGGCCCCAGACAATGCCCAAAGTTCTCCACACTCTTGCTCAAGCTCTCCCCAATGCAGTTCACCTGAGTGCCAAGTCCAAGGACACCAAAACAGTTCACAGGTAAGGCCTTTCTGGTTTGCAGTCTCACTGCTGCTTGTACTTACGGTTGCTGGCGTGATTAGGTCAACTGAACACACGCAACCACTTGCCAGTTTTCCACTGTTTTTGTCCTCCTTTTGGGGTCCAAAGTCCCTTGCTGGCTTCCTGTATCCTCAAAGGGATGATTATAAGCAGATCCCACTGGCCAGAGATGCCTGGAGTCTTGTCTCCCCAGACTCGCTGTTCCCAGTTGCAGGGAAGCTGTTACTCGACCGCCATCTTTATTACTTCCCACAGTTCTGTCCATTGATTTCTGATCTACACCAATATAT
The DNA here is from genome assembly GCF_027406575.1 of Nycticebus coucang. NCBI lineage: Eukaryota > Metazoa > Chordata > Mammalia > Primates > Lorisidae > Nycticebus > Nycticebus coucang. The sequence continues at coordinate 99,248,919 of NC_069793.1, read as the reverse complement.
TTTCAAGTTTCCTTAGTCAAAGACCTATTCATAACCTGTGTATTCACCAGGCCAAAAAGAAAGAACAATCAAGGAATTATTGCATGTTTGTAAATGGTAGAGGGAGAGCAGAATATGAATGTGTTAACTGGATTGTGGATTTAAGGTAGTGTTGTGGAAAATGTTCATTTAGGTCAACCCCCTCCCTTGCAGATGCCTCAAGAAACATTACAAACATGCAATAATTCCTTGATGGAATTACATGTATTTCCAACATGGACTTATATGCATTTCCAACATGCCTTTTCAAACTTGATTAAATGAATCTAATTAGAATACCTGGGTTAACCTAATCCTTTTAAGGATTGAGTACTGAATAGTTTATAAAACTTAGTTTCACAGTTCACTCATATAATGTCATGTTGTATTATAGTTATTCAATTACACAGTAGCCCACTAAATTATGGAGATTCATCTCTCAATTACTTCTTCTCTAAGAGTTTGCCAAAAACTAAGTATATAGTCTCTTACCATTTATAGGGTCTATAGACTATTATTGTCTACTGAGTGCTAGAAACTATATAGTCTCTCTACTATCAACATTTCCTGCTCCATATTTATTTTTCTGCTTAGTCCCTTTGTTCATTCAGTAACTGTTTTCTTTGGTTCCTTCACAACATATTATCAAAGTCATAAATTGCTAAACATACCTGCACTACTGTCTCCATTTCACTGAAGTTATATTTATTCACTGGCCTCCAAAAATAAAACAAGATGAATTTCCCTTTATTTCCCCATCACAGGGCATTTAATATAGAAACTTACATTTGTATGATGTCAAACTACTGCAGTGTCCTTTCTCTTCTTCCAACCCCACTCTCACTAGGAAGGATACTATTAATTATAAAATTAAAATAGAATTGGGAGTAGAAGCAGTATAATGAACAACATAAAATTAATGGGAGCATAGTTGAGGCTATTACTTATTACACATTTATAAATTAAATCAATATTTCCAGTTCTGAAAGCTACATTTATAGCATCACAGTGTAGCCATAGGATGAAATAAAATGTTGGTATTGTCTCCATGGTATCACTTTCCAAAACATGGCTTTAAATTAATTTTACTGGAGACTATTTTCTGCTCTCTCTCTCCCGTCTCCCCTCTCTCAGCCTATCTCCTTACACTTGAACTCCATTAGCTGTTTTCCTTGTCTCCAAAGTAAGAATACAAATAATAATAGTACCATGTATCAAAGAAAATATGAAGATTAAATTGAGCCAAGCAAATGAAAAGTATTCTGTGAGCTGTACATCGATATACAAATGTATTTCTGTTATTTCCATTATAGGAATGTGTAAATATTATATGGCACACAAGGGAGAAGCTTTACTTGACAGCTGTCTTGCAACTCCAAATAAATATATTTATCATGTATTTATTGAGAAATTTATAGCCTCTAGAGAATTTTCTCTATCAGAATGCTGCTCTTGAACTTTTTTTTTTTTTTCTTTTTCCCCCTCTGGCTAGTTGAATTCTCCATAGACAAATAATATTCTTAGCTGGGTAGGTATGATGCAATTGAATTTTCCAGGGAAAATTCAATATGAAAGTGTAAACATTCTCTTTTCAGTAGTGATTTCTGTCATGAGTTGTCTACTAAGGACTTGCTTTTCCATCCAGTGTATTTTTCCATGTTTAACATTTGTTTTCTCAGGCTAATTAGACTACAGCAATCCTAATGCCATTTTTCTTCTGTTATATTTGGTTTTTATAATATTTTGATTTTTATTGGTGACCATGAACTCAGACCCATAATCAAAGGGTATTAGTTTAAATGTTGTCAAGTCATATATAGTTGAGAGTTTAATGGACGAAAATTATATTTGTGTAATATATTGTGAAATGAATTTCATACAGTAAGACCTATTTTAAAAGTAACCATTCATTATAGAAAGGCACTTTGTAAAGTGTCTTCAAATATAAAAAAGGGCACTTAAGCAGACTAAAATTCTCTTAGTATAACATTTTTCTTCTTTGTGTTGTTTTACTTCATATGTTTTCCAAAATGGCTTTTATTGTATTTAAATAATGTTATTACTCTAAAATTATTAATAATACATATATGGACACATAACTCTTCAAGGAGGTTTGTTATAATGACCACAAGCCATTAAGTAATAATAATAAAGTAGTCAATATGTAAATACATTAATCATAGAATATGATTATAATAAAGATGGAAGATAATGAAATCCTATGTAAAGTTAGACTTTCCTCAAATGATGCTAGAAAAATTGGATACCAAGATGCAAAAAAACAAAACTAAACTAAACAAAAACCCAACTCTTTGACACATACTATATACCAGATTAAAAAACTAACATAAAATAGACCATAAACCTACACATAAAACTTTAAATTTATAAACCTTGTAGTAAAAAAAAAGTAGACCATATTTGTGTGTTTGGCGAAAGTAATAATTTATTGGATATTACATCAAAGCATGATCTATATTAAGAAATCTCATTAAAAGTATCATTAAAAGATACTGTTGAAAACGTTTTGAAAAGATAAGCCTCAGATGAGGAGAAAATCTTTGTACCTCTCAAATCTGATAATGAGTTGCTGTGCTTAATATATACACAGCTTTCAAACTCAATAGCAAGAAAACAAAGCAAAATGCAATAAAATAGTGGCATAGGCTGGGAAAAAACATTTCACCAAAAAAGATACACAACAGCAGGTTAGCATATGAAAAGATGTGCAACACCACTAGTCATTAAGAGAACCAAATTAAAAACCTAGTGAAAATAACATCAGAAAAGTTAAAATGAAAATATCTGATCATAAAAAGTGCCATTGAAGGTGCAGAGCAATTGGGATTCTCACACACTGTTGGCATGAATATCAAACTTGCTTTAGAAAACTCTTGGTTATATGTTACCAGAGGCTAGTGAATAAGGAATTAAAAAGAAGAAAAAAAAAAACACTTAAATATTCCTGACATTTATTAAGGAAGAAGAAAAAAATTAATAGAAAGAAAAAAGTCTCAGACCAAAAAAACCTTCACCAGATAGTGCAAGGCTGTGCCTTAGTATAGGGAGTTAAACTCACAGCCACCTCCATGTGTATTAGCTGTCTCCAACACCTGGTTCCGAACAGTAGGTGACTGTCCTGTGCACTTTCAGTCTTCCTTCTTTTTCTTTTTCCCTCTACTCAGCCTCCCAAGTAGCTAGCACTATAGGTTCCCACCACCACACCCAGCCAGTTTTTCTAGTTTTAGTAGAGATGGGGTCTCGCTCTTGCTCAGCTTGCTCTTCAACTCCTGATCTCAAGTGACCCTCCCACCTTGGTTTCCCAGAGTGCTAGGATGGGTACAGGCCTAAGCCACCTGGCCTGTCCCGTGTCCCTTCTTTTACCCTTGTTTATGTATTTTGCCACTTTTAAATGGGGTTGTTTTTCTCTTGCTGATTTGAATTCTTTGCAGAAGATTCTGAATTTTAGTCCTTTTCATATGAATGGTTTATTAATATAGTCTCTCCTTATGTAGATTGTCTATTTATTCTGTTGATTAGTTCCTTTGTTGTACAGAATTTTTTTAGTTTTATTAATTCCCATGTATTTAATTTTGTTGTTCTACTTGCTTTTGTGTTTGTAGTAATAAATTCTTTGCCTAGGCCAATGTTCAAAAACTTCAATTTTTCTGAAGTTTTGTTTTAGAATATTTGTGGCGTTTGCTCTTACATTGAAATCATTAATCCAATTTGGGTTCATTTGTATAAATTAAAAATAATTAGGTATTCAGCTTCATTCTTCTGTGTGTGGCTATTCAATTTTACCAGCACCATTTATAGAAAAGGCATCCTTTTCCCAATGTATGTTTTGTAGAAAATCTGTGGATTGAAGGTTTGTGGTTTTATTTCTGGATTCTCTATTCTGCTTCATTGATCTGTATGTTTGACTTTATACCGGTTCCGTGTGGTTTTGGTTACTCTAGCCTTGTAGTGTAATTTGAAGTAAGTAATGACATACCTCCAGATTTGATTTTTCTTAGGATTGTTGTAGCTAATTTTCCTCTTTTTTGGTTCCCTATGAAGTTTAGAGGTGTTTATTCTAGTTTCATGAATAAATGGGCATCTTATCAAGAACCCTATTGAATTTACAAATCACTTTGCAGAATGGACATTTAACAACATTGATTCTTCCAATTAATGAGCACTTGTTTTCATTTGTTTGTATCACCTATGATTCCTCCTCATCAGTTTTTTATAGTTCTCTTTGTAGATAACCTTTTACTTCCTTAGTTAAGAATATTCTAGATATTTATTTTCTTTGCTGCTGCTGTAAATAATACTGAGTTCTTGATTTGATATTCAGCTTAACTGTTACTGATGTATAGAAATGCTATTTATTTGTGTACATCCATTTTGTAACCTGAGACTTTATTGAATTTGTTAATTCTTTAAAGTCTTTTTAGGAGTCTTTATTATTTTCTACATATAAGATGATTTTATCAGCAAACTAGGATAGTTTGATCTCTTCTTTTCCAATTTGGATGCTCTTTATTTCATTCTCTTGCCTGATTGTTCTGGCTAGGACTTCTAGAACTATAGTGAATAGATGTGGTGACAGTTGGCATCCTTGTCCTGTTCTGCTTCTTAAGGGAAATGCTTTCAACACTTTTCCATTCGATGTGATGTTGGCTATGGGTTTATTACATATGACTAATTATTTTGAGGAATTCCTTTTGTGCCTAGTTTATTTTTTCAGAGTCTGTGCCTGGTTTGTTGAGTGTTTTTATCAAAAGGCATTATATCTTATCAAACTTTTTTTCTACATTTTTTGAGATAATCATATGGCTTTTATTTTTAATTCTGTTTATGTGGGGGAATTGTATTTATTGAGTATGTTGAAACCCACTTGATCAGGATGAATTATTATTTGACATGCTGTTGGATTCTGCTTGCTAATATTTATTTGAGGATTTTTGAGTCTGTGTTCATTAGAATTATTGGTCTGTAGATTTCTTTTCTTGTGTTTTTTCCTAGTTTTGATATCAGGGTGATACTGGCTTTGTAGAATGAGGTAAGAAGAATTTCATTTTTCTTCTCGTTATGGAATATTTTCAGAAGGATAGGTGCCAGTTCTTTGCAGGTCTTATATAATTTGGCTGTGAATGCTTCTGGTCTTGGGATTTTTGTCTTGGCATACCTTTTTATTACTCTTTCAATATTGCTACTCATTATCGGTCTATTCAGGATATCTATTTTTTCCTGAATCAAGTAACAGGGTTATGCGTTTTAAAACTATCCATATCCTCTATATTCCTTGGATATGTTCTAGTTTGTCTGTGTAGTGGTTTTCATAGCAGTGTTGGATGATATTTTACTTTTTTGTAGGGTGAGTTGTAATGCCTCCTTCCCATTTCTACTTGAGCTTATTCAAATCCTTTCTTTTCTATTCCTGATTAAAGCAGGAAATGATCTATCAATTTTGTATATCATTATGAAAAATCAACTTTTCACTTCATGGATTATTTCTATTGTTACTTTGGGTCAATTTTGTTTTGTTATTCTCTAATCCTTTTCATTTCTTTTTTTCTGCTGGCTTTGGGTTGGGTTTGTTCTTCATTATCTTTAAGTTTTATGTAGGCATTTAGTGCTGTGTACTTCCCTTTAGAAGTGCTTTATCTGTATCTCAAACATTTTAGTAGCCTGTTGTCATTTTTGTCATTAAATTAAAAAAATTTTCATTATTGATTTAATTATTAACCCAAGGGTTTTTTCAGCAGCCAAGTTCTTTAATTTCCATGTTTTTATGTAGTTTTGAGTGTTTCTGTTGGAATTGATCTCTAGTTTTATTACACTGTGTTCTGAGAAGGTACATGGTATGAATTCAATATCTTTAAATTTTCTAAGACTTATTCTATGTCCTAACATATGATTTATCTTGGAAAATATTCCAAATGGTAATGAGAAGAATGTATATTTTCTGTAAAAGTCTATTAAATCCACTTTATCTAGGGTTTAATTTAAGTTCAGGATTTCTTTGTTGATTTTCTGCCTCAATGATCCATCCAGGTCTGTAAGTAAACTGTTGCAGTCCCTGGTATTGTGTTGCTGTTGATTTCTTTCTCTAGGTCGAGTAGTATTTTTTTTTTTTTAAATGAATCTGGGAGTTCCTGGGCTAGATGCATATATATGTATATATATATGATTGTTGTATCATATATATATGATTGTTGTATCTCTCTGCTGAAATGTGCTTTTTATAATTATTTTATTTATAATGACTATCTTTGTCTTTTTTTTTTTAGTCCTGTTAGTTTAAAGTCTGCTTTAAGTGATACAAGAATTTCTGATTGCTGCTCCTGCTTGCTTTTGCTTTCTATTTGTGTGGATTATTTATTTTTTACACCCCCTTGACCTTGAGTTTATGAGTTAAATGGGTTTCTTAGAGGTAGCAGTTATTTGAGTTTTTTGTTTTTATCCATTTCACCAATCTCTATTTTAAGTGGACATTTTGGCCATTTAAATTCATGTTAATATTGATGAGTGAATCATCATCTTGATTGCTACTTAATTGTTTTGTTTTCTTCCTTGCGTTACTGTTTTATAGGAGCTCTGAGTTTTTACTCTGGGTAGGTTTTATACTGGTAGGTATTGATTCTTTCGCTCAATGTATGGAGTACTTTTAAAGATTTCTTGTAGGGCTGGTTGAATAGTGACAAACTCAATTATATTTCTCCTTCATTTATGAAACTTAGTTTTTCAGGATATAAAATTCTCAGTTGACTGTTACTCTGTTTAACAAGGCTAATAATAATAACCCCCTTCTGGCCTTTAAGGTTTTCTCTGAGAAGTCTGTCATTAATATAATGGTTTTTCAACTATAAGTTACATGACACTTTGATCTTACAGCCTGCGGGATTTTCTCCTTCACTTTGACTTTGGCCTAATGACTATGTGCCTTGGAGATGACCTGTTTACAATGAATCTTCCAGAAGTTTGATGACCTTCTTGTATCTGAATGTCATAATCTCTAGCAAGACCAGGGAATTTTTTCTCTTATTCCCTGTAGTGGGTTTCTTCCTGCTTTTTGCTTTTCCTTATTTGCTCTAAAGAATATCTATAACTCTACTGTTTGGTCATCTAATATTACATATAGTCCCAGAATTCTAAAATGTTTATTCATTCTTCTTAATTCATCTTCTTCATTTTTGATTGTCTGAATTAAAACAAGAGCCTTATCTTTAAACTCTGAAATTCTTTCTTCTGCTTTGTTGTCTCTGGCTTTATTTATTTATTTTTTTTATTGTTGGGGATTTATTGAGGGTACAATAAGCCAGGTTACTCTGATTGCAATTGTTAGGTAAAGTCCCTCTTGCAATCATGTCTTGCCCCCAGAAAGTGTGACACACACCAAGGACCCACCGCCTCCCTCCGTCCCTCTTTCTGCTTCCCCCCCATAACCTTAATTGTCATTAATTGTCCTCATGTCAAAATTGAGTACATAGGATTCATGCTTCTCCATTGTTGTGATGCTTTACTAAAAATGATGTCTTCCACTTCCATCCAGGTTAATACAAAGGATGTAAAGTCTCCATTTTTTTTAATGGCTGAATAGTATTCCATGGTATACATATACCACAGCTTGTTAATCCGTTCCTGGGTTGGTGGGCATTTAGACTGTTTCCAAATTTTGGCGAATGTAAATTGAGCTGCAATAAACAGTCTAGTACAAGTGTCCTTATGATAAAAGGATTTTTTCCTTCTGAGTAGATGCCCAGTAATGGGATTGCAGGATCGAATGGGAGGTCTAGCTTGAGTGCTTTGAGGTTTCTCCATACTTCCTTCCAGAAAGGTTGTACTAGCTTGCAGTCCCACCAGCAGTGTAAAAGTGTTCCCTTCTCTCCACATCCACGCCAGCATCTGCAGCTTTGAGATTTTGTGATGTGGGCCATTCTTACTGGGGTTAGATGATATCTCAGGGTTGTTTTGGTTTGCATTTCTCTAATATATAGGAGGATTTTTTATTTTTTCATGTGTTTGTTAGCCATTCATCTGTCATCTTTAGAGAAGGTTCTATTCATGTCTCTTGCCCATTGATATATGGGATTGTTGGCTTTTTTCATGTGGATTAATTTGAGTTCTCTATAGATCCTAGTTATCAAGCTTTTGTCTGATTGAAAATATACAAATATCCTTTCCCATTGTGTAGGTTGTCTCTTTGCTTTGGTTATTGTCTCCTTAGCTGTACAGAAGTTTTTCAGTTTAATGAAGTCCCATTTGTTTATTTTTGTTGTTGTTGCAATTGCCATGGCAGTCTTCTTCATGAAGTCTTTCCCCAGGCCAATATCTTCCAGCGTTTTTCCTATGCTTTCTTGGAGGATTTTTATTGTTTCATGCCTAAAATTTAAATCCTTTATCCATCTTGAATCAATTTTTGTGAGTGGGGAAAGGTGTGGGTCCAGTTTCAGTCTTTTACATGTAGACATCCAATTCTCCCAACACCATTTATTGAATAGGGAGTCTTTCCCCCAAGGTATGTTCTTGTTTGGTTTATGGAAGATTAGGTGGTTGTAAGATGTTAGTTTCATTTCTTGGTTTTCAATTCGATTCCAAGTGTCTATGTCTCTGTTTTTGTGCCAGTACCATGCTGTCTTGACCACTATGGCTTTGTAGTACAGACTAAAGTCTGGTATGCTGATGCCCCCAGCTTTATTTTTATTACTAAGAACTGCCTTAGCTATACGGGTTTTTTTCCGGTTCCATACAAAACGCAGAATCATTTTTTCCAAATATTGAAAGTACGATGTTGGTATTTTGATAGGAATGGCGTTGAATAGGTAGATTGCTTTCGGAAGTATAGACATTTTAACAATGTTGATTCTTCCCATCCATGAGCATGGTATGTTCTTCCATGTGTTAATATCTTCTGCTATTTCCTTTCTGAGGATTTCATAGTTTTCTTTATAGAGGTCCTTCACCTCCTTCATTAGGTTTATTCCTAGGTATTTCATTTTCTTTGAAACTATGGTGAAGGGAGTTGTGTCCTTAATTAGCTTCTCTTCTTGACTGTTATTGGTATATACAAAGGCTACTGACTTGTGGAGATTGATTTTATATCCTGAGACATTACTGTATTTTTTGATGACTTCTAGGAGTCTTGTGGTTGAGTCTTTGGGGTTCTCTAAGTATAAGATCATGTCGTCAGCAAGGAGGGAGAGTTTGACCTCCTCTGCTCCCATTTGGATTCCTTTTATTTCCTTGTCTTGCCTAATTGTATTGGCTAGAACTTCCAGCACTACGTTGAATAGTAAAGGTGACAGAGGACAACCTTGTCTGGTTCTAGTTCTAAGAGGAGAAGCTTTCAGTTTTACTCCATTCAGTAAAATATTGGCTGTGGGTTTGTCATAAATAGCTTCAATCAGTTTTAGAAATGTGCCACCTATGCTTATACTCTTCAGTGTTCTACTTAGAAAAGGATGCTGGATTTTATCAAATGCTTTTTCTGCATCTATTGAGAGGATCATGTGATCTTTATTTTTGCCTCTGTTAATATGGTGGATAATGTTTATGGACTTGCGTATATTAAACCAGCCTTGCATCCCTGGGATGAAGCCTACTTGATCATGATGAATGACTTTTTTGATGATAAGTTGTAATCTATTGGCTAGGATTTTGTTGAGAATTTTTGCATCTATATTCATGAGTGAGATTGGTCTGAAATTCTCCTTTTTGTTTGGGTCTTTTCCTCGTTTTGGTATCAGGGTGATGTTTGCTTCATAGAATGTGTTGGGGAAGATTCCTTCTTCTTCAATTTTTTGGAATAATTTCTGCAGTACAGGAATCAGCTCTTCCTTGAAGGTTTGATAGAATTCTGGAGTGAAGCCATCTGGACCAGGGCATTTTTTGGTTGGAAGATTTTTTATTGTTTCTTTGATCTCAGTGCTTGAAATTGGTCTGTTCAGGAGCTCTATTTCTTCCTGGGTAAGTGCAGGGAGAGGGTGTGATTCGAAATATTTATCCATTTCCTTCACATTGTCAAATTTCTGGGCATAGAGTTTCTGGTAGTATTCAGAGATGATCTCTTGTATCTCTGTAGGATCAGTTGTTATTTCCCCTTTATCATTTCTGATTGAGGTTACTAGAGATTTTACTTTTCTATTCCTCATTAGTATGGCCAATGGTTTATCTATTTTATTTATTTTTTCAAAAAGCCATCTTCTTGTTTCATTAATTTTCTGAATGATTCTTTTGTTTTCAATTTCATTGATCTCTGATTTGATTTTGAATATTTCTTTTCTTCTACTGAGTTTAGGCTTAGATTGTTCTTCTTTTTCCAATTCCATAAGATCTCTTGTGAGATTGTTGATGTGCTCTCTTTCTGTTTTTCGAATGTAGGCATCTAAAGCGATGAATTTTCCTCTCAAAACTGCTTTTGCAGTATCCCACAGGTTTTGGTAGCTTGTGTCTTCATTGTTGTTATGCTCAAGGAAGTTAATGATTTCCTGTTTTATTTCTTCCTGCACCCATCTGTTATTCAACAGAAGGTAGTTTAGTTTCCATGCCTTTGGGTGGGGTCGAGCATTTTTGTTAGAGTTGAGTTCCACCTTTAATGCCTTATGGTCTGAGAAGATACAAGGTAAAATTTCAATTCTTTTGATTCTGTTGATATTTGTTTTGTGTCCCAGGATATGATCAATTTTGGAGAATGTTCCATGGGGTGATGAGAAGAATGTATATTCTTTATCTTTGGGGTGGAGTGTTCTATATGCATCTATCAAGCACAGTTGTTCTAGGGTCTCATTTAAATCTCTTATATCTCTGTGTAATTTCTGTTTAGGGGATCTGTCCAGCTCTGTAAGAGGAGTGTTAAAGTCCCCTGTTATGATGGTATCATCAGATATCATATTGCTCAGACTGAGTAAGGTCTGTTTCAAGAATGTGGGAGCATTTAAATTGGGTGCATAAATATTTAGAATTGAAATGTCTTCTTGTTGTATTTTTCCCTTGACCAATATAAAGTGACCATCTTTGTCCTTTTTGACTTTAGTTAATTTAAATCCACATGTATCTGAGAATAAGATTGCAAGTCCTCTTTTCTTCTGAATTACATTTGCCTGAAAAATTGTCTTCCAACCCTTGACTCGGAGCTTTAATTTGTCTTTTGAACCCGGGTGTGTTTCTTGCAGACAGCAAATGGATGGCTTGTGTTTTTTAATCCAGTCAGCCAATCTATGTCTCTTCAGTGGGGAATTCAAGCCATTAACATTTATTGAGATAATTGATAAGTGTGGTAGTATTGTATTCGTCTTATTTGGTGAGAGTCCATTGCTTAGTTTTATCTTTTGCATCAGTGTGGAGGTTAGGTTCTGTCGTTTAATTTCTGAGTCCTTACTTTGCTGCTGATCCATTGTGGTGGTCAGTGTGCAGAACAGGTTGAAGTATGTCCTGTAGAGCTGGTCTTGTTGTGGCGAATTTCCTCAATGTTTGTATATCCGTAAATGATTTGATTTCTCCATCAATTTTTAAGCTTAGCTTAGCAGGGTACAGAATTCTGGGCTGGAAATTGTTCTGTTTAAGTCGATTAAAGTAAATGACCATTGTCTTCTTGCTTGGAAAGGTTCATTAGAGAAGTCTGCGGTCACTCTGATGGATTTGCCCCTGTAGGTCAACTAGCGTTTACTACTGGAAGCTTGCAGAATCTTTTCTTTTGTCTTGACTTTGGACAGGTTCATCACAATGTGTCTTGGAGAAGCTCGGTTAGATTTAAGGCGACCTGGGGTCCGATATCCCTCTCAAAGCAGTGTGTCAGAATCTTTGGTGATATTTGGGAAATTTTCTTTTATAATATTCTCTAGTATGGCTTCCATTCCTCTGGGGCATTCTTCTTCCCTTTCTGGAATTCCTATAACTCGTATGTTGAAACGCTTCTAAAAGTCCCATACTTCTGACAGTGAACGTTCTGCTGTCTCTCTCTTCTTTTCTGCCTCTTCTACTATCTGAGTTATCTCAAGAACTTTGTCTCTACCTCTGAAATTCTTTCTTCTGCATGGTCTAACCTGTTGCTGATACTTTCCATTGCATCTTTAAGTTCCCTAATTGACTGTTTCAGTTCCTTCAGCTCTGCTATATCCTTTTTATATTCTTCATATCGTTCATCTCTGATTTGATTCTGTTTTTGGATTTCCTTTTGGTTATTTTCCACTTTAGTAGCAGTTTCCTTCATTGTTTCCATCATTTCTTTCATTGTTTTCAAAATGTGTGTTCTAAATTCCCTTTCTGTCATTCTTAACGTTTCTTTATAGGTGGAATAATCTGCAGTATCTACCTCATGTTCCCTTGGCGGGGTTGTTCTGCACTGCTTCTTCATGTTGCCTGGAGTGTTCTGCTGATTCTTCCTCATGAGTGATTTCTTTTATTTGTTTCCTTGCCCTAATTTTCCTTTCACCTCCTCTTGCTCTTTAAGTTCTCGTGGCTGTGGACTAAGGGTTACAGGACCAGAAGGGTGAGAAGGTTGAAGAGCAAAAGAGGGATGAAAGAAAGGAGGACCGAATTATAAGAAAAAAAAATAGGGAAAGGAGAGGAGTGGGTAAAAGGAATATTGACAAAAAGAAGAGAAGCACAGAAAGAGGGAGACAGATCAATATAGGTGTACAATAGGGTACTTTGTCACAACCTTAAAAAAAAACCCACCTTCTGGGAGTACCCAGTTGGGTGGTTCCCTTGAGGTCAGCAGCTCTTTGCTAACCTGATCAGACACAGTACCCCACCTCCACCAAGTAGAGAGGAAGGACAAAAATGCTATAAATCAAACGAAAACAAGCAAACAGAAAACTTTACAGGATAAAATTGGGTGAAAAACCAAATAATAGCAGTAGAAACACTAGCAAAAATGAAGTTTTAATTATTGAAAAAGACAGCAATGGGAAATTATGATTAAACTAGAAAAATTGAGAAAGAAAAAGGATCTGTATGGAAAAGGTTGAACTTAAAAAACAAAACAACATCAACAACATCAAAATAAACAAAAAAAAACAACCAAAATGAAAAAAAAAAACACAACCAAAAACAAAGTATGTATATGTTATTGAATATTGTCTGGGCAACACGTGGTCTTCTGTGGTATGAGATGTAAATCACAGTTCTGATACGACTGGAGGCTGCTGATTTCTCAAACCCCAGCAGGTAGACACCCTAAATCTCTCTTCAGCCCACTTAAAAGGCACTTTGATCTTGTAAACTTGCTGAGCTGAAGCTTTCCCAGGGAGGTACTTGTCCCTGGAATCACTGCTGAAGTGGCTATCCACTTACCCAGTGTGCCAAAACTGGTCTCACTCTGCCCCTGAGTGTTGGGGCTGCAAGGTGTCTCAGACCCCGCCCTTAGGCTACTTGGTCGCTGGGTTACCAGCTCCCACCCAATTCTAGCTCTGCGACCCTGAGGGCGGAGCTTGCCGGGGCAGCTCACTCACAATGCTCCCTGTGACCCACAGCCAAACACTATTAGCTCTTTCTGGCTCAGCGGCTCAGACTGGGGCCCTAGACAACAGCCAAAGTTCTCCGCACTCCCGCTCAGGCTCTCCCCAAGGCAGTTCAATTGAGTGCCAAGTCTAAAGACACCAAAACATTTCACAGGTAAGGCCTTTCTGGTTTGCAGTCTTGCTGCTACTGAACTTACAGTTGTGGGCGGGTTTAGACGGATTGAATACACGTGACCACTTGCCGGTTTTCCACTGTTTTATTCCTCCTCTTGGGGTCCAGAAGTCTCTCGCTGACTCACTGTGTCCTCGCAGGGGTGATGATAGGCAGATCCCACCAGCCAGAGATGCCTGGAGTCCTATCTCCCTAGACTCACGGTGCCCAGATGCAAGGAAGCTGTTACACGGCCGCCATCTTGCTCCGCCTCTCGGTTGTCTCTGTTTTTAAAATTCCCACTGTATGTTGTACTTCTCTAAATGATTCTTAAATTTCCAAAAGTTGTTTTGTTTTTGTTTTGAAATATCTTTATTGAGTTTTTCATTCATGTCCTGAACGTTTGTTTAGTTTCTTTGTGTTGATTTTCAACCTTTTCAACAATCCCCTGGAGCTTACTTGTGAACCACGTTTTGAATTCCATATCTGACATTTGAAAAATTTGTATTTCATTGGAGTCCATTGCTAAAGAAGTACTATGACCCTTCTGAGGTATGGAGACAGCTTTCTTTTTCATATTTACAGAGTTCTTATGCTGATTCTTTCTCATCTGGAACCTCTTTCTTCAACTCAAAACAGACAGCTTTGCAGTTTGCCTGTTCTCCTCTGCCAGGAACTCTGCTGCTTAGTGTGGAGAGGGTGAGCAGTGCTGCATTTCAGCTTGTGTCTGCATATTCCCACTATGATGTTGTAGGCAATTTGGATTGGTTGGACCTCAGAGCCCTGGAGAGTACTTAGGTGACAACATTCATGGACTAGGTTATGTATTTCTCAGTTCCCAAGTCCCTTGATGGTGTACCTGAGTCCTGTGGGGAATAAGAGACTTACCTGGCAAACTTTCTCTCATGTTTCCCTAGATTGAGATGCTGGCGGTGATAGTAAGGTTGGGAATGCTGTCCCTACTCCAAAGAATACTAGGACAGGAGAAGAGCAGATGCACTCTGAGCCTGTGACAGGAGGGCCAAGTCCCTCTTTATGTGATTAGCAGAGGTAGATAGAATTGGGACATAGGATCCAGTTGCACTGCCCTCTCTCAGCAATGGTAGCAGTCTCTCTCTTTCAGGGATTCAAAATGATCCAGATTCCCAGCTTTCACCCTGGCTCAGCTACAGCAGAAGTAGTGGAGGCAGCTCAACCAGCTACATGAGGACTTCCAGACTGGGTGTTGACTCTGGCAGAAATGATCCAAGGGGGATGTCTGGGACTTGCCTCCACAAAGCATAGTCTTTGTAGAAGACACAGTCAGTTTGCATCTCAGGGAGAGGAATACTAGTCTTGTACTCACTCAAAGGAGGTAGTAACTTTTGTCTTTGGGGCACACCAGGGTGATTGCTGCTTCTTGTTAGTGGAGAGGATGGGGGGCCTCAAGCTCTGTGGGAGCTTGGGTGTGATAAGTGCTCTAGCAGAGGTTGGGCACATGTTCCCAGGTACCCTGCCTTAACGGTTACCCATGCAACACTCATATGTCTGGAGTGGAAACAGTCTTTCACTGCAGTTGCCTCTGTGGCAGTGTGCAGTAGAGGGGAAGAAGAGGAAATGGCCCCAAATGATGGTGATTGTCTCCACTGGGGGATTACAGATAAGTTCAGATGATGAAGGTGAGATGCTGATGTAGGTGGAGAGTGCTCTTCACTGTCCTTTGTCCCAGAAAGCAATTCCCAATTCCCTTGGGGCATACTAAGGGAATACTAAGGGATTTCTGACTTACGATGTCAGAAATCTGGAAACAATGTCACTCCCTATTCCTTTTTGACTGTCACAGTCCAGTAAGGTACCAAGAAACGTCTGGGTTGGAGCCAGTGGCAGGGAGACTGAAGAGCTGTCATTTCCTTAGTTGGAGGCATCAGCATGTGCTCAGGTGGTGTGGGACTTGCCATCTCAGCATGGGTCTGTGGTGGGGGGAAGCAACCCAGAGTGGGTCTGTGGTGAGGGGAAGCAACCCTGCATGGGTCTGTAGCCCAGTGCTGTTTCCAAGGATTTCTCAGTTCTCCAATGGCAGCAGCATCTGGATTCATCAAGGCAGATGGACTCTCCAATACATAAGGAACTGGCAGACTGTAACACGAGGAGAGGAGAAGTAAACACTCCCACCTACCATTTTGTCAGGTTCTATCATCTTTCAGGAGTAGTTTTTTTCTTCACCAAAGTTTTGCTTCTTTCTCTGTTCTACCACTTCTTCCCACAGGTTCTTTGGTAAGGGTAAGTTTTGGGTCCTTTCCCTCAGTATTTCTTGTGAGCTATGCTTTCTCACTTGACAATTCTTTCTATTTGGGAGAATCTGGCAATTGCTGTCTCTATTCATCCATCTTGCCCTCCACCCCACACTGCATTTAAGTAGTAAAATATTTGAGCTCACTGCAATAGCAACAGGCAATGGCTATAAAATTATTACAATAGTATTGTATGTACTATGTTGTATGATTAAATATTGCATCTTTATATTTATTTATATTTCTCTTGACTTCAAATGGTGCCATGTATGGTCTTTTAAATGTTGTAGTTGTGCATTTTGATAAATTTGAACTTTTTATAATAGATTTGTGTATATTTTATAGTAGTAGATGATAAAAAGTCTAGTACCTACATATATTTTATGCATACGTGGTATACTTAACTTTTATTTTCTTTATATATATGTATATATATATATATATATACACATTTCTAGGCTAGGTAGTTTCTCTAAATTTTTTTTTCCCTTCAAATTGTCAACAAATCTACAAAAAAATTTTCCATATATATTTTTTAAAAATGCCAAGGATGTCAAGGAAATTACTAATTATTTTGACAACTGATAAAGCATCACTTAGTTGTTAATAGGAAAGTTTCTCTTCATAGTTTTATGATAGCTAATAAATGAAAAAAAACTAGGATTAGAACAATGCTGTTTTGTAACATTTAGTAGATGTAGTCATTGGTCATCAATGGCTTTTAAATCATACTAGGCAAGACAAAAAAAAAAAAAAAAAACAATTGCCTCCAAAAGGAAGAATGACCATCTCTTATGAAATCATGTTGCAAATAAATAAATAAATTGCCCTAAAATGCAATCTTGTCTTTATATTCAACTACACTTTATGGGAAATACAGAGGAAAGCAGAAAATGTCAAACAATACCTTGAATATAAGGTCAACAAAATCTAGACTATGGAAAACTCTATAGTTTTTCCAAAATTAATGGTAAGAGAAAAATATATGTGAGGGAAACTGTGACTTAAAAGAGTCTTAACGGATACATTAACCAATTTTAATGTGTAACCCTTATTGGATCCTAATTCAGACAAAAAAAATTTATAAAAATGACCTTTAAGAACAATTTGAAATCTGATCATTGACTATTTGATGACAATAACACATGATTATTTATTTAAAAAATTCTAGTGATATCATACAGTTTTTAACAATAAGTTTTTTATCATTTGGAAATGCACACTGGATTATCTGCAAAAAAATCATATCATGCTCTGAATTTTCTTCAGAACAAGTTGGGACTGGAGGAAATGGATCTGGAATACAGAATAAATATGATCGGTTATGAGCAGATAAAGGTTGATGCTGGAGGATAATGGTTGCAAGAGCTCCTTCATGTCTCCTGTATATGGTTAAAATTTTCCATAATAAAACTAAAAAAATAATAATAAAAGAGAAGGAAAGATGCTGGAAGAGAAGAGAGGAAGAAAGGATGTTGCTCCTGTAGCCAAACTAAAATAACACATTATAGGTTACAGAACATTTCATTGTCAACATTTTAGGCAAATAAAGCTGACATTGTTCTCAGCTTCTTTCCTAACCCGTTCTCTTCTAGGATGAGACCCTGGCATGGGAGTAGAATGGGGAGTTTGAGGGCATAGGCTGTGGGTTCACTGGCACTACTGCAGGAGAAAACAAATTTGTTAGCATGAAGCCTCCTTAAAACTTTTAAGAGAATTTATTCATACATTCTGGAGCAGGTATTATCAATCTACATTTTGTTACATTTCATTTTATTTCATGTGAATACTAGTAACTTTGTCTTTTTTTATCCATCTTGCTTTCATATGTCAACAAACACCCATTTTTTTTTTTTTTTTTTTAACAAAATTGCGTATGGATCCCTTGGCAAGGATAAAGTCATTAAATCTTTGTTAAGTATTGTTAAAAGCTATGGAAACAACAGTAAAAAATTCTCTACAGATGGCAAATAACAGATGCAAGAAGAATTGTGAAGATTTTGTCATTGGAGTTTCGATTTGTTCCATGGGTTTCTTCCCAGATTAAAAAATAAAAGTCAAATTAATTCATTCGGGGGAAAAAAAAATAAACGAAAGGAAACAAAACCTTAAGAAGCTAGGAGAGTCAGACAATGTCTAATCTTTCAAACTGGGAAGACAGGCAGGCTGTTCTGAAGGGTTAGTTGGGGTCATGGCTACAGCACAGGTTTTAGCATTGGGCCGTCAAGCCCCTATTGCTACATTCATCAGCTGTATGACTTTGGGCAAGTCATTTAAATTCTTAGAGCTCTGCTTTCCTCGTTCAAACATGAAAGCTACTATAGGGCAATAGGGGAAAATAAAAGATTTTGGAGCTGGGAAGTGACTTGATTTATTCAATACACAAGGGCAAAATGACCTCTGTAATCCACGAAATTTATGTAGTGGCGATTCCCAGTTTTACACTTCCTTCTCCCTTGCAAAGGAAATGGGATTATTTTACAACTGTGAAGGCAGCAGCAAAATGATATATGACTGAGATTTGAGTGACATTCAGACAACCATGTCTAAGTGACTGGAATTAATTTCAGCTGCTGTTTCAGCAGACTGCACCAGGAATTAACCAGGTGTGCCCTGCCCACTACCTAGGCACCTGTCACGGCCTTGCTGAGAGAACAAAAGGGCAGCAGGCAAAATATTGGCAGATGGTTTTCAAAGGATGTCTCCAAACTCGCAGCCTGATTTATAAAATATAGCAGAAGTTAAAAAGAAAAGAAATCTTCTATCCAGATTTGTTCCCAAATTTCAACGCTCAGAGTTGGAGTGGCTTTCAGACAGATGAGTCTACTACACATGACCAAAGTGTCAATCAGAGAATATTTCACCAATTTGAAGATTCTGATTCTAAGACGTGCTAAAGCAGAGTGGGGACCTCCCTTTTTGATCCTCATTTCATGAATATTGATTTGGTACCTGCTTAAATTCCTTTCCCTGTGACAATTAATATGTGTAGTAAAAGTAATAATCACATGAGAAGACAGAATTTCCTTTCCCCTTAAATGAAAAGGCAGCCTATTTTTTCTAAATGATAACAATTAGGTGGATATAATTAAAAATTCATTAGAGCTAATATGTTCTATCAGTACAAAATGCAGTTTGACACTTGATACTGAATATATGCAAGAAAGGATTTTCCTGTGCTATTTTCTGCAGTTGGAGCTTGGATTTAGATTTTTTTGTGGGGTTCTAAGTATTTAAATTATGCAGGCTGGTTGACTGAGTGGCCTAAAGCATTTGGGAGACAAGCTTTCTTAGCTTATAAGAAAAAAATGAGTTTCTTTGCAAATGTATATCAAAATTTGCAGTTTCAATTTTCAGCAATTTTTGCGAATGTAAGGAACTTTATTCAGTTAAACTTATATGCTTAGAGCTGCTTAACATGGAGATTGCCTGAGGCAAAAAGATAAAAAAAAACACCAAAAAAATAAAAGAACAAAAACATGAAGATAAAAATCATGAAAAATTTTTTCTAATTAAAAAAATAAATCTAAGACATGTCAAATCTATTAAGTGTAGAGTATAAATGTCTTAACACAATAATTAAGAAAGTGTGGTGAAGTCTATGTTAACCAGTTTATTGTAAGTATTTCAAATTGTATATAAAACCAGCACATTGTATCTCATAAATGAATTAATGTAAAAATAAATAAAAAAAATCCAAGAACAATGCTAGATAAAAACTTATTTTGGGGAATTCATTCATCTTATAATTTTAAGTGTGTTTCTTGAATTCTCCAATTGGCAAATGTCTCATGTAGGAAATAACTGGTAAACAGAGAATTAGACATTTAAAATGTTCTAAGAACACTTCACATCTCTCAGTGAAGGCCTGTTCTATAGGTAGGCTATCAGAAGAAAAAGAGGGACTGAGACTGGAAGTGTATTTTCTTATTCCTTATTGTTGTTTTAAAAAACATCTATGTTTAAAATATTCATTCAAAATCTTGCTCTAAATGGCATTTTCTACCTCAGAGTTTCTTTTTTCTGAGTTACTGTTCTCAACATTTCTTGCGCTGAAACATTTCCTTTATTTATCAAACTTCAGTTTGGGAGATCTAATTAAGATAAAAAAATTTTTTCTTCTAAATCTAAAACCATTTCTTTGACTTTGGGTTACATATTTTACCCAATAGTAGCTACTGCTTTGACATCTTTAACTTTTGTCTGTGAGGTAAGAACCACATAAAGGATACCCTGTTAGTTGAATATTTGCAACACAAGTTTTGGTTATGATTGCACAGCAATAATAAGTGATGTAATGCTTAGACTTCCGAATAAAAATACACATTCATTTTTTAATACCATGGAGACTATTTCAACATCACTCACGTTTTATTAAAGGAGAATATTTATTTTGAGAATTTCATTCTCCAATATGCTTTAGAGAGTTTCCCTCACACTCAGTAAAAACTTATCCTTTGCTTTTCACTTTACCTTTAAATCGAGACTCAGTCAAAGATTTGGTGACATAATATTTTACAAAAGAGTAACAGAATTTTCTTTGAGCACAACTTCAGTTTTATTTTATTTAGGACTCCTTAGGTTGAATGTGACAGAAAATCTAACTCATACTGCTATGAGGAGAAAAGCAGATTTTTGGCTTATGTAACTGTTAAGTCCCAAGGATAATGTCATTCAAGTAGCCTGATTAGGGCAAAGAATATACTCAGAAAGCCTGGATTTTGTTTGTCACTTCTCTACTGAACTCTATATGTGAACTTTCTTTTTACCTTTGCTGGAAGGAGAATCACACACTGTAGCCTATGTTCATATTTCACAAGTTTCATCGACAGTTTCCATGTTCTTAGGGGTTTTGACTGGGTCATATGTAAGTCTTTGATATAATTTTTGTTGCCAAGAGAACATGAAGCATGATGGCTTAACATCAGCAAGGACTCAATTCTGGAGTTATGGTTGAGGTTAATTTTTTTGACAGTGCGTAGACAGAAAATATGGGAGCAGCAATAATCACCAGGTGTAGGAATGCGTGCTCGAATGCTAAAAGAACAAATATCTGTGAAAGTTGTATCTTATACAGTTTTATAAGCCCCATTTTAATTATATGACTTCCAATATGTTCCATACTTTTGGTTTCAGTTTCTCTATAATGTAAAGGCTATTTATAAAGAATTTAGAAATATCTGAGTGGTGGGGTCTATTAGTCTGCTTGATCTGCTATAATAAATCACTATCGACTGAGGGTCTTCAACACTATGTATTAATTTTCCCACAGTTTGGAGACTGGGAGTCAAAGATCAAAGTGTCAGAAGGGTTGGTGTCTGGTGAGGGCTCTCCCCTTGGGCTATGGATGGATATCTTGGGCTTTCCTTGGGGGGCTTTCCTTGGCCAGGGGACAGAGTTCTCTTGGGTGTCTCTCCGTATAAGGACACTAATCCTATTACAGGATAGGGCCTTCCCCCTTATGACCTAATTTAAGAGGTTATAGAGGCCCCGTCTGCAAAGATAGCCACCTTAGGTAATAGGGATTCAACACATGCAGTTCAACCAGTAATACGGGTTTTTGTTTATTTCTGTTATTAATTTATAGATTTATTATGCTTCATTCTAGATTACATATAGCTCTGTAGCCAAGTCGCTTTGATTCACCATCAACTAATTGTATGTCCTTAAGTGTTTCAATAAATACTTGTATGTATCTCTGCGCTTGTTTCATCATCTGTGAAGTGTTGATAATAACAGTACCTACCTCATTGGGTTTTAGAAAACTAAAAGGCATTAAAACTATTCCTGATACTTCTACTTAAAAAATGTCACTTCTTCTTCTTCCTCTCCCTCTCCTCCTTCTTTTCTTCTTATTCATCTCACAATTTGAGTGAGATATACTATTTTTATTTTTTAGGATTTCATGAGCTTTCCTTGATAGAGTAAGATTTGGTACTATCTGCAAGTATTTGATGGACTATTCAAGGAAAAGCATTTTCTTTTTATTAGTAATTACTTTAGATGAGTATAAATTAGCTCAACATTATTAATGATTTTTTTTTTAAGATCTGCCTTATCCTTACTTAATTAAATTCTTACCTGAACTCTCCTGGACTAAGACCGTCCTTCTATTTTTAATCATATTACTTGAGATAGCTCTAGAAATTTTTGGTAAGTCTTGATTTATATATTTTGACTTTATGTTGTTTGGTGCCTAAAAGAATATGTTCATTTTAAAAGGAGAAAACAGCAGGCCAATCATTCATTTCTTCTTCTCCATGGAAGCTGCAGCATGTTTATAAACAGATCTGATACACATAGTAATGCTGTTTCCAAGAAAAAGATAGCCAAAAGTTCTTATTTATGAAATGATTTTAATAGGATATGTATTTGTTGTGGTCTGCCAAATAATGATTCTCCAATTATGTCCGTGTTCTAATATCTGGAATCTGTGAATAAATTGTGCTATGTGACAAGGGAGTTTGCACATGTAAATAACATTATAGACCTTAAGATAGGGTGATTATTTTGTACCATTTGAGTGGGTCCAAACTCATTAATCATAGAAGCTCTTCAAAGCAGAGAACTTGCTCTAGGTGGAATTGGAGAGATGTGACAGGAGGAGGCAGAAATGATGCCGCAGATGGGGAGATCAGAGCAAATTCAGGTGGGAGAAGGATTTCATGCATCTTTACTAGTTGTGAAACATAGAGGCTGGGCCTGGGGACTAGGAAGTGGCCTCTAGAAGATAAAGAGCACCTCTGGCTGGCAGCAAAGAAATGGAGACCTCTGTCATGCAACCATAAGATTACACTTAATTAGCAGCCTGACTGAGCTTGGAAAAATTATTCCCCAGAGCCTCTAGTAAAGAGCTATCCATGCTGATGTCTTGATTTTAGTCCTGTGAGACATTTGTGTTGTTTGAAGCTCCTAAGTTAGTGTAATTTGTTATGGTAGTGATAGAAAACTAATATACCTGGTTTGCATATGTTGCTTAGTTTTAAATGCATGTGGAATTATAGACTTGTAGGCATGGGAAGCATGGAATGGGATATAAAATAAAGTTCTGTAAGCAAAATTTTTCCCACAATGTTATGTGAAAACAATCAAGAAGACCTCACACATTAACTCTGAGACCAGAACATAAGATAATGAGGGGAAAGGACGTTAGCTGAGTATTGACGGTATTAGACTCCTCTAAAGAGGAAATGGTTCACAGTAACATTTTTTTTTTTTTTTTTTTTTTTTTTTTGGTTTTTGGCCGGGGCTGGGTTTGAACCCGCCACCTCCGACATATGGGACCGGCGCCCTACTCCTTGAGCCACAGGCGCCACCCTTTTATTTTTTTATTTTTTTATTTTTTTTTTCACAGTAACATTTTAAAATTATCTCTATTTATGTCATGTTATATAAATTCAAATTCATTTTATACTAAAACCTTACTTTTTAATCCCTGTGTTTGATTTTATTGTTCGTATTTTCAGCATCTCTGGATTCACCATTTTATATTTGATATTTCCAGGTCACTATTTTTGCATGCCTCATATGTTACATATGGTTGCTTTGTTTTCAATGCAAAAGTATAATCTTTTCCTATTAATCTGTGAGTTTTTACCATGTACATTTAATAGAATAATAAATTTGCTTTGCCTAACTTTTGTCATCTTAATTTGTTTTGTTTTAATATTTTTTATTCAGTATTCAGAATGTGTAGCTATGTCACTTTATACTTTCTTTTTTTTTCTTGAATTCCCATTTTCAGAATTATTATTTCTTAGTTTTTATTAACCTATCTTAGGGAATTTTGAGATTTATAGTTTTGTTTAAGCATCACTTTTATCATTTTAAATGAAATAACAATCAAACCATTATTTATTTTTTTAAATTCTAAAACTGAAATGGGGCGGTACTTGTGGCTCAAAGGAGTAGGGTGCCAGCCCCATATGCAGGAGGTGGCAGGTTCAAACCCAGCCCCGGCCAAAAACTACAAAACAAACAAACAAACAAACAAAAAAGAACAAAGCCAAGGTTATTAAAAATAAAACAAGATTAAAAAAATAAAAAAATAAAACTGAAATAGTGACTATTCATTGCTAAAAGGAAAAAGAACATTTTCTCATGATAATGACATTATGAAGTATATTTGGCATAAAAATAATTACTAGTGGTACAATCTAAGTATAATGTCACTCATGTCTGTTTAATGGAAGTTATTTTTATGTCAAAAATAAAATAAAATGAGAATAGTTTTCAAGTCACTCATGTAATATGGAGTTATCCTTTGAAAATATATTGCTATAGTACCACTTGTATTAAAACTAAGCAGGGAGCAATAACAACATGGTGGTCTGTGAATTGTCTCCTTTTTAATGCATCAAATAAGACCCACATTATGAATTTAGTTTGGCATTAATAAAATGACTTTGCACAATATCTACATATTAGCTTGAATTTCTTGCTCTTGGGTTCTCTAGGATTAATCTCGCAAATGTTAAGAGTTACCAGGAAATGTAAAATACTTGAATTAAATTATTATCTACAAATCTAATGCCCAAAAGGTGTCTTTCTGGATGTAACTGGTATTTTTTAAAATGTATTTTGTTATGTTTTACTGAACCTACCTGCTTAGCTTAGGGATTCAGAAGGAAGGCAGGACAATTTAATGGAAGTAACATTTTGGGGAAAGACCAGATAAAATTCCAAACATAGATGCAGCTTAGAAACCTTCTTTGTTTTCTCATTGCCTGTATGTGATCCATTTCAAATCCTTAGTATAGCTTTCAAGATCCTTCTCAAGAGGACACTGACCTATTTCACTCACATTCTGATCATTCCCACCCTTGTATTTTGAAATTACACCACATCGGCTTCCTTGCTTTCCTTGTTATACATTTGCCCATGTAGAATCCCCTTTTCCTTTCTTCTTCATGTGGTGAAATTGTATAATCCTTTAAAAGCCAACTCTATGAAGCCTTCACATTTTTCTTCCAAAATTAATTCACTTTTTCTTTAATGTATTCATAGCACTTTTTACATATTTCTCTTTTATGCACCCATTTATTCTGTTTCTCTCATTACAATATGGGGAAAAAGTCATGTACAATTTATTTGGTCTCTTTTACAGCACACAGACTGTGCTTAATATTTATACATATTAGTTATTCAATTAAAATAGCATAAATGAATGTATTTATTGTCTTAGCATTCTTCCCTCTGCTCTGTGCCCTAAAGAGCATGAACTCTGCTGACTGTCTCAATAGGCCCTGGTGCTTTCTAATGCCTACCTTGCTTCTTGACTAATGAATAAATAGTAAAGAGAAATTTAAGTCTAGGTTTTTATTTTCTATCTCCTTCTCTGCTTGTGTCACTGTAGATGAGCTGTCCTGCTACTGATGGCCAGGCTCATATTATATGGCCCTCTGCTATGGGTAATTTAAACGGTCCCTGTTCTCTGCACTTTCTTCATCAAGCTTAGTGGTGATAAATCCACCCTGTTATTGCTAGCTGCCTCTTTCCGTTCTTCTCATACATTTGTAAATAACCATTTTATTTTACTTCCCCCAATTATCAAATTTCCCCTGAATTACCCAGTTTTTCCTAAATTGCCTTCATTTTCCTCTTCAGACCCTGACTGATGAGTTGTTGGCACAGCTATACTTGTAACATTAAAGGGATGATATAGAAGCAGTGAGACCCCGAGATATAGTGAATGTGTATTTTGGGAGCCAAAGATAAGACTGATGAATTTTTAAGTCACAAAATTTTATGCACCTCCCCTTCTGAGGCAAAGCAACCCTTTTCCTTCACCCGCATTTGAGGGAGCCAGCTTTCCCAATTGTACGATAGCCTTTCAGCGATAGCACCTGAGAGATTTCCTTCACTGTGTCATGCCCTTGCTCCTTAGGACATCTCTATCACCCCTCACTGAATGTCTGTGCATACTAAGAGTTAGACGCAGCACAGTTCAGACAGTGATACGCAAGTTCCATATCTGATATGCAAAGAACTAACAGTATACACTGAAAGGCTTGCAGGACCTCCCTAATTCATATCATTAGGAGTATAAGGAGCATGTGTGTAAACACATTTTAAGGATGTTAGACTCAAGGAAAAAAATATTTAAGGCTTGATCTGTCCAAATTAATTGATATTGGTGTATTCATCCAGAAAGTGTGATATATATTGCTGGTATAAGGACTCTAAGAAGGCTTTAGTGTTTACTATTTTGGCCCCACCTTTTCAGATTCAACAGGGATCTAGAATCAATGAGATTGGAATGCCAAAAAAATTTCCTTTCCTATGATACAGTTTCACCAGAACTCGGTACACTTAACGGTACATATTAAGTTCCACATGCTCTCCGCTTTCTAACCGTATCATCTGGCAGGACACAGGCAATACTTTCTTCACCAAGGTAGTAAAAACGCATTAATAAAGGAACACCAGCAATCTTCAAAGCTCCTGGAGGCTGCCCTCTAT
The DNA here is from genome assembly GCF_027406575.1 of Nycticebus coucang. Lineage (NCBI taxonomy): Eukaryota > Metazoa > Chordata > Mammalia > Primates > Lorisidae > Nycticebus > Nycticebus coucang. Next base: position 99,222,568 of record NC_069793.1, on the reverse strand, counting down.
CATTCAAGACGATAGAGGGAGTCGATGCCATGGGATTCAGCTCCTTGTGGGATTGATAGAAGTCCAAGGTGGAAAGGCCAAACATATCACTCAGCTCTAAACAATAAGATGGGCAGAGTTAACACAATAATCTATACTGATATGGAGAGATAATTATAATGTCTAACCCAGAGAGATCTACTACAATGGCTAATTGATCACAGTGTCTTACAAATGAAAACAGACTGCTGAAGGGACTCTTGATGGTGTCCAGTAAATTTCATGTGCAATTTAAAATAGTTTAACATCGTAAATTGCACATGAATTTTATGGCCACTGTGTGTGAATGTATCATGATGTACATTCATTTTGTATATTGATTATATATGTTTAAATCTATATATAAGATAACATTATATACTCACACCATTAATTCTCATTATACCCATTATTTGGAGTAGTCACATTCTTTGAATTGCCATGAATACAGACTTACTGAATACTGAACCATTGCTCCAGGAGAAATACAATGTTAAATTCCTATGAGCCTCTGTTCACAATATTTTCGTTTAAAGGTATTTTATTTAATATATATTATTGATTCATTAATATTGAACTCATGGCCAACAGCACTGTAATTCATGCAGGTCTGAAGCTTATCTAAAGTACTGTTTTCTTTATAAGGCATATGACAGCCTTCTTGAACTTAGGAAGATTAGACATATTAGACAGAAATTCAGCTCTGTGCTGGGGCATGATACACAGCAAAATCACCAAAAACAAAAAAAGCAAATAAATTTGGAGAATATGTCACTGAATGTAGTATGAAAAGAATAGAATACTTGTTTGCATATGAGGGCTAAAACAAGCCAAAAAAATCACCTTGTTCAAACTTATGTGGGAATCTGAGTTTTGGGTGACTCAAATTTTTTGCTACTCTGAGACTGTTGATTGCAAAAGCCCATGGCTACTGATCCGGGGTTATGAATAAGCTTTAGTGAGCATGTGGAAGCTGTGCATAATAAGAATTGACTGTGCACACACACACACACACACATTATTCTAGGAATGATGATAAGAATTCTAAGGCACTTTGCCATAGTTGGTGTTTACAGCCTCTTTCCCAAGGCAGTTCACACATCAAGGGTCCATTTGTTGAGGTAGAAGATAGGCCAATTTGAAGGAAATCACTGTTTACTGTGACTCTTCACCCAGCCTTTCCCCAGAAGAATTTGAACCCATTTATTGGAATTAATATGCACTCACGAAAGGAAAACATCTGGAATTTTAAGAGCTTAATGGATATTAGTTTTGAATCTCCAATGCCAGTATGATCAGTTAGTCACAGTGAAGTCTTAGGAAGTTCAAGAAATGAGTCCTAGGTTCTTTTTCAGCTAGCTATTTTACAGTTGGTCCAGTGGGACTGTGACTATAACCTGTGGTTATTTTCTCATTCTCAAAAACAATAGAGGGAAGAAGTGGACATATAGGATAACTAGAAGAACCCCCATAGTGGTTTTCTGTCCCATGTGGTGACAGCTGTTATAATAGGAAAAGCCAAATGGAAGCACCTGGGATTTTTCTCACCTTTGAAAGATGCTAAATAAATAGCACAATTGATGGGCACTTGGTCTTCCTCCATGACTTGGCAATTATGAATTGAGCCACAATGAATGATCTGGTGCAAATATTTTTATTGCAAAGTGATTTTTGTTCTTTTGGATATACACCTAGTAGAGGAATTGCAGGATCAAATGGCAAGTCTACTTTTAGATCCCTGAGTTAATTAGTTTGATGTAAGCACTCCAAATTGAATAAAAAATCAGCACATTGTACCCCACAAATGCATAAATGTATTCATGATCTATGTGCATATAACTTAATAAAAGGAAAAAAAAATAAATAAAAGAAAGAAATAGCACAATCTTTGGAGGCTGTTTCATTTTATGCCATCTTAAAATATTTGAAAGATACAGTGTTGGAGAATTAACCAATATTCACATTCAACTTACCTGGAGAATGACCATCTGAATGATTAACTTCTTAAATGATTAACATTCCTAGAGTTAATCAGGTAGTGCCACTAATTGCAGCTGTGGTCTTAGTGTGCTTTTGTTATTGAAACAAACAACACCCAACACCGGGGATACAACTATTTACCTAAAAAATGCTCCATAGGTCCCTCAAGACCAAACAATATAATAAAAATCAGTTTCACTTTACACAACAAAACAACAGTATTTCATACTCCCTCAAGATTATGTCAGTTCTCATTTTTACTGTCATAACAGATTCCAGAGGCACCTTGATCTCTTGATATTCCATGGAACATCATGCCAGTTCATATTGGACAATGTTATAGTAATTAAACCTGATGCACAGAAAGTGGTAAAGACCTGGTTGCATTGGTAAGATATAGAAATCCCTGAGGTTAGAAGAGAAAATGTATAAAAGTTTCAGGTTCTGCCATATTGGTCTAACTCACTGGGGTCTGGCAGCCTGTTGAACATTTTTATATCCAACCTAAGTGTATCTGCTATTACAAAACATGACACATGAGGGAATTTTTTTTATTGGTATGCCTTTTGGATTTTAAAAGCAACATATATTTTTCCCTATGTCCCCATTTTCTTGGTAAGTAATAAGACTGCCAATTTTGAGTGGGTCTAGAACAAGAAACAGCTTTGAATCAAGTCACACTTTGGTGCAGGCTGCACACTACTTGGTCTTACGACATGGTTGACCTAACAGAACAGGAAGTGCCTGTGGCAGGGAGGAATGATACACGGAACCGTCAGCAAGACAGGAGAGGAGAATCACAGTGAGGTCTTTAGGCTTTTCATCTAAGGCTATCCCTTCTTTTGCCAATTGTTATATTTCATTTGAAAATTAATATGTGCTATGATATCTAACTTTCATAGGCCTGGGATGTCTGATCAAAGGACACAAGAGATGATATGACTTCAACCATTCACCATACACTAGAAATTATCTGATCTACTGAATTACAAAATTGGATGTATGGAGGGCATTTTGCTATAAATTAGAAAATAGTACCTATAGGCTTGGGTCTGAGCCAAGTCCAGAAAGCACAGGTACATTGAGCAAGTGGCTCAGGTTCTCATCCTTCAGCTTTGCACCTTCTATATAAATCTCTGTGTATAGCCTTGGGAGTATTTCTCTACAACTTCTGGTGCACCATCAATGGTTGAATGTAAAGTCTAACAGATGCACTACTACCTACTTAGGACTAGCCCTGAAAGGCAATGGTGAAAGGCAGTTCTTTAGTTTTATGTCTGTATTTACTTTGTGTGAACAAGTAATGACACAAAGTACTGCTCTGTCAAAAATTTTGTGATAGATTGACCAGGGACAGTAAGAATAGGATTGGGATATTGATGACAATGATGTCATGAGAGATATGCTGATGGCTGTCTTGGAATAGGCAAAGAATGCTGATACATTCACCTTCCATGTAAATGTTCATCTAATACAGCAGTTCTTAACCTGTGGGTCGTGATCCCTTTGGGGGTCTCCTGCATATCAGATATTTACGTTACAATTCATAACAGTAGCAAAATTACAGTTATGAAGTAGTAACGAAAATAATTTTATGGTTGGGGGTCACCACAATGTGAGGAACTGTATTAAAGGGTCACGGCATTAGGAAGGTTGAGAACCACTGATCTAATACAGGTGAGTCTCAGTAATGATATGGAAATGTATGGAAACATAGCTTGACTTGTGGATATCAGAAAGCCTGTTTTTCTACCCACTCCAATGCTTATTCAATTAATACATGTACAAATTCTATGACAATGGGATGGAGGATATTGCATGGGTTTAAAAATATGGATTTCTCCTTATTAAGACTGATCTTGTTTCTAACACTTCTCAGTCCCCAAGTGGCCAACAGCAGAGGCTTATGCTGAAGCCCTTAGCAAGATCATTCCTAGAGGAACTAGTCTCCAATAGGGCAAATTGTTTATGTCTGATCCCATGTTTCATGAGTGGAGGATGAGGGGAGAAAAAGAAATTAATTTTTATGAAGTTAGACATATTGTCTATGTTCAGAATTTCCTTTCTGTTCTCTGTGGTTCTGCCAGCACCACCACTTATGAACTTACAAAACTCCTTATCCATTGTCATAATAACCCATATAATCTTCCTTTTAACCCAGGGACTCATGTTATCAAAAGAGAAAGGACACATAACTACAAAGTTTACTATTTTTACCAAATGATCCAGAACAAGGCTCACCTTTGATTATTATGGGCAGCGCCTGTGGCTCAAGGAGTAGGGCGCCGATCCCATATGCCGGAGGTGGCGGGTTCAAATCCAGCCCCGGCCAAAAACCAAAAAAAAAAAAAAAAAAAAAACTGCCCAGAACAAGTAGGATAAAGTAGAAGGTTGGATGATGAGGTTGCTGAATACTCAGTGATGGTGCCAGCTGGGTGACCACACCCTGTGAGTTGTTGATGTTGTCTCATAAGGTTCAATGCATGCCTTCACAAGCATCCAATATATTCTGACATATTGTAACATTTTCTCCTTAATTATATTATGTGAGTTTAGGGATCAAGGTTCATGGGAATAGCCCATTTCACTATTATAGCAAGTAACCTTCTGGGATATATACTGCTCAAGGGAAGAATGTTTCCATTTCAGCAGGGGTCCTCAAACTATGGCCTGTGGGCCATATGAGGCTGTGTGATTGTATTTGTTCCTGTTCTGTTTTTTTTTTTTTTTTTTTTACTTCAAAATAAGATACGTGCAGTGTGCATAGGAATTTGTTCATAGTTTTTTTTTTGTTTTTTTTTTTAATATAGTCCGCCCCTTCAACAGTCTGAGGGACAGTGAACTGGCCCCCTGTTTAAAAAGTTTGAGGATCTGTGTGAGTGAATAGTAATGGTTTCACTTAAAATGCCAGTTGAGTTTTCCTTCTGCTAGGTCCCTAACTCTTTAATTTGCCAATATTGATAAAGTAAAATCAAGAAGCAATTAAGGAAAATTGGAGGTTTTTTGAAGTGATTTTGTTTATATAAACTAGAACATCTTTTCAAACCTTTTAGCTCAAATTAAAATTTGATAGTAAAATGGAAAGAAATTAAAGTTTGAGGGGGCGGAGCATGATGGCGGACAGGTCAGACATGTAGCCCACCTCTCCCAAGCCATCAGGTGAGAGGAAAGGCAGTCTGGACCTTCCCTGTGTGTGAATTATTGGAGTGGACAGATAGCTGGTGATGCGAACTGGCACATTGCTATATATGAGGGGTAATTTAAAACCACAGACTCTGTTGTACAGATTCCTCCCTGCTTGGCCGTGCCAGCCAGCAGGCCCCTCCCCGACAGAGGTCAGCAGTTTGTAAATGCTGACAAAACCCAATTGACAAATAATTATTCCTAAATTGAGGGAGGCATCCGAAAGGAGAGCCACTCAAAACCACGGGGAGCTGGGCAAACTGTTGGACAATTGAAGGGAAGGGATCCTGCCCAGGAAACAGACATTTTGAACTACCCAAAAGGGCGGGCACCTTTCCCCCAGGTGTTGGAGGGGGCTGGCGGTTCAGGCAGCGCAGCGAACTGGCGGGTGCAGATCCAAAATGGACACTCTGAACCATAAAACTCAGAATGAGTCCCCGGAATGCTCCAACCACGGGAACCGGCTACAGCTACTGAAGCCGTGGACCTGGCTTTAGCTGCTAAAGCCGCGAACTTGGCTTCAGCCACGGGAGCCAGCTACAGCAGATAAAACCGCAAACCCACCAACGACTGCGGGAACTTAGCACCACTCCCCCTACAGCCCACGGCAGTCGCCAGTTTGCAGGAGAACCTGGGAACAGAGTGGTAAGACTTAAGAAGCATGGACACCTGCACTGAGTGGGAAGTTCAGTTGCAAGTGCTGTCTGAAAAAGAACAGCTGAGGTTACACAATTCTTAGGCAACAAACTTTTACAGAAATTCCAAAATGGCGATGGGTCATGGAAGGTGGTTACCATGGTAACAGTATAAACTGTAAATCAGGTACAAGTCTCGGAACCACTCACAGTGCCACCTGGTGTCCAGAAAGTATATTGCAGTATGAATATATTCCTACGAAAGTTGATCCCTACAGCAGACACATAGATATATATATAGGTATATTTCTACACGCAAGAATATTTTTGTAGTTGGTGCCTTTTTTTTGTTTTTTGTGGGGTTTTTTGGTTTGTTTTGTTTTTGTCTGTTTTTTCCTCACCATTTTCTTAGAGGAGATTTCGATAATTTTTTATTATTACTTTTTATATAGATATATTTTTTATTTCTATGTCTTCTAATTTTAATTTCTTCTTTCTTCTCTTTTAACCTTCCCACTAACATCACTTTTTTCTCTCTTTTTTTCCTTTCTTTCAATTATTTTATGATTATCACTATTTTTATCGCAGTTGTTCTATATTGCTGTTGTTGTGGCTGTTACCTGTATGTCTATGAGTTTCCGTCTGTCTCTGTATCTATGGGCCTGTGTGCCTGGTAACCTTTGTATCTGTTTATTTGTTCATTTGGTCTCAATGAGCTGGTGTTACGACCTGCAACTCTGAGCTCCTAGCACTCCCCTCTACTCTCACTCTGTGATCTGGAGACCTGCACCCCCAGGAGTCCAGATTCTTGGGTGAACTCTCGAGAGGTGTAGACAGGACCTGGACTGCAGCTGGCCAGTGCTGACTCTGTAGCAAAGGAGCGAGAAGACGACGGTCGGCTGAGAGGGAATTACACTGGAGCGGTGATGCCTCGAGGTGCAGAGCAACAGCCTTCTTCAGCAATAACAAGGCCCACCCCCAGATATCCCATAGCCTCTCCTCCTGTCTTCCTGGGCAACAAGATGAGGCTGAGCATCTTCTCAGGTGGCAACCACCATAGAACAGACCTGGGACTGAAATATAGGCCCCATGAGTAAAGGGTTTGCCTGAGGCGGCACTGACCTGGGTGGAACACAGGGACTAGAAAACACACCCGCAGAGCCAGGAAACTCCCAGGGTGGGGCTAATCCAGAGGACCACTTTACTGAGCATAAGATGCACCTGGCCCTAGGGGATCACCAGCCTATAGACAAAGGAGGCCAAGAGGCTACAGCCAACAACTGATCGTGCTGCAAATACAAACCCGCAGGACTAAAGACAGGGCCTGAGGCACAGGTTCTGGGAACTAAAATAAGCCTCTCCTCTGCAGAGGAATATAGCAGGGTCAGAAACAAACTCCCACAGGGTTGTTCCGTTCACCCAGTAAAATAAAGTAAGGGTGGGGCTGGAACTGAGTCAACACCTCCAGCCTCCATCAAGTGCCTGAGGTTAATAGGCCACACCACCCCCTGCTGGATAAAGACAGAGAGTAGCGGCCTAGATGAGCAGACACAGACTACCCTGTGACTTAGGCAGGTGCAAACCCCTGGAGTATCTGCTTACTGCAGACAACTGACTGGGTCACAGCCCTGTGGGGCTAGCAGCGACTGGGTGTGACAGAGCTTCAAGGTGGGGAAGGAGGCATCAATCTTCCCAGACTGATCTTTTACTGGGTGGCTCTTCCTGACTCCACGCAGCACTGGAGCAAGCCATATTAGAGAACTCACCAGACCCCTGAGATCCAGTTCCCAGGGACCTCTTGAACTCTCCCACCCGAGGCAGCTGCTGACTGAGACAATTGATTTGGACCTTTTGAACTGAGCCACTCACCTGGGGACTATCCAGGTGGTGCCCTGGGTGTGTGGTTGTAGGAAGGTTTGATTTTCCTTTTCCATTTATTGCCTGTGGTGGGTGGGGTGACTTAATTGCTGGTATTTCTCCACAGCTGAGACTTCAACCCAGAGTAACTGTTTCACTAGGGTCAAATAGAAACCAGCTGAAAACAAGACAGAACCACTTAGCCCCTCTACACCAAACAGGGCCCTAGTTTCTCAGGCCACAGCACTGTATGGGTCCTCGACAAAAAAACCAGGGGAGAAATCAAGGGAGTACAATAATCATGGGGCGGAATCAGTGGAAAAACTCTGGTAACATGAATAACCAGAATAGATCAACCCCCCCAAGGAAAGACACAGCAGATGTAATTGAAGATCCCATTCACAAACAACTGGCTGAGATGTCAGAAATCAAATTCAGAATTTGGATGGCAAAGAAGATTAACAAAATGGAACTAGGAATTCGTGGAGAAATTCAAAAGCTGTCTCAAGAATTTAACAAATTTAAAGACAAAACCACCAAAGACTTAGACACACTGAAAAAAGAATTTGCAGCCCTCAACGTTATGAAAAATACAGTAGAATCCCTTAGCAACAGAATGGACAAAGCAGAAGAAAGGATCTCTGACATTGAAGATAAAGCCTTTGAATGCTCCCAAACTCTCAAAGAGGAAGAGAAATGGAGAGAAAAAATGGATCATTCTCTCAGAGATCTCTGGGATAACTCGAAGAAGGCAAGTATCTGACTCATAGGAATTCCTGAAACAGATGAAGTGGCCTCACTGGGCGCAGAGGTCCTTCTGCATGAAATTATGAAAGAGAATTTTTCAGACATGCCTAGAGAACCTGAAATTCAGATAGCAGATAGCGTCAGAACCCCAGCACGACTCAACCCCAATAAGACATCCCCCAGGCATATCATACTTAACTTCACTAAAGTTAATATGATGGAGAAAATTCTCAAAGCGGCCAGGTGAAAGAAATCTATTACCTTCAAAGGGAAGAACATTAGAATGACTGCAGATCTCTCTGCTGAAACTTTTCAAACCAGAAGAGGGTGGTCATCAACCTTTACTCTCCTCAAGCAAAATAACTTTCAACCCCGGATCTTGTACCCAGATAAACTGAGTTTCATTTATGACGGATAAATTAAATACTTTAATGACATACATATGCTAAAGAAATTTGCCATAACCAAACCAGCTCTTCAGGATATTCTCAGACTTATCCTCCATAATAACCAACCCAATCCTCTAATACAAAAGTAAACTCACTCAGAAACTTCTGATCAAACTCCAACTTCCACAATGGCAAAAGGATTAAAAATGTCCACTGGACTTTCGAAAAACTCAATACCCAATATTTCACCAAACTTATCAATACTCTCCATTAATGTGAATGGCTTAAACTGCCCTCTAAAGAGACATAGGTTAGCTGACTGGATACAAAAGCTCAGGCCAGACATTTGTTGCATACAAGAGTCAATCTTAACTTAGAAAACAAATACAGACCCAGGGTGAAAGGGTGGTCATCCATATTTCAGGCAAATGGTAACCAGAAAAAAGCAGGAGTTGCAATTTTATTTGCGGATACAATAGGCTTTAAACCAACAAAGTAAGGAAGGACAAAAATGGTCACTTCATATTTGTTAAGGGTAAGACCCAATATGATGAGATTACAATTATTAATATCTATGCACCCAACCAGAATGCACCTCAATTTATAAGAGAAACTCTAATAGACATGAGCAACTTGATTTCCTCCAACTCTATAATAGTCGAAGATTTTAACACTCCTTTGGCAGTGATGGATTGATCCTCCAAAAAAAAAACTAAGTAAAAAAATTCTAGATTTAAACCTAACCATCCAGCATTTAGATTTAGCAGACATCTACAGAACATTTCATCCCAACAAAACTGAATACACATACTTCTCATTAGCCCACGGAACTTACTCCAGAATCGATCACATCTTAGGTCACAAGTCTAACCTCAGTAAATTTAAAGGAATAGAAATTATTCCATGAATATTCTCGGATCATCATGGAATAAAACTTGAGATGAGTAACAACAGGAATCTGCATACTCATACAAAAACATGGCAGTTAAATAACCTTATGCTGAATGATAGCTGGGTCAGAGATGAGATCAAGAAGGAAATTGCCAAATTTCTGGAACAAAACGACAATGAAGACACGAACAATCAGAACCTCTGGGACACCGCAGGCAGTTCTAAGAGGGAAATTTATAGCACTGCAAGCCGTCCTCAGGAGAACGGAAAGAGAGGAAGTAAGCAACTTAATGGGACATCTCAAGAGACTGGAAATGGAAGAACACTCCAACCCCAAATCCAGTAGAAGAAAAGAAATAACCAAAATCAGAGCAGAACTAAATGAAATTGAAAACAAAAGAATAATACAACAGATCAATAAATCAAAAAGCTGTTTTTTTGAAAAGGTCAACAAAATAGATAAACCTTTGGCCAACCTAATCAGGAAAAAAAGAGTAAATTCTCTAATATCATCAATCAGAAATAACAAAGATGAAATAACAACAGACTCCTCAGAAATCCAAAAAATCCTTAATGAATATTACAAGAAACTTTACTCTCAGAAATATGAAAATCTGAAGGAAATTGACCGTTACTTGGAATCATGTCACCTTCCAAAACTTAACCAAAATCAAGTGGAAATGTTGAACAGGCCCATATCAAGTTCGGAAATAACATCAACCATACAAAATCTCCCCAAAAAGAAAAGCCCGGGACCAGATGGTTTTACGTCAGAATTCTACCAAACCTTTAAAGAGGGATTAGTACCTATATTACTCAACCTGTTCCAAAAGGTAGAAAAAAAAAGGAAGACTACCCAACACGTTCTATGAAGCAAACATCACCCTGATTCCCAAACCAGGAAAAGACCCAACAAGAAAAGAAAATGATAGACCAATATCACTAATGAATATAGATGCAAAAATATTGAACAAGATCCTAACAAACAGAATCCAGCAACATATCAAACAAATCATACATCATGACCAAGTCGGTTTTATCCCAGGGTCTCAAGGCTGGTTCAATATACGTAAATCTATAAATGTAATTCAGCACATAAACAAATTAAAAAACAAAGACCATATGATTCTCTCAATTGATGCAGAAAAAGCTTTTGATAACATGCAAAATCCCTTCATGATCAGAACACTTAAGAAAATTGGTATAGAACGGACATTTCTTAAACTGATAGAGGCCATCTACAGCAAACCCACAGCCAATATCATATTGAATGGAGTGGAGTGTAAATTGGAATGGAGTGTAAATTGGAATCATTTACACTCAGATCAGGAACCAGACAAGGCTGCCCATTGTCTCCATTGCTTTTTAACATTGTAATGGAAGTTTTAGCTACTGCAATTATGGAAGAAAAGGTGATCAAGGGTATCCACATAGGGTCAGAAGATATCAAACTTTCGCTCTTTGCAGATGATATGATTGTATATCTGGAAAACACTAGGGACTCTACTACAAAACTTTTAGAAGTGATCGAGGAATAAAGCAGCATCTCAGGTTACAAAATCAACATTCATAAATCGGTAGCCTTTATATATACCAACAATAGTCAAGTTGAAAAAACAATTAAGGACTCTATCCCATTCACAGTAGTGCCAAAGAAGATGAAATACTTGGGAGTTTATCTAACAAAGGACATGAAAGATCTGTATAAAGAGAACTATGAACTCTAAGAAAAGAGATAGCTGAGAATGTTAACAAATGGAAAAATATACCATGCTCATGGTTGGGAAGAATCAACATTGTTAAAATGTCCAAAGCAATATATAATTTCAACGCAATCCCCATTAAAGCTCCACTGTCATACTTTAAAGATCTTGAAAAAACAATACTTGTTTTATATGGAATCAGAAAAAAACCTCGAATAGCCAAAACATTACTCAAAAATAAAAACAAAGCAGGAGGAATCATGCTACCAGACCTGAGACTGTACTATAAATCCATAGTGATCAAAACAGCATGGTACTGGCATAAAAACAGAGAAGTAGATATCTGGAACAGAATAGAGAACCAAGAGATGAATCCAGCTAATTACCGTTATTTAATCTTTGACAAGCCAATTTAAAACATTCAATGGGGAAAATATTCCCTATTTAACAAATGGTGCCGGGTGAACTGGCTGGCAACCTGTAGAAGACTGAAACTGGACCCACACCTCTCACCATTAACTAAGATAGACTCTCACTGGATTAAAGATTTAAACTTAAGACATGAAACTATAAAAATACTAGAAGAGAGTGCAGGGAAAACCCTTGAAGAAATTGGGTTGGGTGAGTTTTTTATGAGAAGGACCCCCCGGGCAATTGAAGCTGCTTCAAAAATACACTATTGGGACTTGATCAAACTAAAAAGCTTCTGCACAGCCAAGAACACAGTAAGTAAAGCAAGCAAACAGCCCTCAGAATGGGAGAAGATATTTGCAGGTTATGTCTCCGACAAAGGTTTAATAACCAGAATCCACAGAGAACTCAAACACATCAGCAAGAAAAGAACAAGGGATCCCATCGCAGGCTGGGCAAGGGACTTGAAGAGAAACTTCTCTGAAGAAGACAGGCGCATGGCCTTCAGACATATGAAAAAATGCTTATCATTTTTAATCATCAGAGAAATGCAAATCAAAACTACTTTGAGATATCATCTAAGTCCAGTGAAACTAGCCTATATCACAAAATCCCAAGACCAGAGATGTTGGTGTGAAGGTGGAGAAAAGGGAACACTTTTTCACTGCTGGTGGGAATGCAAATTAATACATTCCTTTTGGAAATAGATATGGAGAACACTTAGAGATCTAAAAATAGATCTGCCATTCAATCCTGTAATCCCTCTACTGGGCATATACCCAGAATACCAAAAATCACATCATAACAAAGATATTTGTATCAGAATATTTATTGCAGCCCTATTCATAATTGCTAAGTCATGGAAAAAGCCCAAGTGCCCATCCATCCACGAATGGATTAATAAATTGTGGTATATGTACACCATGGAATATTATGCAGCCTTAAAGAAAGATGGAGACTTTACCTCTTTCATGTTTACATGGATGGAGCTGGAACATATTCTTCTTAGTAAAGTGTCTCAAGAATGGAAGAAAAAGTGCCCAATGTACTCACCCTTATTTTGAAACTAATGGAGGACCTTCACATTAAAGCTATAACCCAGTTACAACCTAAGAATAGGGGAAAGGGAGAGGAGGGAGGGGGGAGGTAGGTGGAGGGAGGGGGATTAATGGGATTACACCTGCGGTGCATCTTACAAGGGTATATGTGAATCTTAGTAAATGTGGAATGTAAAGGTCTTAGCAAAATAACTAAGAAAATGCCAGGAAAGCTATGTTAACTAGTGTGATGAAAATGTGTCAAACGGTCTATGAACCGAGTGTATGGTGCCCCATGATCATACTAATGTACAGCTATGATTTAATAAAAAAAAAAAGAAATTAAAGTTTGAATAATAAAGAACTTATGGTGCTTTTATTCTTATCTTTTTTAAAAATGGATTTGGAAAAAGAGATATTACAGTAGTCATTGCCAAGGAGGAGAGGACTTTTGGGTATAACTGAGTTGATTTTTCAATGTACTTGGCTATATATTTTTTTGAGACAGAGTCTCATTATGTCACCCTTGATAGAGTGCTGTGGCATCACAGCTCACATCAACCTCAATCTCTTGGTCTTAATCAAATCAAACCAACCAAACAAAAAAACTTATGGGATAAAATTGAGGGGGGAACCAAATAATAGGGGCAGAAACAGTAGCAAAAATGAAGTTCTAATTGTTAAGGAAGGAAACAATAGAAAATTGTATTTAAGCTAGAAAAATGAAGAACAGAAAAAAAAAGAAAAGAAAAATCTAGAAGCAAAATGTGGAAATTAAAAAAATAAAAGCCCAAACCAAAAACAAATCTATATATATCTTGCTGAATATTGTCTGGGCAACAGGTGATCTTCTGGGGTATGAGATATTAATCACAATGCTGATACAGCTGTACAAGATGGAGACTGGAGGCTTCTGCTGATTTCTTAAACCCCACAGGGGCTTAACTCTATGCCCCTGAGGGCCAAGGCTGTAATCTGCCAAACACTGAAATCTCCACATCTCAGTCTCTGCCTTTGGGCTGCTCAGACACTAGATGACCAGCCCAAGGTCTTCCCACCTGATCTTTGTGACCCAAAGAGCAGAGCCTGCAGGGGCACTTCTTGCACAGTGGGTGTGCAGGCTCTGCTACCCTGAGGGCAGAGCCTGCAGGGGCAGTTCTCCCACAATGGCTGCCCATGCTCTGAGACCCTGAGGGTGGAGCCTGCAGGGGCAATTTTCCCACTATGGCTGTGCGGTAGGCTCACACCCCTACAATATTACCTCCGTTCTGGGTTAGCGGCTCAGTCTGGGGCCCTAGACAATGCTTAAAATCATCTGCACTCTCACCCAAGTTCTCCTAAGGTAGCTCAACCAAGTGCCCAAGTGGAAAAAAACAAAATAGCTCACCAGGAAGGACTTTTTCCTACTTGTACTCTTCACTGTTGCTGTAGTTACAGCTGCAGGCGGCCTCTGACTGAACGAATGCACACTACCACTTGCCAGGTCTCCACTGCTTTTGTTCTCCTTGTGGGGTCCAAAAGTCTTTTGCTGTCTCCTTTTGTCCCCAAAGGGATGTTTCTGGGAAGATCTGACCAGTCAGAGATGCCTGGAGTCTTCTCTCCCAAATCTCACTGAGCCTGGTTGCAGGGAAGCTGTTACTCGGCCACCATCTTGCTCCTCCCCGTTGTTCATACTTTTAATGCAAAATTAGTTTAATGAGTTTTTTAATGACAAATACTTATTCACTTTGGATAACAGGAAGTTGGCTTTTCTCAGGCCACATTAATATTTCCAAAAAGTCCTCTCAAGTTAGTGCTATAAAAATAGAGTTACATTTTGTTAGAAGATTAGAACTCACAGGGAAGTTCTCACAATCAGTTTCCAAGTGTCTGATCTCCATCTTTCCTGAAGGGAGACAATAGTCATTTCTCTACTCCAAACCATCTTTAAAAAATTGTGTTTTTCAGTTAGCAAGTAACCTTGCTGTCCTCCCATAGAATTAAATTTAAAAATATGCAATATTAATAGTCTTCTCTCAAACATCTTTTATTTCTCTCAAGTACTTAATAAGTTTCTACTTCTTGAGATGTTAAAAAAATAGATGAATTTTCAGTGTAAAACTTGGCAATTTATGTCACCAATTACTTCTTATTTTGCTGCCTATAAAGTTTAGGTCCCATCCTCCTATGTTTTATCATTGTACTAGAACAGCTACTTGCTCACTTTTCATAATGCTGCATTTAGAAACTTAGATACAGACACTCATTTAGATTTCTGTATTTACCTTTACAGCTTTTTGTGTATAGCTTTTGCTTTTCAAGATTCACTTTCTACCCTTTTCCAGATGGCTCTCTGCCCGAGAGGTTGACCAATGATATGGATTTCATGTATTTTAGATTCTGCTTGGTGTTTGTTAATGGGGAGTCTGACAAAAGATATAGAGGAGAGAAAGAGTTGAATCAGCATGTTTATTCTCCTAGATCCATCATTTCTGGGTCAAATCAAGAGAGTTGTATTCTTTGTATGAAGGATAAAGTTTCTCTCAAGAGCATATGCCATAAAAGTGCATACTCTGTATGACTATACTGAATTGAATAATATCCTCCCAAAATTTATGTCCTTCCCAGAACCCCAGGTGTGAGTTAATTTGGCTGTAGGGTCTTTCTAAATGTAATTAGTTAAGATGAGGTCTTGATAGCAGAGCTGGGCAGACTATTCAATACAACTATTGTCCTTATAAGAAGAGAGAAGACACAGAGACAGATAAAAACAGGGAAGACGGCTGTGTGAAGGGAGAGGCAGATGATGCAGTGAGGCCTCTACTATCCAAGGGCACCAATGACTGCCCACAACTCCCTGATGCCAGGAAGGGGCAAGGATGGATTCTCACCTGGCACCTTCAGAGAGAGCATGGTTCTGCTGACATCTGGATTTTACACATCTAGCCTTCAGAACTGGAAGAGAATATATTCCTATAGTTTTAAGCCATCCACTTTTTGGTGCTTTTTTGTGGCTGGTCTAGAAAATTAATACAACCTCTCCCTCCATCAGAAATCAGGTAACATTCCTTTCTTTGGGTCTTTGGGGGCAATAGTGGCAACAGATATATCTCTGACTAATGTGCTATCCCTGGGAGTTTGCCTTTATGGCTACAGTTGTAAATTACCTCTTTGCTTAGAAGGAAACTTTCCTAAATTATCTTGTATGACATTTTTTTCTTAGTGAAACTGTGATTATTATCAATTATTTCTCCAAGTGACCAGGAAACTGACAATTAAATGCATTTCACAGATTAGGTTGATGCAAACTTTGAAGGGACATATTTATAATTTTCTTGCCTAGAGAAAATGAGACATGTTTAATCCTTCGTAATGAAACAAGAAGTGCAGGTAGACAGCCAGGCTTTGGGACAGCACATGGATGTGGCAACAAACCCTTATGGCAACATTAGTGATTACCAGAACTGTGCAGTCACATTGATTCTTGGATTAGCTCTAGAAGTGCACACAAACAAAAGTACTCTAGCCTGGTCATCGGAGTGACAACCTGCCTTAAAAAAAATAAATAAAATAAAATAAAATAAAGTTAGAAACTATTACTATGTAATTAATGGAATTATATAATAATTGTCTGTTCAGTATTAGAAGGCCTCCATGGTAGTTTTAAGGGACTCAGTTTCCTCTCCTGTGTGGATCAAATCCATAAACTTGATGGGAATAATTACAGCCTTTGTAGAACCAATTTAATACTCACTTCACCAGGTCTTGTACACAAATGTGTGAGTGCTATTGAAGAAGCAGCAGGAATTGAGAAATGGGATTGTTACATGGAGACACTCGTAGATGAAGCTTCAAACCTCAGTGTTCTCTGGAATGTCTTTCACTCTTTCAAGCATCATATTTCCCCTGTGAAGAAATGGTCTTAAATATTTAGGAGCATTTTACTGGGTGCACCACTAGTGGAATCAAGAATTTCTCCTTATAAGCACCTCACATTACTTCTAGGCTTATCCTTGACAGGGGTGCACTCATCTAGGATTTTTTATTTAATTAGTTCCTTAAGCATTTGAGACTAACATTAATAGTTAACTTTGTTGGGTAATTGAAGCCTGGTTGCAATGGTGTTCTTTAATTAATGAGGCCCGAATGCCAAAACATCCTTGTCATACTGTAGGGAAGGTATCTGAAAGTTCCCAGAAATAATTGGAGTGGATTTATTATAAGAAACCTACTAGCTACCCTTAAACCACACCCTCTGTCAGTAAGGGAGGTCATGCACTTCATTAAATAATTAAGAAATTGATTGATCAGGAAGTACCAGCATCACTAAGGCCTCTGGGGTTCTCCTTGTAAATCAGACATAATGTGACAAAGAAGGTGAAAAAGAATGCTGTAATGAATTGAACTCTTATGATTAAAAGAGAAAAAAATGAAATCCCAGGATGATAGAGCTTGGTGGTGTTGCCTAAATATCATACATGACTCAAAGCAATTAATAAAATAAACTACACAAATTACATGGGAACAAGAATATTTTAAACACAAATAGTTATTTTTGATAGTAATTAATGAATCACAAGATCCTTAAAAGAAATGGGCAGCTGGATATGATTCCATTTGATATGTAGAGATGGAAATTCCGAACAGTTTGGTCCGAAATCTGAATCTAGCTAATATAGTAAAGATTCATGTACTCTTATCTCATGTAAGGGCTTAAGCCAGTTCACAAAGCAAGTGCCACATAGAGAGAGTCTGAGATCCCTTTGAGAGAGTTTTACAATAAAGCCACATGGTTAGGCCATTAATGTTGACACAAGACTTTTTCACAGGGCCACACAGAATTTCCAAGTTGATTGTATGATAGGAAGAGAAATTCCCCAGATATTCCTGAAGTTAATTTATAGGCTCTGAGTTTATGCTTATTTTTAAAAACTGCAAATGTAACAAGCCATGAATTAATGTACTCAACTGACAAAGATTTGGCTGATGTAAGTCTAACAAGGGTTCAATGAAACCACAGAAATATCCTGGGATTATTTACTCAGTCCTAGAAAGCATATTGGGAATAAATGCTTAGTTGTGGACAGAATCTCTGCACTTCTCACAAACACTCACAATGAATGTGGAACAGGTATAAACTTATTATTAATTGTGAGAAAGGTATGAAAGTATTCTATCTATATGTCCTACTAAGAAGACAAACTAAAATTAATACCACATACTTGGAAAAATTGCTAAGACTATAGCCACTAAATTGAGAAATACAGTGATTCCTACTATATCTGCATTTAACTTATTTGGCCACCATAAAACCTAATAAACATAGAAATCACACAAAAAAATACATTTTCAGGTGTTAATATCAATCATTATCTTGGTTCTGGATGTGGTAATTCTACTAGACAAAATCAATATAGTTCCTGACACAAAGTACATAGATACTAACTTAGTATATACTTTAATTTTTTAATTCTCATTTTGAGGAGAAATCACAAATAAGTTACAGTTACATAGAAAAGCCAAAAATACAGCTTTAGTTTCTTAAATCAGGTCTGTTATTCTGGTTTATATCCTGTTCTATTCTACCTGGAACAGAAAATATCATAATGATCCATTTAAGAAATGAGACAGAAACTACAATTTTAAAAATGAAATATGACTCCTAGAGAGATGAGCTGTATTATAGAATAATGTGCAGTAAAATCTATCTAATTCAATTTCTAAAAACAATTTTTTAACACCAAGTCATTCAGATTGAGAAATCTCATAGCAACAGCTCAACATCATAACAGTACAGAGAATACTAGTGCTTCAGAAATGAGTGTGGTTTATAAATTCTGACCAGTTTTCAAAATCCAAAGACACCTTTGAACACTATGTTTATCACAGAATTGTGAGAGCTCAAGGGACCCTGCTAAGACATACCCAAAGCCCTTATCCATGAAAATTCTGACATAATAAATATGTTAAATTATGCAGTTTGTGGTAATTTTTGATGCAACAGAAAACTAACAAAGATTTTGGTACCAGAAGTGGGGTGCTGTAGTGATAATTACCTAAAAATGTTAAGGGGTATATAGAAAGTTCAAAGTTCTTTTTTTTTTTTTGAGACAGAGTTTCACTTTGTCACCCTCAGTAGAGTGCTGTGGCATCACAGCTCTCAGCAACCTCCAGCTCTTGGGCTCAGGCGATTCTCTTACCTCAGCCTCCTGAGTAGCTGGGACTACAGGCATCTGCCACAACGCCTGGCTATCTTTTTGTTCCAGTTTGGCCAGGGCTGGGTTTGAACCCGCCACCCTCAGTATATGGGGCTGGCACCCTACTCACTGAGCCACAGGTGCCACCCAAGTCCAAAGTTCTTTAAACAGATTATTAATAGATATCTGGCTTGGAGTCAGCTGCAGCTGAAGGCTCAGAAAGAAGGAAGGAACAGGTTATTAGAAAGAGGAATGAGTACTTCATAGTACATAGTAGCAAAAAGCTAAGAAAAATTGCCTCCTGGAGTATGAAGGAAGAGCAGTTTTTCCCTCCAGATATAAAGCAGATGTTTTACATTATGAATTTAGTTATATAACTAAGAAGATATGCTTTCTTCTTGATGCTTATAGTCCAGTGGAAAAGGAGAGAGACAATTTAAAGGAGGACTATTAAATAAAAAGGAATCAAGACTCGATTTTTGAAAATTCTTGATCTCCCTTGATAGAAAAAGATACTAAAATAAAGAGATTCACTGGCAGGAAAGCAGGCTCTAGAAAAGGGCAGAGGGATGGAAGTCCAACCTGTGGTCTGAAAGCCACATTGCTTATTTCTGAAGTCCGTTTTGCTTATTTGTGGTGTTGGATATCACCAAAAGTATGCACCAAACTTTTGTTTTGCTAATCAACTTTCGTTAAGTGTTTGTGTATTTAATGTGTGGCTCAAGGAAATTCCTATTCTTCCAATTTGCAGCCAAGAAAGAAGAAAAGAAAGTTGTGTGCCTTTGCTTTAGAAAAAAGGCCAAGATGTCATCTATACATTTCATCTAAATCTCAGAAAAATAAAAAGTTCAGAGTATTCAATCACTCAAAGGGCTCTTTTTATGAGATTAAGGGTATGTCTTACAAATTTTCTCAATAAAACTATAGCTCCTCAAGGAAGCTTATAGGGCATGGTCCCTCAGCCATTTCAGTAGGACACAAAAATATAGAAATATTATACCTCAAAATATATGTAGGTATAACTATTATCTAATAGAGTGAAGCCCAGTGAAATCCATGGGAAACCTACAAAATTTTTGAGAAAATTATTTCAGCAAAAACCACCAGCTTGGACTGAAAGAAACAGAAAAGGTACAAAATAAAAAGGGACTTCAGAAGCCCCCAAATCTGCTGATACAATTTCTTTGTAAATACGTGCTCTCTTTCATAAAAAAAGAAAGTTTTACTCAAAAGGCAGAACTCAGGTCTCAGAAAGTAGAAATGAGAGGCAGACAGTATTATTTCTGGTCTTCAAAACCTAGATAAGAAGCTATGGCTGAAATTTGATCAGCTGTACCTCAGAACTGCTATGGATTAGTGATTTCTTTTTACCGTCCTTTCTGTCCATATACATGTCCCACTATTGGGTGTCTGTGTTTGGGAAAGATAATATTTCTCTTTAGTTTCACAGGCCCAAAGATGGTAAAAAATTATAGCCAAAAATAGGCACTTCATTGTTTATGTACCTAGGAAGTCTCATCTGTACCTGAACTTGACCTAGATGGTAAGATCATGGACTTTGATTAAATCAGCAAATGCAGTAGGGGTGAGACTGATAGGAACCTTGGGAGGTGGTGAATACATTTTGCATGTGAGAGAACTGTGTATCTCTGGAGGCTAGATGGCAGGACATGGCAGACAGCCTCTGGCTTAACCCACAATGGCTCCTACCTCTCTCTTGGTGTTCATACCTTTGTGATTCTAGCTCTGATATATAGGGCTCCACGTATAAGGAACATGAAAGTAGAGAACATCTACTCTACTAGGCAACATTCAATAAAAACCGAGAATCTCAGATTATAGTCACATGTAACTTAATTTTGTAAACTACCTAAGAGAGGCCAGAAACATATTCTTCCCCAGGCCCTCCAAATAAAAGCTCAGGTTAGACAGCATCTTTATTTTGGACTTGGGGGACCCAGAGCAGAAACTGGTTGCCCTACCAGAAATGATAAATGATAATTTATGTTTTGTACTTAAAGTTTGTATAAGAGCAATAGAAATCCAAAACAATCTATGGGGGAAAGGATGATGGTGATAAATACAAGAGATTTAAATACAAGAAATGAAATTGACAAGTAGTACATATATTGGTAAATCAGTAAGTGCCACAGAGATTATTTGTGGAAATATTAAAAAAAAATTTAAAAGTCTTAAAAGTGTTCTTAGTTCCAAAAAAAATATTCTTAGTTCTCTAGAAATCAGAACTAGGGGTGCTATAAAGGTCTAGAGCTGAGGACACTTTTTAGTATTATTTGACTTTTAAATGTATGCATGTATATAAAATTGATAACTTTTTGTAAATGTATCAACTGGTTCTGTCAGTATTTTAGATGTTTTTGCCCCATTTTGGAATATTTTTGTATATTTTCAAATTAAAAAATGAATAATTATTACTTTTATGATATGGAAAAAGTTTCATAATTTCTCATGCCCATTAGGCAGAACTGCCTTTGAAAATGATGCAACAGAGCAGGGAGAAGCCAAGATGGTAGATTAGAAGCAGCCTGTACAACACTGAGGGAATCAGAAGTGGTGAATAGATACTTACCTTTGGATTGGATTGATGGCCTGAGTGAGAGCAGTGGGAATCCCCAGAGAAGAGGCAGAAGTGAAGTGGATGAGCTGCTCAAAAAGGCCACATGTGGGAAAGAGAGAGAGGAGAAAAATCCCAGGCTCCATCTTCCCCTAAGGACACAGTGACCCAGCAGTGGGAGGACCCTTGTGACACCAGGCCTGACTGGAGGCTGTGCAGCTGTGCTGCTCTGGGTGGAAGTGACGGATGTCTGTGAGCCCTGGACACTATGGCTGCTGCTGTCAAAATATCCCAAACCCGGAATGCTACTTTTTCCCAAGGATCAGATCTGTGACCTATAGGAGGGGAGACAGTAGGAATCCCATTGCTAACACATGCCATATCTGGGCAGGTGATGTGAACCCGTTGCAGCCACTGCCAGAGCCCCTGGGTAAAGCAGGGGCCCATAGACCTGGCACCAGCTTCTGTGGCCTGGGTAATCCTGCTTAATCACACTTCCAGTGGAACCCTGGTAGAGCATGTGGCCCATGGCACCACCTGCCTACCATTGGGGCAATTGGGCTTCTGCTGACACTGACACTGCCTGAAAATCCTTACATGGGGACAAAAGGCAGTGCAACTATGACCTTAGGGATCTGGGTTGTCTTTATGCCATAGGCCCACATCATCCTGCACAGGAGCCATACATATGTGTTGCCCTACTGTGTGCCCTACCCAGTGGCTGCCCAGGCTCACATGAATGGTGTTGCACCCTGTGAACCTGCTCCATCCCATGTAAGTGCCTTGCCCCAGAGATCAGCTCTGTACAGGGATTTTGCTCCACCCTCTTGATGAACTGTAACCTGCTGGCTAGCTCTGCACCAAGGGCCACTGCCCCTTGTGCCCCATGGGATTTTGGAGCCACTTATACCCTGTGCACTTGCTATGTCTTGTGCTGCACCAGGCTTGTACCTTGCCCTGTCCACATGTCTGGCACCTCATCTGTCCAGGCCTGCATGCATATGAGCTGTGTCCAACGGACCTCCTTCATGTCTTACACATGCCCATCTTGCTGGTCAGCTCCACCTCTTGTGTGTACCTAGTACCATAGCAGCCTGATGACAACCACCAGGGAACAGGGCAGATGCAGAAGAGTAAAACTATTAAAGAATCACAGTGTATCTACCCCTCTCCTTCCTGGGTCAGACTTCCAGAGTAGGATCATCTTAGTACATTATCCAAGGGCACATTTTTTTTTTTTTTTTTTTTTGTAGAGACAGAGCCTCATCCTATGGCCCTCGGTAGAGTGCTGTGGCCTCACACAGCTCACAGCAACCTCCAACTCCTGGGCTTAAGCGATTCTCTTGCCTCAGCCTCCCGAGTAGCTGGGACTACTGGCGCCCACCACAATGCCCGGCTATTTTTTGGTTGCATGCAGTCTGGCCGGGGCTGGGCTTGAACCCACCACTCTCGGTATATGGGGCCGGCGCCCCACCGACTGAGCCACAGGCGCCACCCCAAGGGCACATTTTTATCTTCTGTGAGCAGCAGAAGTCCCAGCAGGGGAGAAGAAGTGTACAATATCTGCTATGTATTTCAGATGAGAAGATACCAGCACTAAAACTCCAGAAACATGAAAAAATAGACTGCCTTGACATACCCAATGGATCTAAATAGCTCTCTAGTAATGGACTCCAACCATAAAAAAAACTGTTGAAATGACAGCTATGGAATTGAGGTTGTGAATAAAGTAAAATGGGTGAATTTGAGACAATTTCATCTGAAAAAAAACATCTCAGACAAAAGAGGTAAAAAATAATTCAGGACATGAATGAAAATAATAGAACTTAAAGAAATGAGTCATTTAGGGAATTTAAAAATATATCAAAACACTTTAATGATAGACTAGACCAAGGAGAAAAAATAATTTCAAATCTTGACGAGAAGGACTTCAACACAACCCACTGAGAAAAAAAATGCAGAAAACACAAACAATGAAAATGAACCATCATTGTAAGAAATGTGGGATTATAGAAACCAAACTTATATAAGAATGATAGATAACCCTTAAGGAGAAGAAGAAATACAGTAGCATGGAACACCTATTTAAGGAAATAATAGAAGGAAACTCCCAGATATTGCTAGAAGTTTAGATATCCAGATGCATAATAGTCATGGAAGACCTAGAAGATTCATAGTAAGTGGGACACATCACCAAAACACATACTCGTCAGCCACTTTGACTTCACTCAAAAGAAGAAGGAGAAAATTCTACAAGCTGTGAGGTGAAAGGATACTTTAGAAAGGAAAACCCATCAGACTAACAGCACACCTCTCAGCAGAGAACTCTCCAGCTGGAAGGGATGGGGTCTCTTCTTAAGCTGTATTCTGTAAAACTAAGTTTCATAAAAAGAGGGGAAATAAAGTTTTTTTCCAGACCAGCTAACACTTAGTGAATTTTTCACCACCACACCTGCCTTATGGGAAATACTAAAAGAATTTAGCATTGGTAAAGAACACAAAAAGAACAATCAACACCCACCAATGTGAAAGTATTCAAAAGTTAAAGCTCACAATTATTAAAAAAAGTTAATACAAGAAAGAAAATGAAAGAAACTTGGTATCATTCAACGTGATGAACAGAACATTATTTCACATATCAATACTAACATTGAACATAAATAGTCTTAATGTTCCTTTGAAAAGATATAGATGAGCTGAATAAATGAAAAAATACATCTCAAGTATCTGCTCTCAAAGAACCCTGTCTACACAGCAAAGGTATGCACAGATTTAAGGTAAAAAGATGGAAAAAAAATTCCACATAAATGGAAACCAAAAGTGAGCAGGAGTAGCTACTATCATATCATAAAAAATAGACTTTAAATCAATAATAGCAAAAAAAAAAGACAAAGATGGTCATTATATAATGATAAAGAGAGCAACTCTTCAAAAAGATATAATGATCTTAAATATATAGGAAGCTAACACAGGAGCTCCCAGATTCATAAATAAAATACTACTATGCTAAACAAAGAAATACTAAGAATTAATAAATATGAAAGTATTAAATATGAAATGTCTGATTTCCTTAAGTCCTAAGTGTAGCAGTTTATACTGCTGACATTTTACTTTGAATCTCCTGTTTTGTATTTATTTTGAAGGCACATCTTCATCCTTTCAAATACATGTTTTGTTTTGTGATTATCTCTCAAAAAATGTTTAAAGCAATTTTTGTGAAATCATGGGGAAAAAAATTGTGTTGTTTTCCAATATAAGTTCCATTGTGGAACCAATGTAGCATAGATAGCTCAAAATATCAATGCAGTGTTTGGGAAAAATGTGGCTAATGAATGTACCATACCTTGATGGTTTGACCAGTTCCATTCTGGTGATTTTAATCTTGAAAATGAGCCATATGGGTGACCTGAGACCAAGGAGGATAATGATGAGATGAAAGCTATATTGGAATGAAATCTATCTCAACCTAAGTTTGAGTTACTATTCCAACAATACTGGACCATTTGAAACAAATTGGCAAGATGAATAAGCTGGATACATGGGTTCCACATAAATTGAACAAGTGTCAAAAGAAAAATCCTCTCAACGCTTGTCTTCCTTTGCTGTCATAACATAAAGGTGAACCATTTCCATATGTTACATGTGATGAAAAATAGATTCTTTTTGACAATCAGAAGCATCCAAAGACTGAGTTAGGAAGAATTAGAAATCCTAAACAAACCAATAATAAGTAGGGTGAGATTGAAGAAATAAAAAATCTACCACCGACAACAAAATAGATCCAGATTAGATGATTTCACAGATGGATTCTACCAGATCTACAAAGAACTGGCATCTATCCTACAGAAATTGTTCCATGATATCAAAAAGGATGGAATTCTTATGGAATTCTTACTAGCTCATTCTATGAACCTAGCGTCACCTTGACACCAAAGCCAGGAAAGGACACAATGAAAAAGAAAACTACAAAACAATATCCCTTGCGAGCATAGATACAAAAACCCTCAATGAACACTAGCTAAGCAAATTCAAGGGCACAGGAATGATTCACCATGATCAGGTGGGTTTTATCACAGGATAGTTTAACACATGCAAATCCATAAATGTGATTCACCACATAAATAGAAGCCAAAACAAAGACCACAGGATCATACAGTAGATATAGAAAAAGTTTTTATCAAAATCCAGAAAACTGTCTTGATAAAAACCCTCAACAAGCTAGGCATACAAGGAGCATAGTTCAAATAATACAATCTGTATATGACAAACCCACAGCCAATATCATATGGAATGAAGAGAAACTGGAAGCATTGCCCATTTCTCCCTAATAACTGGAACAAGACAAGGTTGCCTACTGTCACCACTTCTGTTCAAAATAATAGTGGTTATCTTAGCCAGAACACTCAGTCAAGGGAAAGAAATAAAGGGTATCTAAATCAGGAAAGAGGAGGTCAAATTATCCCTGTTTCCTGAAGAGAGGATTTTGTATTTAGAAAACCCTAAAGACTCCACCAAAAGACTCCTAGAATTTATAAATAAATTGAATAAGGTGTCAGGTTAAAAAATCAATGTACACAAATCAGTAGTAAGCATTTCTATATTCTAACAACAGTTAACTAGAGTCACATCAACCACCTACATGAGCTACAAAGGAAATTAAATACTTAAGAATATACTTAGACAAGGAGGTGAAAGAGCTCTACAAAGAGTACTACAAAATATTGATGAAAAAGATCAGAGATGACACAAACAAATGGAAAAATATCCAATGTCCATGGACTGGTAGAATTGACATTGTTAAAATGTATATATGGCTTAAAGTTACCTATAGATTCAATGCAATCACCATCAAAATACCAACATCATTTCATATATCTAGAAAAAATAATTCTTTACTTCATTTGGAACCAAAAAGAACCTGAATAGCCAAAGTAATCTTAAACAAAAATAACAAATCTGGAGGCATCATACTACCTGACTTCAAATTATACTATGAGGCAATAGTAACCAACATAGCATTTTACTGATTAAAAAAAGCAGATACATGGACCAAAGCAAAGGAATAGAAAACCCCCAAATAAAACTATGTACCTACAACTGATTTTTCACAAAGCAGACAAAAACATTCACTTGGGGAAGATCTATTCAATAAATGGTGCTGGGAAAACTGGATAGTGACATGCAGAAGAATGAAATAGGGCCCCTATCTCTTGCCATATACAAAGATTAATCCAAGAGGGATAAAAGGCTTAAATTTAAGACATGAAACCATAAAAATTCTAGAATAGAACATAGGAAAAACTATTCTAGACATTGGTTTAGGCAAAGAACATATATGACCAAGTCTATGAAGGCAAATACAACAAGAACAAAAATAAATAAATGGGACTTGTTGAAGTTAAACAGCTATTACACAGACAAGGAAATAATCAGTGGAGTAAATAGACAACCTACAGAATGGAATGAAATATTTGAAAACTATATGTGATAATGGGCTAATATCCAGAATCTACAAAGAGCTCGAATCAGCAAGGAAAAAAATGAAAAATACCATTAGAAAGATGGGTGTATTCAAACCTGTTGTTACAGAGCACACCGTCTGGGTGAGGGGCACCCTTCTTATTTTGACTCAATCTGTACAAAAACAAAGTATGTAAATTAAACATGTAACTCATAATATTCTGAAATAAAAAGTGAATAAATTAGATTGTCAAGCTACCCCCCCCAAAAAAAAGTGAGTAAAAGATGCAAACAGAAGTTTTTCAAAGGAAGATAGACACGTGGCTAGACAAATACTGTATGAAAAAATGCTGAACATAACTAGTCCTTAGAAAAGGGAAGATTATGGTGGCACCTGTGGCTCAATGGAGTAGGGTGCCGGCTCCATATGCTGAAGGTGGGGGGTTCAAACCCAGCCCCGGCCAAAAACTACAAAAAAAAAAAAAAAAAGTGAAGATTAAAACCACAGGGAGATATTACCTTGCTCTTGTTAGGATGGCCTTTACTAAAAAGTCAAAGGAACAATAGACCCTGGAGTGGATGCAGGGAAAAAGGGACGTGTATACACTGTTGGTGGGAACTGCAAATAAGTACAGCTCTGTGGAAGACAATATGGAGATTCCTTAAGGAAGTAAATGTAGACTTACTATTTGATCCAGCAATCCCACTACTGGGTGTCTACCTAAAGGAAAATAAATTATTTTATCAAAAAGACACCTACACTTGAATGTTTATTACAGTATAATTCACAATTGCAAAGATGTGGAATCTACTTAAGTGTCCATCAGTTGATGAGTGGATAAATAAATTTTTTTTATAAAGATAGACACACGTATGTGTACGCACACACACACACACACAAACACCATGGAGTCCCACTTAGCCATAGAAAAGAATGAGATAGTCTCTTGCAGCAACTTGGATGGACCAAGAGACGACTGTCCTTTGTAAAATATGTCAGAAATGAAAAAACAAACACCAGATTACTCTTTTATAAATGGGGAGTAAATGGCACAAAGAGTTGTAAGGGATATTGAAAACCAAGAAGGGGAGAGGGGTAGCAAATAGGGGTAAAAAGTTACCTGTCAGGTACGATGAACACTATCCTGGTGGCGGGCATGCTATAAACCCTGACTTAAGCATTATACAAGATATCAACTTAAAAAAAAATTTTTACCTCCTTAATATTATGAAATGAAAAAAAAAAGAAATCATAAATTACCCATAATCTCATGATCAAGAGATAACCACTATATTTTTGTATTTTTCTTCTAATATTATTTTTCTGAAAGTAGAATTTAAATTATTTACATGATTGAATTTACAATGTACATGTAGTTTTTCAACCAGAATTTTTCACTTATAATGATCTTATGAGTATTTTTTCATGTCATTTAAATTTCTTCAAAGGCATTGTTTTAATTATTACATATTCCCTTGTGTAGTTATATTACAGTTAACAATTCCACTAAGGCCATGTGAGTTGCTTCCATGTACCTCTTCAATGAAAATCTTTGTACACAAGAAAAATGATAAAGTGTATGAATAAATATGCTAGAAATTGCATATAAGCATTATGTTGACATATTTCCTTTTCCAGAATATTTAATGATATTTCCAGTAACTTAACACAGTTATCACGATCATTTTTTTAAATACTCATTAAATAAATGTTCATAACTATCATTATCATTGAAGCATTCTCTTATATACAATTAAATCTTGTACTGAATTTTACTTTTTTAAAAGTACTTTTTTAAGGTATTTATATTTGCCAACTAACCTTTACAATTAGCATGTTTAATTTTTTATATGAGCATCTCATTTTGCATGAGGAAAGATAGGACCAGAAAAGGTGAAGCTACATTAATGACAATACGTTAGAGTTAATAACCTGAAAAGCTGAGGAATGAATGCAAATTATCAGACCGCCATCCTGGAGGTCTTTCTGGTAGATTATGTGAAACATTCATTTATCCAGAATTTATGTTATCAGTACTTTAAATGTTACTTTTTGTAATAAAATATAAGACACAAAAATAATTGAAATCTAGTCAACCCTTAATATCATGATACTGGTATTGCTACATATCCCTCGTTGAAAATTGTATAATGAACCCAACAAAAATATGAATCTTGACAATCTCTTTCTCCATTCTCCGAATATTTAATTCCTAGGTCCATTAATAATAGTGATTTTTTTATGACATTCTGTGACTGGTAAACCGTCAAGGATGCTAAAGTTGGATTTTTTTCCTTGGCTGTTTTATAATTTCATTTCCTCATTTCTTTTATGAGATTGGTTTATGTTATTTGATTTCTCATTAAATTTTATATTAGAGGATTTATTTTATGATTTCTTATATGTTCCAAGACTCCCTTGCTACAAGGGATAGCCCAGGATGGATAACTTTGAGGAGACAGTTTATTTGGTAAACAACTGTGTCTGTAAGCTTTCTAACCAATACCATTCTTCTATTTTATTGTTTCAAGAATAACCTACAGATCTCTATGTTCTAAATTCTGTTTGGGTTCCTGTTAAGCCATTCTTTATGCCATCTGTGTATCAGCAAATAAAATTCACATTTATACATGCTTTTTACATTTCATATTTTACTATTTATGACCAGGCTTCTTAAAAAGAGAACCATAGCCATAGAACTAGGGTGGAAACTAATTGGATCTCTTGGAACATTGTTACATTTTAATAAAACAATAATAATAATATTCGCTCTGTATTCTTCATAAGACTGTTATAAAAGTCAAATGAGCAAATATTAGAGAAAATGTATAGAGATGGGAAAAAACTGCAACTGCTGTAATTGTTGTTTTTCTTTGTACTGGGATATGATGTACATGGTGGTGATCATTATTTGCATGTAAAGTTGTTCCACAATATTCAGCTGATTCTCTCTGGCTTTCTTTTTACACAACGTCCACAAGAAATATTTGGTTTAATCACATGGTAGTTCACAGGGCTACTGTAGTTTGTTATTCAGTACTTTAAACATACTAGGGGAACGGAAAAGGTATAAACGAGTAATTCAGAGGGTCACTGGGCAGTATAGTGACCTCTTGGTAGAGCTATTGATTTAGAGAAGAGAGTTTATTTATGTACCTTGCAGGGTCTAGACATGAATTAGTAAAATATTGTATATATGGACTTTTACTATTTTAAAAATGTATGTAGTTGCTGTTTGCATAATCAACCACAGCATTATGACCTCATTGCTAAACCTTAGGGGCTGGGAACCAGGGTCCACAATGTCTGCAGAAAAGCAGATGTCGCTATCGTAAGTAGTTATTGGCAAGAAAATGGGAGGATGCGATCATACTTCCCTTTGTGAACTCAGTTCCTGTAATTATAGACTTATCTGCTGCATCATCAATTTGTCTCCCTACTCTGAAACAATCCTAGGAACTTATCAGTCTCTAATATTTCTCATAAGTTACAAAATACATACTTTCCTGTGGTGCATCTTACAAGGGTACATGTGAGCCTTGGCAAATGTGGAATGTAAATGTCTTGGCAAAGTAACTAAGAAAATGCCAGGAGGGCTATGTCAACTAATGAGATGAAAATGTGTCAAATATTCTATGAACCAAGTGTATGGTGCCCCATGATCATATTGATGTACACAGCTATGATTCAATAAAAAAAAAATTGAATTTGTAAAAAAAAAAGAATAGAAATTTATAAAATAGATGTTCAATACAGAGAATAAAGAAAAAAAATACATACTTTCATTATATAAAGCTCTTCCTGAAATTACTGCTCAACTTTTTTTTTCTGGAATTTCATAGCAAATCTCAATAATTGGTTGTAGTGGTATTACCTCCTCAATCTCATTTCCCATGCCATACTTAGTTGACTTTCCTTACTCAACACGCCACTAAAAATACTCTTGTTAATTGCTACCAATGACTTCTAAAGTACACAATTCAAAGGTTACTTATGTACTTTAATCACAGAAATTCTGAAAAGCATTTGACAATTCTTCCCTCTCTTAAAAATACCTCTCTTGCCTTTTATTACACCTTACTTATTTCTTTCCACCTTACTGGGTGTTCTGTTTTAGGCTCTTTCCTTTTCATTTCTGCTGGGGCTCTAAATGTTATAGGACATAAAGACTCTATCCAGTGTCCTCCATTGCTATTCATATGTACTGTTTTCTTAGGATATGGTAAATAATACAGTGACTATAAATCTCATCTTTACACAGAATGGTAACTTCCAATTATGTACTTCTATTTATGTACTTTTACTGAGTTACAATCTCACATATCCTGTGTCTATTCAACACCTCCATTTAGCTATCTGATAAACACTTCTCTCTGTTCTTTCCTATCTCTTTAAGAGGTACTATCATCTATCCCATTGTGTGAAAGAAAAAAAAAAGAAAGTAGGAAATAGAGAGAGAAAGAAGCCTAAAATTTTCTAAATAATTGTTGAGTTATTCTGATTTCACTTTAAAAGAAAAAGTATCCAGGGGCAGCGCCTGTGGCTCAGTGAGTAGGGCACCGGCCCCATATGCCGAGGGTGGCGGGTTCAAACCCGGCCCCGGCCAAACTGCAACAAAAAAATAGCCGGGCGTTGTGGCGGGCACCTGTAGTCCCAGCTGCTCGGGAGGCTGAGACAAGAGGATCGCGTAAGCCCAGGAGTTGGAGGTTGCTGTGAGCTGTGTGAGGCCATGGCACTCTACTGAGGGCCATAAAGTGAGACTCTGTCTCTACAAAAAAAAAAAAAAAGAAAAAGTATCCAATGTACTCAGCCCTACTATGAAACTAATTTATGGCTTTCACATGAAAGCTTAGTTATAACCTAAGAATAGGGGGAAGGGGGAGAGGGAGAGGAGAGAAGAGGGAGGATGGGCAGAGGGAGGGTGATTGGTGGGATTACACCTGCGGTGCATCTTACAAGGGTACATGTGAAACTTAGTAAATGTAGAATATAAATGTCTTAACACAATAACTAAGAAAATGCCAGGAAGGCGATGTTAACCAGTGTGATGAAAATGTGTCAAACGGTCTATAAAACCAGTGTATGGTGCCCCATGATCACATTAATGTACACAGCTATGATTTAATAATAATAAAAAAGAAAATAAATAAAAATTTACCTTGTAGACAGGCACAATGGCACATGCCTGTAATCTCAGCTACCTGGGAGGCTGAAGTGGGAGGATTGCTTGAGCTCAGGAGTTTGAGAGCTCTATCTCAAAAAAGTAAAATTTACCTTGTTGTCATCTAATTCTCTCCACCTCCACCATAACCCCTTATTGTAAGTCATGATCACTATTTACATGGCATATGGTAAGAACCACGTAACTAAGTATACTTCTCCCCTATCACTGTCCTATGGCATTTAAATAAAATTTTCTCAAAAATCCCTATTTATGACCAGGCTTGTTGGCTCACACCTGTAATCCTAACACCAAGGTGGGTGGATTGCTTGAGCTCAGGAGTTCCAGAACAACCTGACCAAAAGTGAGACCCCATCTCTACTAAAAATAGAAAAGCTATCCAGTCATTGTGGCAGACACCAGTAGTCCCAGCTATTTCAGAGGCTGAGGCAAGAGATTCACTTTAACCCAAGAGTTTGAGTTTGCTGTGAGCTATGATGCCACGACACCCTACCCAGGGCCACTAAGTGAGACTCTGTCTTAAAAAAAAAAAAAAAATCCCTACCCCTTGTATATTTGGAAAATCAACATATTTCCATGTGCTTTCTGCAAATCTGTATGAAAATTGCTTGTTCATGTAACTGTGGAAGGGAGGTTTAGCATAACTGCCTTTTGAGGTAGTACCCTCTTGGTTAAAAACTTCTGCTGAACTCCACACATAGGAAGGGTGACAGGTGACAAAAATCCCTTTTCTAAAACTAACTTCTGGGTGGACAAGAAAAGTATCTTACCTTTCATTATCTCCCCAGGATATGCCTTGTTAAAGATTTCTAGGAATATTCTGACTTCAGTTCTCCAAAGTTAACTGACCCAAAGTACGAAGTTTTACAATTGGTCAGACCCTGATTAACCCCCCAGGTGTCTGTGGTATTTGGTCCTTGGTTACCTCTTGCAACCCTGCTCTCTTTTTATTAAGATAAAAAGGTGCCTAAAGTTCACACTAACTTAGGATAGTTCTTTGGACATTAGTCCCCTCATCTTCTTGATTTTCTGGGTCTTCGAATACAAGTCACTTTCCTTGCTCCAACACCTTGCCTTTCAACTTGTTGACTATCTCACAGTGAGAATTACAAGCTTGAACTTGGTTACATTTACATTTTCTTCTACTTCATTTTGTATACCTAGTCAACTCTAAAACTCATTTAGAATGCAAGATGTTCTTCTCCTGTAGTTGTTTTCTTCTTTGACATAGCCCATTGTGATATGAGACACAGTCCTTTTTCAATTCTTTTTGCCAATTGCTCTTAAATGAAGCACATATGTAAATTTTCACCAAACTTATGGTTATCATTAGAAAATTATAAGAAAGCACTACAAGATTGAGTATTAGAAAATGTTATTATTTTGTACATTCTTAATACTCAAAATCTTCTTAGTAGAGACATTTTTCTCAGAGCCCACTCACTGCCGTCTCACACAGCCCCCTTTCTCCTCTCACTTATTTTTCTGTACACTTATATTCATTATTCAGTCCAGCTTGCATAAATTTTATTTTACTCCTCTTCCCAAACTCTATCCCAGTGGAGAAATGCAGGTTAAAGAGATGACCTCTTACATCTTTCATATTCAAATGGGCCTATCAAGGCGTTTTGCTAAATAAAAGCTATTTACTTCTGAGAGAAATTATATCCCGTTAGGCACAAAAGCATCTTTTTTTTTTAACATTAACACACAGATATCTCTCAATAGTTAGCTTTTGATTTTGGAATAAACTTTAGATTTTATAAAACAGACAATCTGATCCTAATATTCTGTTCTCAATATTGCCTTCTCTGAAGCTTTCTTGTACAATGTCATTATACAGTCAAATCAGCAAACTCCTCTTTTCTTTTTTTTTTTTTTTTTTTTTTTTTGTAGAGACAGAGTCTCACTTTATGGCCCTCGGTAGAGTGCCGTGGCCTCACACAGCTCACAGCAACCTCCAACTCCTGGGCTTAAGCGATTCTCTTGCCTCAGCCTCCCGAGTAGCTGGGACTACAGGCGCTCGCCACAACACCCGGCTATTTTTTTGGTTGCAGTTTGGCCGGGGCTGGGCTTGAACCCACCACCCTCGGTATATGGGGCCGGCGCCTTACCGACTGAGCCACAGGCGCCGCCCCAAACTCCTCTTTTCTTAACCAGTCCACGGTCTTTCATGCCTTTGTGCCTTTCTTCAGACCAGTCGACTTCGCTTGAAATATTCTTCTGCAATTCACATGTCTGAAGAATTCACACTTTAAGGCACAGCCTTCATATTATTCTTTTTAGCTCCCATGTGGAAGAAAGTATTCTCTTCCATGCAGCACATTTTCTTGCTTATACCACCAAACTAAGTAGAATATAATTACTGATTGAAGGATCTTTTCTTCCTCACTAGCTTGTGCAACCCTTAAGGATATTTCTTGTCTGTACTGCAGCATCCAAGTGTTCTAAGTGCATTGGAAGCCTTTATTGTGGCTCCATAATTATTAGTGCTCAGTTATTTTAACTGTTTATCCCATGGACACACAGATGACCTT
Source organism: Nycticebus coucang (assembly GCF_027406575.1). Lineage (NCBI taxonomy): Eukaryota > Metazoa > Chordata > Mammalia > Primates > Lorisidae > Nycticebus > Nycticebus coucang. Next base: position 99,187,786 of record NC_069793.1, on the reverse strand, counting down.
TTCTAATGTCTTTTGGATCTACGTCTTTGACAGAAACATCTTCATAATGTCAAGTCATACCTGGCATTGATCTAGTTTTAGATGTTATACCTTTTCTTTACTGAGACAAGTTACCTAGTCTCCCTAATTTATGACTTTGTAAACATGGCACACCTCTTGAGAGTGGGACACAATTTTAAGAAGGATTTTACCTAACAAATGCACACAGTGTTACCTAATTCTTCATACCCTCAATTACCTTGAAATAATAAATTAAAAAAATAGGCAGCATACTAGTACAAGCATCATAGACATTTTTTACGAAGTAATTAGATAATCCTAAAATATATATTTAACATTATGTAGCAAATAATAAACACTAAATTAATGCTCAGTTTTCCTTTACCTAATGATAGGCATGATCAAAGATTGTTCTTAACAATAAAGAGCAAACTGCTTAAGGCAGGACTCTTGAAAATATAACACTATTCCAGGTGCTATATTAAGTACCCCAAAGCCAATTCCTTTTCTCCAACTCTTTCCTCTCCCCAGATTAATCAAAAGACTCAAAAACAGTTGTAAACTGATACTGCTTACCTGAACATTATATATATACTGTATTATATATAATACAAAGTATTTTATATATATGTAATAATATTCCCTTATTATGGTCCAGTATATGTATACAATATACAATATGCATATAGATATACAATAAAAAATATATGTATTACATATAATGGACCATAATAATGGAATATTATTATGTATATATATGTATCTTTACGTATATACCTTGTTTCCCCGAAAATAAGACAGTGTCTTATTTTAAGGTGTGCTCCCAAAGATGCGCTAGGTCTTATTTTCAGGGGACGTCTTATCTTTCCTGTAGGTAGGTCTTATTTTCGGAGGATGTCTTATTTTTGGGGAAACAGGGTGTGTGTATGTGTGTGTGTATATATATATATATACACACACATACATATATATATATATGCCAATGAAAGTTTTGAGACAGACTGTATTATGGTCCATTATTTCAGTTCCAAGAAACACAGTTGACAGCGTCCCTCCTGATTCCCCCATGAAGGTGTCAACTTTCTCAGCTTAGGAGTGTTGCTGAGAGGGCTTCGTTTGTTCCATCTGCACAGCACTCGGAGTCAGTGGTAGAACTCTGCAAGGAAACACTTTCACGTGAAAATTATCCATGATTTTAAAAGTGGGATAAGTGAATCTCAAAGCCTTGAGCATTTGCAACCAGCTTTAGGGCACCTTGGTCCTTTCTATGTGACAATTTTTTGGTAGTTTTAAGAAGAGGCCCCACTTCTCTGAAAGATGAAGAGAGTACTGGGCCTCTGGTGATCTAGTGACTGAAGAAAACATTGCTGCTGTGGAAAAAAATGGTTTGTGGAAATGATTTAATAGAGTGACGTTTAATGGACATTGAAGCAGCACTACAGATAGGATCACCGGCAGTGTCCAAATTCCTGCAGTTACCTTGGAGTCAGGGATGGGTCTGATGGGTGACTCATTTTGACAGATGACCTAAAGCACATCCATGTTGAATGTTGTGAAGAAATACTGGTCAGATTCTACAGAGGCAAGTCTTGATGCACCTCCGACATCATTACTGGTGATGAAACCTGGATTTACCAGTTTGAGCCTCAAGGTAAGTATCATTTGATAGTGTGGAGTTTTCTCAGAGAAAAATCCAGCAACAAAAGTGAAGCAGCCTTAAAGTGTTGGAAAGAAAATGGTGCAACTTTCTTCTCCCAAAGCGATCATGTCATAACTAAAGGAACAAAGGACTATTCTTGCTCTGTGGTACACAACAGTATGCCTACCAAATGTTTTCAGGAAGTTTCAAGAATAGCAGCCAAGGGTGGCACCTGTGGCTCAAGGAGTAGGGCGCCGGCCCCATATACCGGAGGTGGCTGGTTCAAACCCAGCCCTGGCCAAAAACTGCAAAAAAAAAAAAAAAAAAAAAGGAAAAGTAAAAGAGAAAAGAAAAAAAAGAATAGCAGCCAAGGATAGGACCATTTTGCACCATAACAATGTGTGCACCTCTGCAGACAACACCACCATGTGGTTCCTAGAGTCCACAGAGCTTAAACTTACAACTCATCCACCCTATAGTCCTGATCTGGCCCCATATGAGTATTTCCTATTCCCTACAGTAAAAAATTCCATGTGTGGAAGAAGGTTCTCCAGCCCTGGAGAAGCTGTTCATACCTATGAAAGTGAGCTTTCAGCACTTGAAAAGAATAAGTGGAAAGAGTGTTTTCAAAAATGGCTTGTAAGACCAAGAAAATGTGTAGAATGCTGTGGCAATTATTTTGAGAAATATAAAAATAAAAATGTGTTTAATTTTTATGGATCTCAAAACTTTTGTAGTGTTCTGTGTGTGTGTGTTTGATTAGGTAATCAGAATTTTTATCCCTGCCTTCATGTTTTGACACGGAAGTGTGTTCTTGTAAGTAAAATTTAAAATGGGTGTCCTGTTTCACGGCTGGAGTGGCATATGTATGAATTATGAAATTACATTTTGTTTCGTGATTATTGATAAAAGTAGTATGGTAAATCTAAAAACTTTCAAAATAGTTGTAGGAAAGTATATGTCAGTTTTTATAGGGTGATATTTTTAGGGTTCTTAAGCCATTCTGACAATAGTTTTGGTTAGATGTTTCAGGTTATTTTGTACATTTTTATAATCTCCTTTTGGGACATAAATAGACACTTATTTTTAAAAACTTCTTGGCTTTTATAACTTGAAATATTTATTTCTATAATGAGAAACAATGATTTGAAATTCAATATTCTCATGTCTGTCAAAGATTATTTTTGTTCTCAGATTTTCTGATATGATACAAGTTTTCAGCTGTCACAAAATGTATTCCATCTTTTTCATCTTATGAATGAAAATTGTTAAATTCATTCAAGATGCTTGGTAATTAAAAATAATTTGTTTACTAATTTAGACACAGTTGATTCAGCCCAGGGCCTTCTTGGAGTTAAATAATGTAAACCACTAAACAGCTTTTTGCCAAAGGAATAGAAAGGAAATCAGAGTATGCAGCTAAAATATTCAGAAATTCTACTAGAGCTTCTGGAAGGTAAGAGAGTTGCTTAATAACACAATACCAGATTCTTTTAAAGATTAAAACAAGCATTTGAGGTATAAATATTTATATAAAAATAGTAGAATTCTATAATACAATATGAAAGAACATCTTCTAAACAATGATTTGCCTTTCAATCTGTTCCTGAAAGGGAGTCTCTAGACCAGGGGTGTCCAACTTGCAGTCCCTGGGCTGTATGCTGATTTTGTGAGGACTGTTTTCCTAATCTTTGGTGCCAGATATCACAAAAAGTACACCTGAACCTTTTGTTTGGCTTATCAGCTATTAGTGTTTATATACTTAACTTATAGCCCAAGGCAATTCTTATTTTTCCAATTTGCAGCAAAGAAAATATAGTTTGTATATACTGCTTAATAAGTGGATGTTCATGTAGGGGGCCTGAACAACATGGGATAGTTTATTCTAGCAATGTGAATTATGTGGAGTCCTTTAGCCAGGCGATACCAGTTTGATTTCTGGGGTGGCTGGAGACTGAGTAACTTAGGTCAGCCATGGAGGATATCAGCCAGGCTTCTGGTACCAATATCCAATAAAAGCCTAGACACCAGTGCTTGAGGGACCCTCTCGATTGATAATACCTCATGCATATTGCCACGCATGGTTCTGGTAGAAGGAAACACTGTCGTGAGCCACCATTAAGAGACGGTAACTGGAAACCTATACTTAGTATCTGCTGGACTCTGCCCTATGTGAATTTTACCTTTGCTAATCTTTTTTTTTTTTTTTTTTTTGTAGACACAGAGTCTCACTTTATGGCCCTCGGTAGAGTGCCGTGGCCTCACACAGCTCACAGCAACCTCCAACTCCTGGGCTTAAGCGATTCTCTTGCCTCAGCCTCCTGAGTAGCTGGGACTACAGGCACCCGCCACAACACCCGGCTATTTTTTGGTTGCAGTTTGGCCGGGGCTGGGTTCGAACCCGCCACCTTCGGTATATGGGGCCGGCGCCCTACTCACTGAGCCACAGGTGCTGCCACCTTTGCTAATCTTAGTTTGTATCCTTTTGCTGTTTTAAGCTATAACTATGAGAATAATGGTTTTTCTGAATTCTATGATTCCTTCTGGAAAACTATTAAAGCTTACGGTGGTCGTGGGCACCTAACTGTACTATAGTTATGAACATGTCATCTGTAATAGTCAGCAGTAACTCTTCCTTTTACAAAAACTCTGCTTTCATTTTATACATGGGACTTGTTATTTTTCCTAAATAAAGACCTTATATGAGGGTTTATTGTTGTTTCCCCAGCACCTCACCACATTACCTGACACAAAAAGGCATTCAACAAGTATTTATTAGTTGAATGAATAAATGACAAGCCCATTTATATTCATCCTATTTTTTTCTGTGTTAAGAAAGTAAAGACTTTTCAGATGACATTTAACACTCTCTATAATCTTTATAATGGCCCAATGTCAGCTACCACTTCATTTTCGTCTTTTCTTTAGAGTACATCTCTACCTGCAATGTCAAATCATCTCCTGCATATCCTCCTAGACACAGACTGATCAATTTGTCTCTACCAGTATCCTTACCAGTGATCTCCTTGTGGCTAAATCTATCAGTAAACTCACAGTCGGCTTGTAACTTGACCTATTAGTGGTGTTTGGCAGAGGTAAACATTACCTCATTCTTGAAAACTGCCTTCACACGTGACTTATGGAAACTACAGACTCTAGTTTTCCACCTACCTTTTAAATGGTATTTCTCATGATCTTTTTCTGGTTCTCTCCCCATCCTCTATTTCCTAAATATTAAAAGGCATCAGATTAGTTCTTGAAACTCATGTTTTTTAAAATTTTATACTGATATCCATAGTGGTCTTATATATTCTTGAAAACTTTAAGTCCATATCTATGCTGATTATTTAAAATTGTATACTTCTCAAACCTCTACCCTAAACTCTGGGCTCATATGTATCTAACCACTTTTTTAACATCTCTATTTGGATTTCTACTAGGCAAGCCAAACTTAAAATCTAATTTTAAGCACCCAAATTTTTAACATCTAAAACTGAGCTCTTGGTGTTTCTCACCACATTTGCTTCTATCTCTCAATAAATAATAACTACAAATTTGCAGTTTTTCAGGTCAAAAACTATGGAGCCTCTCTTAATTCTTATCATCATTCTAGCTCATCATCAATCTACCAGTGTCGCGGACCGCCAGTCGAATGAGTCTCAGTCCGAGGGCTTTCAGGGCGAACGGCTCAGGTTGATTGGAAGGTCGACGCAGGGTGATTTGACAGACTACTACACACCACGAGTGATGAGGAAAGTAGCTGCAACTTTACTGAATTTTAAGAGTGTCTTTTATACATTTTTGACAAAACATTACAAATCACAAAAGACATTTTTATGACTTGCAGGTGGTCACAAGTTCTTATCTTGTCTTACAAATGTAAGCATTCAACCATCTATCTTACACAGTGTTTTGCCCGCAAGGGGGAACAAAGGCAGCTGTGAGGTAGCTGATAAGCAGCAGTTACTTTTCAGCTTCCTTTATCTAAAGTTGAATGTGTTTTTTAACATACAACACTACTTTCTTTCATAGTTTTATTTTCATGATTATATATAGTTGTTATGATTAGAGGTGTATTATGAATCATATAAGTGATTAGAGTGTGAAGGAAACATGAGAAATAAAAGGATATTGTATGAAAACTAAACTATATTGAAAGTGAGATTAGGAAAGACAAGGTTAGAGATAGGGGGAAAGGGTGGGTGGATATCAGGTTGGAAACATCTTGTTTGTGGTATTTACATTCTTTTGATGCACTGTTTCAACTCACTGACTTTTATGGTGGGAATGTGTTCCCTTGGAGACATTAAGCCTCCTTTGGTAAAAAAAAGATTATGAATTAGTAAGGCATTGTGTTTATTTTTAGTTCCGGTTCCTCAGAGCAAACAGGCAACAATCAGGCATTCAGCTCACCAAGCAGGTTTTAAACAAGTTTCAGGGTAAAAGTCCTTTAGGCTTTTATGCCGTACCTCGTGAGTTTTTACGTTCACTAAAAGGCATGCTAGGCAACTTATGCGCTGCTGTCGCAAGCCAGGGGGACTGGGGGCAACGCTCCGGGGAGCACTCACCGCCTTACCACAGTTTTTACAACGCGGACAGAGCCATCCCGCCACGGCTTGATGCCGGGGGTGCGGCATTTCCCCCCTTTTTGTTAATGAAACGTAGTTCAAAGAGGTCTTGGCGAACAGCCTTTAAGGAGGAAAAGACACAACGAAGAAGACATGGTAACAGTAAGACAACACAGAATATCAGGCATCCAATAATGACAATAAACACAATGTACTGAATCCAAGATATAGGATTTAAAGACTTAAGATTGTCAGAGAGTGATTGAGCCAGAGCATCGAGAGATGTACTAGGTAGATGAGCTTCACTGATGGCAGTGATATCCTTTTGGAGGGTATGTAAGTCATGTGTAATATCATTATCCTTCTACACACCTTGTAAATGTGCCTTTGTTTTGTTCCAAGAGGTGGAGAGGTTATAAGGTAGAGGAGTGACACAGATAGCTGGAAAAGCAGAGTGACATCTAGTTTGAAGTTTATGTTGTATAAACTTTATATCTTGTCCTAGGGCTAAGACTACTTCTTCTAAGATGTTAAGTTTTGCTTCAAGTTTATTATCTATGCTGGCTTGAGTCATTAAAGCTAGAGTGATGTTGCTGCTGAGAGAATTAACAAAGTGAGCTGTGTGAACTTCTTGAACCAAAGCAGTAGTGGCTACCGCAAATGTTGTAACTATAGAAATTAAAGCTAAAATACCGAGAATTAAAGCAGCTACAAACCTCTTAGGTCGAATTAATTGATTAACAGTATGTAAAACTTGTAAAGCAGAATTATCATACCAAGGATTATCTTGTAAATCAACAGGTAATAGTACATAAGAGGGTCTTTTTACAATTAAAACAGAATTAAACAAGCGTTCATTAAACAAATCAGTAGAAGTAAGACAATTTGTAACTTTACAAGCGGTACAAGAAATATGATAAGAGTTTTTAGATTGTGTAATAGTTAAGTACTTATTTGAAGCTAAAAGTAGAGCATACGGATATCCAACACAAGTTCTTACTGACATTGCATTTGGTTTTGGCATATTAGGTTTTTTTTCTAAAATTAAGTTGGATGCAGCAACAAGTCTAAATAAGTCATAATGTATTTGAGTTTTATTTTTGTCTTGAGCGACCCATATGGGTTCAACTAAACCAGGTGTAAACCATCTGCGTATCGGTTGAGGGGTACTAGACCACTGATATTGATGATATTTATCTAATTGGTTTGATAGGTATTTATTATGATCATAACAGGAAGTAGGAGAATAGTCCCAGATGATTGTGTTTGAATTTATAGGAGAATGCTTGTTGGCGGCATCTGGGAATCCACAGGAAAGCCAAGTAGGTGTTTTAGTTAATGATGATTCCCAGAATTGATTTTTATCTCTATATTTTTCTTTACAGTTAGGGAGAGGTAACCAGTCCACAGACAAACAGGTTTCATTATAATTAGGACTTCCAATAGTTTGTAATTCATATTTCCAAACATAACGTCTATTTGCATCATGGGGATCTGGAGCATCAGTTAAGAATACTCTATAACTGGTAGACAAACAAAAAGGAGGTGTATTGTCCTTTAAGGTAAAGCAAATAGGTAATGAATCGGCTTTGCCAGTGAAATTAATTAAAGCCGCAGCATGATGTCTGGATTCTGAGTCAGTTAAACCTCCTAAGCGGATAGAATCATTAGAGAGAATTTTTATGGGGTCTGGATCTAGCCAGCCCACTGGGTGTAGCAGTGGAGGGTTAGGAACATAAGACCAATAAGCAGCACTTTCTACTTTAGGAGTAGAGATTAATGATAAAAATGCAACAAAGTACATTGTAGGGGTTAAAGGATTATTTTGAGACATGAGAAGTCGGTTAGCTTGTTTCACCAGGCCGCGGATCTGTGTCCATGTGATCTTGGAGGGTTTCGGTGACACTTCCACAGTCGTCCTCATCTGTGCAGATAGAATTTTCATTCGCCGCAGGCGTTGTCGTCTGCGTCGGGGTCTCCGGAGGAGCCGGTTTGATGAGCCGGTCCGGGATCCAGATAGGGGAGTCGGCATCCTGAGGAAAGCCGCAAGCATAGCCTCGTCCCGAGGTTAACAATATATCAGGGCCCTTCCATTGGCCCGATAATAAATCTTTCCAGAGTACTTTTGGAAGGGTGGCAGCCGATTGCGGTTGCCAATGAGATAAAGCAGGAGTTAAATTATTAGAATTTACATTGAGATGGTTTAAAACAAATAAAGCATGAGTTAATATATGATGAGGAGAAAAATATTTATGAGCCTTTTGTAGACGTTCAATCTGTAATTTTAATATTTGATTAGTTCTTTCAACAATCGCTTGACCCTGAGGATTATAAGGAATCCCCGTAGAATGAGCAATTTTCCACTGTATACAAAATTGTTCAAATGCTCGAGAGGTATAAGCTGGAGCATTGTCTGTTTTTAATTGATGAGGAACACCTAGCTGCTGAAAGCAGTAAAATAGGTGCTGTACAACATCTTTGTAAGCCTCGCCAGATCTTGCAGAGGCACAGATATAATGAGAAAAGGTATCAACAGTAACATGTACATATTGTAGTTTTCCAAAACTAGACACATGTGTTACATCCATTTGCCATAATACATTGGGGCGTAAACCCCGAGGATTGACACCGAATTTTAAAGGATGATGAGTAATAGGACAGGCTTTACACTTTAAGACTATTTGTCTTGCCTGTTCTCTAGTAATTTGAAACATTTTTCTTAATGCGTTAGCATTTTGATGATGTAAGGCATGGCTTTCTTCAGCCTCAGTCACTGATGCCACCACGGTACGTGTTAACAAATCTGCAGTGGCGTTTCCTTGGGCCAAAGGGCCAGGTAAATTAGTATGTCCTCTTATGTGACCAATATAAAATTGATTATTTCTTTGTTGAATTAAAGTTTGTAATTTTTTTAACAAAGGTAAAATATTTGAGGTTCCTGTTAAAAGAGCAGTTTCAAGGGCTGGAAAAAGGGAAGTAATATACTTTGAGTCTGTGTACAAGTTAAATTTTTGTTTGAAATTATTAAAAGCTGAGATTAGAGCCCATAATTCTGTTTGTTGGGCAGAGGCTTGTGTAACCTCCTTAATAAGAGGAGACAGACCTGGACTAAAAACTACAGCCCGTCCTGTAGAGGAGCCATCTGTGAACAAGGTTATTGCATCAGACAGAGGCTGTTTGGAACACATAAGAGGAAATATAAGAGAAATTGTTTTTGTAAATTCAATTAAAGGATGTTTGGGATAATGATATAAAATTTGACCCGCGTAGCCTTGTAAGGCTAATACCCAATCATCATTATTCTGGAATAGTTGTTCTACTTGAGTTTTATTATAAGCAGTTACAATTACATGAGGATCTTTGCCAAATAACTCTCGTGATCTTTTTCTTCCTTTGTCAATTAATAAAGACACTAGGTATGGATAGTCAGCAACAATTTTTGTTTGAACATGTGGTAAATGAATCCATTCTAAAATACCTTCCTGCCACAAGCAAGCTGTAGGAGTATACTCAGTAGAAAAAATAAGTAGAGACCATGGATTTTGATAATTAATTTGTTTAACCCTAGCTTGGGTTAAAGCCTGTTCAACAACTTCTAAAGCCTGCAAGGCTTCTGGAGTTAAATGTCTAGGGGAACGGGGATTAGAGTCCCCCTGTAAGATAGTAAACAAAGGACTAAGGGTTCCCGTAGTAATCTTCAGAAAAGGCCGAATCCAATTTATTTCTCCCAGTAATTTTTGATAATCATTAAGAGTTTGTAATTTATCTCTCCGAATCTGCACTTTTTGGGGTGTGATGTAGTCAGAATGAATCCATTGTCCCAGATAACTTAGTGGTTTATCTCTTTGAATTTTCTCTGGGGCAATGACTAAGCCAAATTTAGTTAATTGTTCTATAGCCTTTTCTAGCATTAGCTGTACTTGTGGCAGCTCAGGATGAGCTAGTAAGATATCATCCATATAATGAATTATGTAGGCGCTAGGGAATTGTTTTCTCAGTGCTGCCAATGCAGCCGCCACAAATTTTTGACATAAGGTAGGGCTGTTTTTCATGCCCTGTGGTAAAGTTTTCCACTGATATCTTTTAAATGGTTCCTGTAAATTTAAAGAAGGAACGCTGAAAGCAAAACGAGGACAATCCTCAGGATGTAGGTTAATAGTAAAAAAGCAGTCTTGTAAATCAATAATTATAAGTGACCATTGTTCAGGTACTGCTACAGGAGAAGGGAGTCCAGGTTGAAGGGAACCCATGTCCTCCATAATGGCATTTACTGCTCTCAAATCTTGTAGAAGTCTCCATTTGTCAGATTTTTTCTTAATAACAAACACAGGAGTGTTCCATGGACTAGTGGATTCCTCTAAATGTCCTTTATCTAATTGTTCTTGTACTAAAATTTGTAATGCCTGTAACTTTTCTGTTGTTAGGGGCCACTGACTAACCCACACAGGAACATCTGTTAACCATTTTATTTTACAGGCATAATTTTCTGCAGTGGCCCCTATGAAAAACACTGATTGTTTAGTTGATCACCTGTGACTAGCTTCATGTCTAGAACATGTAAAAGATCTCGTCCCCACAAAGTATAGGGTAGAGAGGGTAACACATAAGGTTGAAAGTAAATTTTCTTGTCTTTATATTCACATAACAAATGGGATGTACTTCGCATAACACCAGAGACAGAACCGAGGCCAACTAAAGAAGACCCAGTCCGATGGACCGGCCAAGATTTTGGCCAGTCAGAAGCTGCAATGCAAGTTACATCAGCTCCTGTGTCCATTAGCCCCTTAATGGGTCTGCCCTCAATTTTCATTTTTAATATTGGTCTATCATATAAATCATGTATGAGAGCTACACAGTCCTGATCAGTGAATCCAAATTGACCCTCTCCCCTGGCATCATGTAAGTGATAGGTGGGAAGTGGTATATATGGTAACAACAATAACTGAGCAATTCTTTGTCCCTTATGAATTTGTGTAGTTTCTACTAAAGATTTTACCATGACTTTAATTGTATTTTCAGTATCAGAATCAATTACTCCTGGAATAACTTCAAAATGTTTGGTATGATTAGAACTACGACCTAATATAACACCAACTGTGCCTGGCAACAACTTTCCTTTAATTCCAGTAGGAACTAGAGCAACACCATCATGTTTAGATATAATCATATCCTTAGAGCTGGCAAGATCTAGACCTGCACTGCCAGGAGTTCCACGTGGGAGATCATGAATTGTCCATTCTGGCGGTATACAATTAGTGGTAGATGTAGGTTTTAAAATAGGTTGTACCGTAGTAGGCACAGTTATTTCTCCCTTGGGGTCGGGGCTGGGAGAATGCCCCTTACCTAGTTTTTTTGCTTGTTGTTCTCATTAAAGTTAGCGCCCTTGTCTGACAAGGGGGTTCCATCCTTATGAAACTTAGATTTACATTCATTTCTCCAGTGTCTGCCCTTCTTACAACGAGGGCATGGTCCCGGGGGTAGCCCACGGGACTTACTATTATTATTATTAGCACCAGTGGATTTCTTACAATCCTTTTGCATATGACCTGGCTTCCCACAGTTATAACAAGTGGGTAAATCATGTGGGGGGTTACACCCAAAACATGTATTACTGGGGTCTCTATCAAAGGCACTTTTAACATATGAACTAAATTTCTGACCCCGCATAGCTGCAGCAAACGCCATTCCTTGTACGATTGCTGGTGAGGCATCCATGCATGCTTTAATATAATCTTGTATTGTACCCGTTTTCCTGAGTGGACGTATTAAATCCTGACACAGCGTATTTGCATTTTCCCAAGCTAACTGCTTGAGTAGTAATGCTGTGCCCTCAGACGGTGGGAGCATTCTATTAATAGCTTCTTCCAGGCGAGAAATAAAGTCAGGATATGATTCCTCCATACCCTGCTTTATGCCTGCTAAAGTGGTACCCTTGGTTCCCGGAGGAGGCAGTTTGCGCCAAGCAGAGACTGCATTATGGCTGACCAATTCTAGAAATTGTCGGGGTAATGTAATTTGGCTTTCTGTGGTGGCAAATTCATCTGTGCCTAGGAGCATGGATAAAGTTGGCTGTGCCTTCTTGCCTACACGTTGGTTAATGGTTTCTCTGGATCTATCTTCATACTCCGTTCTCCATAAGATATAATCACCTGGAGAAAGTGTGGCTTTGGCTGTCTGTTGCCAATCATACGGAGTAAGCCATAAACTACCAATTGATTCTACAATTTGTAAAGTATAGGGGGCAGAAGCTCCCGATGTACGGACAGCTTGTTGCAATTCTTTAAGTGTCTTTAACGACAGAGGTTCCCAGGTGGGTGGTGCCCTTTCCTCAGTAGGAAAGCGCACCGGGAAAGCGAAAGTAAAATCTCCCTGCTGACGGGCTTCTCGCACCGCCGCTTGAAAGCCTGCGGGCGGCGGGGGGAGACAAGGAGGCACACGGGGAAGTGGAGCCCGCAAAGTTGGCCTGGGTGTAGTCATGGGAATACGAGCCGCCGGATAGGCTCGGCGAGGGTGAATACAATCATCCATTCTGTCCCTCTCATCTGGTTTAGTAAATTCATCGACCACATCCCACTCGTCACTGTCAGAAGAATTATCAACCGGCGGGAGTGGCGGTAGAATGTCCTTAAGCGTTGGTGCCGAGGGAATTACGCTCTCAGCATTTAATGCCGGCTCAGGATCTTTAAGAGCCTCTGGGGAAACCTTATCGTAAATGGGTGCCACCTTAGTTTCAGGGCTTTCAGCCTCCGAATCAGTTTCTCTTATAAATGCTTCTAAGAAGGTATTGTCAGCCAAAAGTTCTCTAACCTGTAACCATAAAGGAAAAGCTTGTGGGGGCAAAACCTGCTCCCCATGCTCCTGCATGTAATTCCGCATCTCGCGTCCCACTCTCTTCCAGTCGGAGAGAGAAAGAGAGCCTTCCTCCAGAAACCAAGGACTAACCAACTTTATGAAATGCATAAGCTCCTCCAACCGTTTGAGAGACACATGAAAACCATTTTTCTCTAACAAACGCTGTATCATGACACTGAGCATGTGTTCCTCTTTTCCTAATGTATGCCCCATGTTGTCCTGCGGATTACTCACACTTAACCGGTCAGCCTTTACCGGCGGGACTCGAGCTCCCTGGTGAGAGTCGCCTTCAATCTGAAAAGAGAGGAAAGAAAGAAAAAGAAAGATCACCTGTCCTTCAGGTCCCTGTTCGAGGGCGCCAGCTGTCGCGGACCGCCAGTCGAATGAGTCTCAGTCCGAGGGCTTTCAGGGCGAACGGCTCAGGTTGATTGGAAGGTCGACGCAGGGTGATTTGACAGACTACTACACACCACGAGTGATGAGGAAAGTAGCTGCAACTTTACTGAATTTTAAGAGTGTCTTTTATACATTTTTGACAAAACATTACAAATCACAAAAGACATTTTTATGACTTGCAGGTGGTCACAAGTTCTTATCTTGTCTTACAAATGTAAGCATTCAACCATCTATCTTACACAGTGTTTTGCCCGCAAGGGGGAACAAAGGCAGCTGTGAGGTAGCTGATAAGCAGCAGTTACTTTTCAGCTTCCTTTATCTAAAGTTGAATGTGTTTTTTAACATACAACACTACTTTCTTTCATAGTTTTATTTTCATGATTATATATAGTTGTTATGATTAGAGGTGTATTATGAATCATATAAGTGATTAGAGTGTGAAGGAAACATGAGAAATAAAAGGATATTGTATGAAAACTAAACTATATTGAAAGTGAGGTTAGGAAAGACAAGGTTAGAGATAGGGGGAAAGGGTGGGTGGATATCAGGTTGGAAACATCTTGTTTGTGGTATTTACATTCTTTTGATGCACTGTTTCAACTCACTGACTTTTATGGTGGGAATGTGTTCCCTTGGAGACATTAAGCCTCCTTTGGTAAAAAAAAGATTATGAATTAGTAAGGCATTGTGTTTATTTTTAGTTCCGGTTCCTCAGAGCAAACAGGCAACAATCAGGCATTCAGCTCACCAAGCAGGTTTTAAACAAGTTTCAGGGTAAAAGTCCTTTAGGCTTTTATGCCGTACCTCGTGAGTTTTTACGTTCACTAAAAGGCATGCTAGGCAACTTATGCGCTGCTGTCGCAAGCCAGGGGGACTGGGGGCAACGCTCCGGGGAGCACTCACCGCCTTACCACAGTTTTTACAACGCGGACAGAGCCATCCCGCCACGGCTTGATGCCGGGGGTGCGGCATACCAGAAAGTCCTTGGGCTGTTGTCACGAACCAGCATGGAAAGGGGAAAGAACCAGAGTGGAATTGGTGGGGAATGAGGAAAATACAGCATGAGAGAAGACACAGAGACAAAAGATGGAATCAGGAGGACTGACTGAGCTGATTTTTGCAGCCAGCCCCAAAGCACATAATCAGTTTTTTTTTTATAGTATCTGTACAGGGTTGTCCAGATGGGAAGTAGCATAGACAATATGGGGAAATAGCATAAACAAAAGACATAGTTTTGCTCTTACAGTAAGACAGGAAGATGCAAATGACTTGAATAAAGACAAATCATCTTGTTACTGGTTTCTACTCAACTTGGTTAGAAGTAAGAAAGTAAGAAAGTAAGATAAGACATAAGAAAGAAAGCTCATAAGGATCTCTGCAGAGTTAACAAAACAAGGGAAGAACTATGTGACTCAGTGGTTACTACTTCACTTTGTTAGCATATGACAAGGAGAAGGAAGGGAAAGATCACAAGGATCTCTGTATAGTTAACTGGACAAAGAAAGAGCTGCACGACTTTTGTCAAAGGGAGCATGCCTGTGGCTAAAGGAGTAGGGCACCAGCCCCATATACTGGGGGTGGCAGGTTCAAGCCCGGCCGGCCCCAGCCAAAACTGCAAAAAAATATCAACAACAACAACAACAACAAAAAAAAAAACCTTAAAAAAAAAAAAAGAAGAAGAAAGGAATATGGCTGTTTTGGGAATGGAGAAGCAGTTGGGGGTTCATTCTCTGAATGTTCCCCAGGCTATGAGGGCCCTGATGCCTCATAGCCCACTCTTCACAGGCTGCAACTTGAAACACTTAGAATCTTACCATTTCTCACCATCCCCAGAACTACTTTTATAGGCCTCATGTGTCAGCCAATGTCTTCTCTTACCTTGATCTTTATAACTATCAGTCCCTAATTGCTCTTCCTGCTTCCTCTGTTCTATCATTGTTCACCCTCCCTTCAGTTGTTAACAGAGCAGCCAGGATGATGCTGTTGCAATGTAAGTTAAAGGGGTCTGCCCTTTCCTGGAACCCTCTGGTGGCTTCACGCCTCACTTGGCATTAAAGACAAAGAATTTCCAGTGGTTTACAAGGTTCCATATGATCTGTCCCTGCTATAGTTCTCTTTGCTGTTATTGTCCACATTTTCTCTCCCTTTTCCATATTCTGGACACCTTGCCCTCATTGGCTGTTCTTTAAACACTGCAGGGACACTTTTTCCTCAGGATCTTTGCATTTAATGTTTCTTCTGGTTGTGATGCTATTCCTCAAGTACCTGCAGAGCTCATTCCTTTCCTCTATTAGGCCTTTACTCAGATATCATCTTCTCGGTGAAGATTGTCTTTGCCACTCCAGCCAAACAACTGTCCCCATCAACTCCATCAGTCCCAGATACTCTCAGTCCTGTACTCTTAATTTATTCTCCACCTTGACACTTATCACCAACTAAACACAACAGATATGTTTATGCATCATTTCTACTGCATATCTCTTTCATTTTTACTAGAATGTAACTCCATGATTGTGGGATCTATATCTTCAGATGCTATAACAGGCCTAGTCCTTTAATAAATTATTGCTGAGCAATGTTTTTTAAAGATAAGACTTTTTGCCAGTGAGTAAGCTGAAGAAATGTACAGTAGAAGCCTCTACAAAAATGTGGAATAAACATAGATATTTAGTCCGCTAAATGCCATTTGCTAGCAGAGTGAATCACTTGTTTTCAATATGTTGAATTAGCAGCTTCTCCACTTGAGGGATTTGCTAGTATAATTTCTAAAATGTGCATGATGATTAAATGAGATAACTTATATAACAATGCTTGACATTATAGTAGATAACTATATAATAATGCCATTAATTGTCCTTGGATTGTGGTTTTGTGTGTATGTGTGAGAATTATTCACAAAACAATGTCAGTTAAAGTAATTATAGTAAGTACTTCAGGATGTTATAAGTTTTAAGTAAATGAACAAGTCTTCAAAAATCATAAAAACTTGACGTTGAAGGCAACCTCAGAGATGATCTATCCTAAACACCTCACTTTAGAGGTAAAACAAAATTTGGAGAAGTGATTTTTGATGAAGTTAGACATAAATTCCAAGTGTCTTGAGTCCTAATGTAGTAGAACTTTCTTTAAAAATCCTTTGAAAATCACAATAAAAATAAGAAGATAGAAACACTTATTTTTCCACAAACTTTCACCTGAAAGGTTGAAACCTGTTCCCCCCAAATCTTTCAGATGTGAGGTTGAATCATTCCAGATGTTGCAGGAAGACAAGGCCCAACGGAGAGAAAGAGCACCCAAACACCACGTTTACAAGAGGAAGGGCTTTATTCACCAGCTGGGAGCTTACGGCATAGAAGAATTCCAAATGGCCACGCTCCCCAACTGCCTTGGTCTTTCCCTTTTTGTTGACAGTCAAAATGTTCCACCCCACAGGTACCCTTCTCATTGGCCAGTTTGAATCAAGTGGGAGACGCTATTCCCACCCCTACAGAACTACAGGATTTCACAGAACTTGGAAATTTCCAAGTTTTAGGAAGTTAAGGACCCTGCAGGTGTATCCTGGTGGTCTCCTTGAGAAGACCTGTTCTTCTAGACCTCAACCTTCTCACAGATACCAAGGCTACCAAGTGGCTAGAGAGGACCTTTAAACACGAGAATAGGGAATAGCCTAGGATACTTCCAATCCATTCTCTCCCCTTCTTTCCTTTGGACAGATTGATCTTACAGCAAATTCACCTGCCACCCCATCTTTGGTACCACAGAGAAGACCCTAGTTGTGCAGTAACTTAACTACAGCATTCTCCAAGTTTACTCCTGTGAGATAATCATAAGGCTGAGAACATCCTGAGCCAGGAAGCTGAGTGCACAGAGTTTCCAATTCATGAGAAATACATTTGTCTTCTAATGATCACAGTTGTCTTTGTGTCATTTCGTATAAAAAAATGGCACCTTTGCTGAATGAAGTGGGGAGGGTAAAGCCAGCCTCAAGACGTGATCATCACTGCCCTGTAATTGTGCAGGCAGGTTAACTGGTCATGCTGTTCCTTTGGATTGGGCTATTTTAGAAATAGAAAGAAATAAAAGATAACTATAGCTCTATTGCTAACTGCCTTGGAAAAGAGATAGTCAATCTTCTCCTTTGTACTTAGCAGAAACACTAGAGGTGTCATCTCAGGGAAGGGGAAGCTTTATTGTCTGGGTGTAATCAGTATGGCCTGAGGGCTTTGTGAAATGCATATTCTTTTCGTAAGAAAATGAAAGTATTTCAAAAAGCTCATTTACCTCTTTTTCAATGAAAAACTATTCCTTTTCTGTGCCAGTAATATCTACCAAATATGTATAACCAAACTACTAAGTTCTTAAACTCCTCATTCACTTAAAATGCAATTTAGGAAGATGAAAAATATCTGTACTAAAGTATATGTGGTATAACCTGGACCCTCTCCAACCCAATCTCTCCTTGCCAAACTCAAAATAATTCTATGGAAGAAAACTTACACAACAATTTTACATAGCTAGGGTAAATTATTAATTTTCCAATGTGGATTCTTGGAAATTATTTCCAGTAGCTGTTATGCAAAAAGGATTTTACTACTCTACAATTGTGTCAAGTGGGTTTGCCCCATGCCTTCCATTAACTAAGAGAAATCACATGTATCTATATTGTATAAAGTATATGAGGATGCAAGAATAGCTACATTTGTGTGCATTACCTGCTTTACTGCAATTTGATTTGTCTTTGTTTTATTCCCTGGGATAATTTTTGTTACCCTTTCTGGTAAAGACAGGAAAAGAAAGGAAATGATAATACATAGTAATGGCTATGTTAGCTCAGTGATAATAATGAATTTTTCAAGGACTTGATACAATATCTGTGTTTTTATGATAATAATGTCAAAGACCAGTAAGAGCCATTTTCAGGTATTTAGCACCATTAGTAATTATTAGAAATTTATAGTCAATGCAAATAAGGTCAATGGACAAAAATCATATCAGGTTAGACGATTGTTATTAAAAACTATATCATCAGTCTGGACTTTTTGGCTTCTGGGCTAGGCTGGTAATCCTAGCACTCGGGGAGGCAGAGGCAAGTGGATTGCTCAAGCTCATTAATTTGAGACCAGCCTAAGCAAGAGTGAGACTGGTCTCAAAAAAACTAGGCAGGCAGGGTGGTGCATACCTCTTGCGCCAGTTACTTCAGAAGCTGAGGCTAGAGATCTCTTGAGCCCAAGAGTTTGAGCTTGCTGTGAGCTGTGATGATGCCACAGCACTCTACCCAGGGCTACAGAGTGAGACTCTCTCTCTTTCAAAAACAAAATAAAAACAAAAACAGTCAACATTTGTATCTGATCTACCCCTATTTAGCTATTTATTGTCATTTGCTAATTCCCATTAGTTTAATACATTGAGTCCTCAGGGACTTACTTAAGTCATCCAAATTTAAATTAGCATTTCCCAAAATATACCAATTAGTACTTTACAGGACTTTCTACTGAATGTCATAACTTTCATTTTGTGGAGAACTTCCACTGGGTGACAGAGGGAAAGCAACAGGGGTGGGGGTTGTGACTAAATTGAACAGAAAAAGTAATGACTTGGGATTTATTTCACAATAAATTTACCGACTGCCTTCTATGTAATTTATGTGCAATAAAACATTGTCTCCTTTTTCTTCTCAAGGAAATTTTAATCCAATAACCTGTCAAGCTATCCAAGGAAAGTTCAGGTTCTAAATACTAATGCTGACCCATTAGTCATGTGACCTATGGCAAGTAATTATTTAATATTATTAATTTTCAGTTTTATCATGAGAATAATTACTTCTCTCATGGAAGCTATAATGAAATGATTTTAAAAGTGTATACAAAAGTGTTTAGGAATTTGTCTTGTTTAGGTATACAGTACATTAATTTACTTTACCTGTACAGCATACAAATTATATACTAACTCTCAAATTTCTTACCTGTGGGATCTAGAAATAGGGCAAAGCAGATTAAGAGGCAAAGAAATAAGTACCATTCTATTCACCCTCATAAATTATTTTAGGTGTAAAAAAGGATGTGGAAAATCTTTCTCTTTCAAGAATCTGAAAAAGCCCAACACAAATGACAAATAATGAAGGTAACATTCACAAATGCTTAAATTAATTGTATGGCTATGAGGACTGGAGATAGAAATTTGCTTTGATTTGAGCCCAGTAACAGAAAGGGAAACGTGGTCTCATTCTTTAGGTTTCTTTTGCATGACAAGGTTTCTCATGCAGCTGGTGTCAGCTCATTCTCCAGAAAAATATACCCTCCAAAATTGATTTGAACCAGCAAATGATTTGTTAAATTATTTGAAATAGCTCAAGCAGTGCTTCCACAAAGGGGAGTGGAATTTACACTTATAAGAGAGCTGTTACTGTAATTAAACAAAAGGATTCATTCCACCAGATGATTCTGTTGGTTTTCTGTTCTGTGAGATTGAAGGAAGTAGGAGGGGCTCGGCCTCCATCTGTGATTGCTTCTCAGTAACAGCTCAGCATACAAGGTCATCTCCACCTCTTTCTCCTGCTAGTTGAACTCATGCGTTTAAGGAGCAATGATACCAGCTAATAATTACTTTCTTTCATGGTTCAAGTTTTTTGTTTTTGTTTTTGAATTAAAGTGTTAGCTGCTAGCTCATACAATTCTGGAGGAGTTTTTATTTAATGATGATATTCTCCATTTTTCCTTTAATTTTTAATAAGAAACCCTGATGATTTGCCTCTCATTTCCTCTCCAAAGCATTTTCAACTAAAAGATGAATAATAATTACAGTTATCTGGAGGAGAGCTGGAGGGGAATTATATGGTTGGAAAATGTGGGTCTGGTCTGGGAAGGACAGACTCCTCCCATCTGTTAGTTTCCAGTTAGAAGCCTCTAATGGAAGGTGTTTCAAAATTATTTTTATAAGCATTGATGATTCATGGCCAAAACTTTCCTGTGTTCTTGAGGATTCAATACTTGGGTTTGATTAGTTCTATCTTGACTTGATAAATATTTTGTAAGGAAACATTTATAAGTACTATTCCATCTTTTAATGGGCAGATATCTAAATGGAAGACAAAGGGAAAGAAACACAAATAACACAAGGAAGAGATTCTATTAAACCAGAAAAATGAGTGATGCCTTTGCTCCTGCCCTTCTGTGAGAGGAAGGAAGGAAAGGGGAAGGGTGTTGACAAATGTTCTCCTGACACTGAAGTATTTGTATCTGCAGTCACAGATAAGGCTGGAATTAAGGAAGCAGATAGAGCTAAGAGTGACCTAGAGAATGGAAGACAAACAATTTTCAAACCAAGAGAAGAGTCATGGAAATAAACATAGGCAGCATAGCTGGTGAGAGTGAGCAGAAGTGGTTCCTAGACAATTTTTCAAGACCAGAATTGGACCACAGTGAACTTCACAGGCTGTGAACAGAGGGTTTACAAAGGGTCAGGACCAGGTTAAGGGCAGATTACAGTGTGGATAAATATAGATTTTTCTCTCTGATGCACTGAATAAGGGTTCTCACCAGTTTCTTAGGAAGAAGGCCCCAGCGTACATCCTTTCATTACATATACAAGTAACCTAAACATTGATCTCACAGAAGTTGAGAGTAGAATAGTGGATACCAGTGACTTGGAGGAGAAGACATAGGCTGATGGGTAGAGGTTGGTCAATGGGTGCAGTGTTCTAGTTAACTGACAAAAAATGTAAAGACTTTTTTGTTAGGGAATGTACGAACAAATTACTTTTGAAATTAACCATAAGCAACATATGACAAAAGAAGAGTGTCATGCTAGAAACACACATTTTACTTTTAACATGTAAGCTAATTATACCACCACAGGAACTCTCATACATTGGTGATGGGGATGAAAAATGAGGCAGCCTCTCTAGAAAACAGTTTTCAGTTTCCCATGATGTCACACTCACCACACCACCTTGTAATCTCAATCCTAGGTATTTACCATAGAGAAATGGAAACTTACGTTTGCTCAAAAACTTGCACCTGAAAATTAATAGCAGCTCTATTCAGAATCACTAAAAACTGAAAACAACCAGATTCCTACAAGGGAATGAATAAACAAAGCATGTTAATATGTAAATGGAATACTATGCAGCAATAAAGGGAATTACTATAATTCATAATAATATATTATATACTTAAAAATTTCTAAAACAGTAGATTTTATAATCTGAGGAAGAAGGATGCCTGGGTGTTTTTTGGTGATCAGTGTAATTGATGTTGTAATGGAATTTTCTCAACCTGCATTAATGGTGATGAAATGGTAAATATGGCGGAGGAGGGAATGGTGAGCCTTTTGCCCGAAAAACACAGTGTTCTGGGATCCCCTCGACATTGCTGCCAATAGTGGTATGAAAGCCAGGGAAAGAGAGATCTTTATTTGGAACATACTGGAGACACAGGGTTCTCTCTTGACCACTATCAATTAAAGGAAAAAGAATGGAAGAGGTAATCTTATCTATATGCTGCAAATTGCATTTAATAGTATCCTTGGGTTTTCATTTGACACTCCACTGATGAAGATTAACTGTAATGGACTCCTCAATTCAGACTTTTAAAACAATAGATTAAAGTATAACGGTAGCTCCTTTAATTAACTATGAAATGTCCTATTTCAAATTAAAAGTTTAGTTTATTATATCTCAGATAAGAAGCAGTAAAATTAAACAAAATATGTTTCTAAACTATTGAGATAGTCTTGCCATCTTAATGGTAGCTTGTTTATGCCAGCAGCAAAGAAGTCTGGAGTGCCAATGGCAATGAAATTGCAAAAGACATTTTTCACAGCTTGTAGAAAATTAATTATTTTTTCTTGCAAGAAGGGTTCCAAAACCTGGAAGAAGTGGTAGTTAGTTGGTACAAGGTCTGGTGGATGAATATGGTGGATGACAGAGTTTCTAAGTCCAGCTTCTGCAGTTTGAACAGTGTTTGTGCAGTATGTGGTCAAGTGTTATCTTGCAAGAGGACTGGCCTGTCTCTCTTGACCAGTCTCGGCTGCTTATTCACAGCATCTTGTCATGTCATCTGGTTGGCTGCCGTGGGCATCTATTATAATTGACTCACCAGGTCCTTTGAAGCTCTAGTGGATCATACCAGTGCTAGAAAACCAAATAGGCACCATGAGCTCTGCTGAATGAATATTCAGTTTTGTACTGTGTTTTGGCACTTTCATCTTTATTCAACCATGATGCTAAATTCCTGTGATTGTGAAGAAGAATCCATTTTTCATCACATACACAAAAATACAGTGCAGAAATGGTTTGCCTTTGTGTTGTGACAAAAAGAAAGGCATTTTAATGTCTCATTTAATTCGTGTAGAACCCATCCATCCAGCTTATTTACCTTGCTGATTTATTTCAAATGTTCCAATATTGTTAGAATGGAAACGTCAATCCTTGCTGCTAATTCGTGTCTAGGTTGAGATGGCTTTACTTCCTATAAAGCTTTCAGTTCATCATTATCCATTTTGGTCTCAGGTTGCCCGTGGGCCTCATTTTCAAGATCAAAATCACCAGAAAGGAACCTCTCAAACCATGAATGTACTGCTCACCTGTCAGCCACATCCTTCCTGAACTCTTCATTGATATTCAAGCTGTCACTGCCTTGGTTCCACAAAAGAACCTACATTGGAAAATAACACAAATTTTTGACTTATACATGATTTCACAACAATTGCTCTTAAGATTTTTTGAAAGATTATCACAAGCCAAAACATGTGTTTGAAAAATGAGGATGTACCTTCACAATAAAAATAAAACAAGAGGTGTCAAAGTGAAATGTCAGAGATATCAATCGTCAGACTTAGTATTTAAGGAAATTGGACATTTCATACTAAATAACAGAATAGATACTTAAAGTAAAACATTGCCTCTAGTTTAAAGGAAACATTCTCCTTCATGTTATGATTTCTCTGTGCTAGTTTTTTATCTCAGACATTCTACCAATCTGTATTTTCTCTCCTGTCATTCCTTCTGCCTTTTTTGTGATAATTCTTTTGTCATCCGAAAGGTTTCCACTGTTCTTTTCAGAGAATCAGAGACTCTCACCAATATGGCCTTCAATTCTCTCATTTTTCCTTCAGATCTGGCTCTGACTTTCTGGTATACAGCCCAATTTAATACTACATATAACATTTTCTGCATTGAGTTTTCTCCAAAAAATTTATATCTGCGATACTCTGGAAGATGCAACATGTTTCATGCCTTCTTGAAAGTTATCCATGCAAAATTGCAAATTAATAACTCAGATATTTTACTGTAAATAAATATATTTAATACTGTTTAACTAAATTTTTTTATAAATTATTTGATCCAAAGGTCTACCATCAGGAATGTCCCAATATTTCTTATTAGTAGCTCATGGGAATACTATTCTGCAAAAAACATTTAGGAAAAAGAATCTATAAGAAATTATATTTGTTCCCTGGACACCTCTTTAGAGCTTATATGGTTGCTAAAGATGAAAATTTTGATAAACTCGACAAAGAAGAGCAAAAAATTCTATGAACTTTCTAATTTACAAAACACTGGAGTTTGGTAATAGGCACAGTCATGTAAACATTTATTTTTATTTGTGTCTCGATTCAGTATATATGGTTTTATTTAATAAGAATCTCCAATATATTTGGTTATAACTAAGTTTGTGTTTCCCTACATCAAATCAGGAAGGCAGGATCATGGTGCACCTTAATGTAGTGGTTCTTAAGCCATAGCACGCTTCAGAATTTCCTGGAGGATTTGTTAAAATACAGGATGCTGAGTCACACTCCCAGAGTCCCTGATTTAGTAAGTCTGGAATGAAACCCCCAAATTAACATTCCTTACAAGTTCCTAAGTGTTATTGATGTTGCTGGTACAAAGGCCACACACTGAAAACCACTATCTTAATACACAACAGACAAAATCATTTATTAGATGTTGATGAAGTTCTTAAAGTGTTCCCAGAAGTCAATAAGAAGAAAATTAAGTCAAGAGACTTATTATTCAGTATTATTTTTATATTCTCAATTTTTCTGTATTTCAGTAGCTCAGGAAAGTTTGATGGCCTGTTGAAAGAAGCAGTCTGTATTATTAATATATCATTTAAGGAGGGTTTGTTTATTAAGAAACTATTTGCAAAGGTGTGTGCCTAGTACTATAACCTGAAGCTCAGTGGTAGCCAAGCTATTACCATCCTAAGGCCCAAAACAATGAAGTGAGGGAGGAGATATTGGAACCCCAAGACACAGAGTTGCTTATAAGATCAGTAACTTTCAATCAAGGAGCACAACCAACTCAAGGGGGCATTGCGGGTAGGCAGCCAATCACTCCTGATTCTCAATGGCCAAACTCAAGCATAAGCCCTCAGTTACTGGAACCCATGGATATAGTTCATATGCTTTGCCTTGCAGAGCATAGCGTGATAGGAAAAACCAAAACAAAACAATATAATTTACTAAACCCTGTAGACTGTATTAATTTACTGTAACAAACACGTAACCCCAGCATAGAAACTTCAATACGACTGCCACTTGGAAACTTTTGTAGTAATCCACTGTCGTATGATTCATTCAGTTTGGGGTGAGGACATACTAGTGGATTAAAGGGTAACATGAAGAGCAACCTTCAGTCAAAGATCAAGGGTAACTTCAAGCGCTGTTACCCCCATGAGGATGCATTGTTGTTTGTGATCTAATGCCTTGAGGGAGAAGGAATGTCTTCAGAGCTCCCGTTTAGCCTGCACCACTATGATAGGTGCACGGATCAGTGTGAAGACTTTGTCAACTACAAGTATATCCCTTCAAATTATTTATTCAGTAACTAGTAAAAGGACCCATAGGTGGATTTTGAATGCTATTGACCTATTGTGGGCTGGATTTGAGCCAGCACTCCAGTTATTATAGGTCCTGTGTGAGTCCTTACTCTGCCAGGGGCTTTGATGGTGCTTTTGCTCCCAGTTCCCTGTGTCTGACAGTCCTGGAATTGTCTGTATATTCACCTCCTCACATGGTAGGATTATCAGACTGAATGGCCATATATCCCCAGGAGAATCATTCCTGGATGGAATTGCCAATTGCTTCCTCAAGGAAAGCCTGTCTTTCAATCAGTGAGTTCACTGTTTAAGACTGACTCATATCAAGAAACTGGGCAAAACCTCATTATTGGAGTGGCTATCCTCAGCCTCCATTTTATATATTCTTAATTTCTTTTTATTGTATAAATTAAGGAATATATATTTTTTGGTTTCCCTTCCATCCTGGCTTCAGAACACTGTTGACCATCTCTGCAGCTTCCTTTGGGTCAGAGATGCTTGCCTTCTATGATTGTATAGGTTTTGTATAGGTTTAACTCCTGTTGGTTAAGAAAAGAAAAGCTAAACACACACTCAATTTGACTTTGCCAAAAATTTGCCCTGAGGCTTTGCAAACTAAAATCTTCTATTAAAGGTAGAGTGCATTTGAGGAATAGATTTTTACTTTTGAGTGCTTTCAATCAAAGATCATCACAAATAAGCTCAGTAAAAATTCCCATTAGTAATTCTCATATGGAACAAACTTTGATATGGCATTAAATCTTTGGTATGAATTTAGGCGTTCATAAATCTCTCCAGACATTTTCTGGGAATCGATTGGCTTGATTAGATGGTGAATTAAGTAAGCTGAAAGAGTCCATCCTTTTAAATTAGATGTGGATTAGATCCTTTTAAATTAGATGTTCAGCATCTAATTTAACCCATATCTAAAAAGAAAACAAACTACGTGCCTTCTTTATGATGTGTTTTTAATTTTTTTTAAATGTTGGAAAAAATTTACAGGTAAGAATTGTCCCTTAGAGAAAAATTTTCTCTTTAAACACAAAATGATAATAGCATCTTTAAATCATATCAAATAATTCTCAATTAAATAGACTTAGCCAAGTGTTGTGGCAGGAGCCTGTAGTCCGAGCTATGCGGGAGGCGGAGGCAGAGGATTGCTTGTGAGTGCAGGAGTCTGAGGTTGCTCTGAGCTAGGCTGACGCCAAAGCACTCTAGCTTGGGGCAACAGAGATGGATTGTGTCTCAAAAGAAACAAACAAACAAAAAACACGAATATGCTGCCCAATAGATATAACCAAATGAGAAAAAAAACCCCAAAAGTATACTTAAAGATAGGAAGAATAGCCTATTTGGATGATTTCTGGATAAATTACCTGTAAGATTTTATCATGCCTTTGAAGTAAATAGGGCTATGTTTTTTTGTTTTTTTTTTTTTTATTGTTGGGGATTCATTGAGGGTACAATAAGCCAGTTACACTGATTGCAATTGTTAGGTAAAGTCCCTCTTACAATCATGTCTAGCCCCCATAAAGTGTGACACACACTAAAGCCCCACCCCCCTCCCTCCATCCCTCTTTCTGCTTCCCCCCCATAACCTTAATTGTCATTAATTGTCCTCATATCAAGATTGAGTACATAGGATTCATGCTTCTCCATTCTTGTGATGCTTTACTAAGAATAATGTCTTCCACTTCCATCCAGGTTAATACGAAGGATGTAAAGTCTCCATTTTTTTTAATGGCTGAATAGTATTCCATGGTATAAATGTACCACAGCTTGTTAATCCATTCCTGGGTTGGTGGGCATTTAGGCTGTTTCCACATTTTGGCGATTTTAAATTGAGCTGCAATAAACAGGCTAGTACAAGTGTCCTTATGATAAAAGGGTTTCTTTCCTTCTGGGTAGATGCCCAGTAATGGGATTGCAGGATCGAATGGGAGGTCTAGGTTGAGTGCTTTGAGGTTTCTCCATACTTCCTTCCAGAAAGGTTGTACTAGTTTGCAGTCCCACCAGCAGTGTAAAAGTGTTCCCTTCTCTCCACATCCACGCCAGCACCTGCAGTTTTGAGATTTTGTGATGTGGGCCATTCTCACTGGGGTTAGATGATATCTCAGGGTTGTTTTGATTAGCATTTCTCTAATATATAGAGATGATGAACATTTTTTCATGTGTTTGTTAGCCATTCGTCTGTCATCTTTAGAGAAAGTTCTATTCATGTCTCTTGCCCATTGATATAAGGGATTGTTGGCTTTTTTCATGTGGATTAATTTGAGTTCTCTATAGATCCTGGTTATCAAGCTTTTGTCTGATTGAAAATATGCAAATATCCTTTCCCATTGTGTGGGTTGTCTCTTTGCTTTGGTTATTGTGTCCTTAGCTGTACAGAAGCTTTTCAGTTTAATGAAGTCCCATTTGTTTATTTTTGTTGTTGTTGCAATTGCCATGGCAGTCTTCTTCATGAAGTCTTCCCCCAGGCCAATATCTTCCAGTGTTTTTCCTATGCTTTCTTTGAGGATTTTTACTGTTTCATGCCTTAAATTTAAGTCCTTTATCCATCTTGAATGAATTTTTGTGAGTGGGGAAAGGTGTGGGTCCAGTTTCAGTCTTTTACATGTAGACATCCAGTTCTCCCAACACCATTTATTGAATAGGGAGTCTTTCCCCCAAGGTAAGTTCTTGTTTGGTTTATCAAAGATTAGGTGGTTTTAAGATGTTAGTTTCATTTTTGGTGTTCAATTCGATTCCAAGTGTCTATGTCTCTGTTTTTGTGCCAGTACCATGCTGTCTTGACCACTATGGCTTTATAGTACAGACTAAAATCTGGTATGCTGATGCCCCCAGCTTTATTTTTGTTACAGAGAACTGCCTTAGCTATACGGGGTTTTTTCCGGTTCCATACAAAATGCAGAATCATTTTTTCCAAATCTTGAAAATACGATGTAGGTACTTTGATAGGAATGGTGTTGAATAGGTAGATTGCTTTGGGAGGTATAGACATTTTAACAATGTTGATTCTTCCCATCCATGAGCATGGTATGTTCTTCCATTTGTTAATATCCTCTGCTATTTCCTTTCTGAGGAGTTCATAGTTTTCTTTATAGAGGTCCTTCACCTCCTTCGTTAGGTATATTCCTAGGTATTTCATTTTCTTTGAAACTATGGTGAAGGGAGTTGTGTCCTTCATTAGCTTCTCATCTTGACTGTTATTGGTGTACACAAAGGCTACTGACTTGTAGACATTGATTTTATATCCTGAAACATTACTGTATTTTTTGATGACTTCTAGGAGTCTTGTGGTTGAGTCTTTGGGGTTCTCTAAGTATAAGATAATGTTGTCAGCAAAGAGGGAGAGTTTGACCTCCTCTGCTCCCATTTGGATTCCCTTTATTTCCTTGTCTTGCCTAATTGTATTGGCTAGAACTTCCAGCACTACGTTGAATAGTAAAGGTGACAGAGGACAACCTTGTCTGGTTCTAGTTCTAAGAGGAAAAGCTTTCAGTTTTACTCCATTCAGTAAAATATTGGCTGTGGGTTTGTCATAGATAGCTTCAATCAGTTTTAGAAATGTGCCACCTATGCCTATACTCTTCAGTGTTCTAATTAGGAAAGGATGCTGGATTTTACCAAATGCTTTTTCTGCATCTATTGAGAGAATCATATGATCTTTATTTTTGCCTCTGTTGATATGATGGATAACGTTTATGGACTTGCGTATGTTAAACCAGCCTTGCATCCCTGGGATGAAGCCTACTTGATCATGATGAATGACTTTTTTGATGATAAGCTGTAATCTATTGGCTAGGATTTTGTTGAGAATTTTTGCATCTATATTCATGAGTGAGATTGGTCTGAAATTCTCCTTTTTGTTTGGGTCTTTTCCTGGTTTTGGTATCAGGGTGATGTTTGCTTCATAGAATGTGTTGGGGAAGATTCCTTCTTCCTCAGTTTTTTGGAATAATTTCTGCAGTACAGGAATGAGCTCTTCCTTGAAGGTTTGATAGAATTCTGGAGTGAAGCCATCTGGACCAGGGCATTTTTTAGTTGGAAGCTTTTTTATTGTTTCTTTGATCTCAGTGCTTGAAATTGGTCTGTTCAGGAGGTCTATTTCTTCCTGGCTAAGTCTAGGGAGAGGGTGTGATTCCAAATATTGATCCATTTCCTTCACATTGTCAAATTTCTGGGCATAGAGTTTCTGGTAGTATTCAGAGATGATCTCTTGTATCTCTGAGGGATCAGTTGTTATTTCCCCTTTATCGTTTCTGATTGAGGTTACTAGAGATTTTACTTTTCTATTTCTAGTTAGTCTGGCCAATGGTTTATCTATTTTATTTATTTTTACGAACTCCTTCTTTCATTAATTTTCTGAATGATTCTTTTGTTCTCAATTTCATTGATCTCTGATTTGATTTTGGATATTTCTTTTCTTCTACTGAGTTTACGCTTAGATTGTTCTTCTTTTTCCAATTCCATAAGATCTCTTGTGAGATTGTTGATGTGCTCTCTTTCTGTTTTTCGAATGTAGGCATCTAAAGCGATGAATTTTCCTCTCAAAACTGCTTTTGCAGTATCCCACAGGTTTTGGTAGCTTGTGTCTTCATTGTTGTTATGCTCAAGGAAGTTAATGATTTCCTGTTTGATTTCTTCCTGCACCCATCTGTTATTCAACAGAAGATTGTTTAATTTCCATGCCTTTGGGTGGGGTCGAGCATTTTTGTTAGAGTTGAGTTCCACCTTTAGTGCCTTATGGTCTGAGAAGATACAAGGTAAAATTTCAATTCTTTTGATTCTGTTGATATTTGTTTTGTGTCCCAGGATATGATCAATTTTGGAGAATGTTCCATGGGGTGATGAGAAGAATGTATATTCTTTATCTTTGGGATGGAGTGTTCTATATGCGTCTATCAAGCACAGTTGTTCTAGGGTCTCATTTAAGTCTCTTATATCCTTGTTTAATTTCTGTTTAGAGGATCTGTCCAGCTCTGTAAGAGGAGTGTTAAGGTCCCCTGTTATTATGGTATTAACAGATATCATATTGCTCAGACTGAGTAAGGTCTGTTTCAAGAATCTGGGAGCATTTAAATTGGGTGCATAGATATTTATAATTGAAATGTCTTCTTGTTGTAGTTTTCCCTTGACCAATATAAAGTGACCATCTTTGTCTTTTTTGACTTTAGTTGCTTTAAATCCACATGTATCTGAAAATAGGATTGCAACTCCTCTTTTCTTCTGAATTCCATTTGCCTGAAAAATTGTCTTCCAACCCTTGACTCGGAGCTTTAATTTGTGTTTTGAAGCCAGGTGTGTTTCTTGCAGACAGCAAATGGATGGCTTGTGTTTTTTAATCCAGTCAGCCAATCTATGTCTCTTCAGTGGGGAATTCAAGCCATTAACATTTATTGAGATAATTGATAAGTGTGGTAGTATTCTATTCATCTTATTTGGTGAGAGTCCATTGCTTAGTTTTATCTTTTGCATCAGTGTGGAGGTTAGGTTGTGTCCTTTGATTTCTGAGTTCTTACTTTGCTGCTGATACATTGTGGTGGTCAGTGTGCAGAACAGGTTGAAGTATTTCCTGTAGAGCTGGTCTTGTTGTGGCAAATTTCCTCAATGTTTGTATATCCGTAAATGATTTGATTTCTCCGTCAATTTTGAAGCTTAGCTTAGCAGGGTACAGAATTCTGGGCTGAAAATTGTTCTGTTTAAGTAGATTAAAGGTAGATGACCATTGTCTTCTTGCTTGGAAAGTTTCATTAGAGAAGTCTGTGGTCACTCTGATGGATTTGCCCCTGTAGGTCAACTGGCGCTTACTCCTGGCAGCTTGCAGAATCTTTTCTTTTGTCTTGACTTTGGACAGGTTCATCACAATGTGTCTTGGAGAAGCTCGGTTAGAGTTGAGGCGACCTGGGGTCCGATATCCCTCTGAAAGCAGTGTATCAGAATCTTTGGTGATGTTTGGGAAATTTTCTTTTATAATATTCTCTAGTATGGCTTCCATTGCTCTGGGGCATTCTTCTTCCCCTTCTGGAATTCCTATAACTCGTATGTTGGAACGCTTCATAAAGTCCCATAATTCTAACAGTGAACATTCTGCTTTCTCTCTCTTCTTTTCTGCCTCTTTTACTGTCTGAGTTATCTCAAGAACTTTGTCTTCTACCTCTGAAATTCTTTCTTCTGCATGGTCTAACCTGTTGCTGATACTTTCCATTGCATCTTTAAGTTCCCTAATTGACTGTTTCAGTTCCTTCAGGTCTGCTATATCCTTTTTATATTCTTCATATCGTTCATCTCTTATTTGATTCTGTTTTTGGATTTCCTTTTGGTTATTTTCCAGTTTATTAGCAATTTCCTTCATTGTTTCCATCATTTCTTTCATTGTTTTCAACATGTGTATTCTAAATTCCCTTTCTGTCGTTCCTAACATTTCTTTACTGGTGGAATCATCTGCAGTAGCTACCTCATGGTCCCTTGGTGGGGTTGTTCTAGACTGGTTCTTCATTTTGCCTGGAGTTTTCTGGTGATTCTTCCTCATGAGTGATTTCTTTTATCTGTTTCCTTGCCCTAATTTTCCTTTCACCTCCTCTTGCTCTTTAAGTTCTCATGGCTGTGGACTAAGGGTTACAGGACCAGAAGGGTGAGAAGGTTGAAGAGCAAAAAAGGGATGAAAGAAAGGAGGACCGAGTGATAAGAAAAAAAAGAAAGATAGAGAAAGGAGAGGGGAGGGCTATGTTTTTGAGTAATAATACTCTGTTTATTCTGAGCCTCCGTTTTCTCATTTGAGAAAGGAATTGCCAATAGTAGATATTTTTCTTTTTATTACTTTATCATATTATTCTCTAACTAGAGGTGATATGGCAGAGTGTACACTTGCTGGGATACCAGGATAAATAAACAGACACACACACAAAAAAAAACTAGATTTGATCTGGACTCCACCATTAACCAAGTGTGTGATCTTTCACTTACTTCATTTCTCAAATCTTTAGTATCCTTATCCTTATCCTCATCTGGATAATGGAAATAATTATATAAGGATACAACACAAAAATGTGCTGGCACTTAGAAAATTTTTTATAGAAGAAAGTGCTATTTGGTGCTGCAGTTATGAGTGGAGACTCCAAAGCCCAACTGCCCAGTCCACATCCTGGCTCTTCTACTTACTATCTATATGACTGTCAGCAAAAAGTTCATGTCTACATAACTCACTTGTCTAGAAAATAATTACACTATACTGCATTCATGAGGTAAGCACATGAAACAGGAAGCACAGCCCTTGATAAATACTGACACTCAGTTGATATTAGTTATCATCATCAGTAGCTCAGATTTGTTAAAGATCATAATCCATTAGACTGTACAAGGGTGTAACATTCACGTACATGAAAGTCAGTGATCTTTTTGAATATCTAGCCATGGTGTCATCAATTTTAGGAATCTAAAAATAATTACAGGTTAGAGGAATGATTTAAAGCAAGTGGCACAAAAAAAGACCAAACACTGAGCCAGTTACCTTGGGAGGGAGTGCAATGGTGCCGGTGCACAGGTCACCCCACTGTGTGCTCTCAGCATCCTGGCATCATCTTCCCAGGGTCGTACCTGATTGTTATTGCCCAGACTATCTTTCTGATCACAGCATCTATTTGGATGGGTTGCTTGCTCAACTTTTTTAAAATCTAAATTTAAATTAGGGATACTGTTAATCTCCAACTTGATAAAATGTCTCGGATCCTTGCTTACATATAAGGATCAAATGGTAGGAGCAGTGTACATATAAAAGTGTTCCCAGGGCGGCGCCTGTGGCTCAGTCGGTAGGGCGCCGGCCCCATATGCTGAGGGTGACGGGTTCAAACCCGGCCCTGGCCAAACTGCAACCAAAAAATAGCCGGGCGTTGTGGCGGGTGCCAGTAGTCCCAGCTACTCGGGAGGCTGAGGCAAGAGAATCGCTTAAACCCAGGAGTTGGAGGTTGCTGTGAGCTGTGTGAGGCCACAGCACTCTACCGAGGGCCATAAAGAGACTCTGTCTCTACAAAAAAAAAAAAAAAGTGTTCCCAGATACTTCTCCATTTCTAGCTTATTCTATTCAATATTCAATTTCACTTTTTTTCTTTATGATGCACATCAGGAGTTTAAAGGGATCTTCCCCTGGCTAATATGTATTTCGAAAAGTGTTTTTTGGTGAGTTGATGTCCCACAGACTACAACTTCAAGGATTGCTACTACTGCTGTTGCTGGTACAATACTCAGCAAAGGCTGTGTCCTGCAGGAATCAATCAACAGAAAAATTGTGAAGTGATGGAACCAGATCAGGAGGGGAACTGGCACACTCAGGCTTTACATTCAGTACTTGTTAATTTTTAAGTATTTACTTAGTTTTGTGAAGATCTCTTTCTACCATATCATAATCATTCTCTAGCTCTGAAAAAGTTGTCTTTTCTCAATGGCAACTTTTTTTTTTTTTATATGTCAAATAGGCACAGACAGACATAGCTGTAAGATCTGGTAAACAAACTTTCTGGGACAAATAAGAAATATATGACATTGTTTTGGAAAGGTTAAAAGTGCCATATAATCTGTTGTAATCCTAATAACCAGCATATTTGTCATAGGATGGCAGCTGAAATGAAGTTCTTATAATCAATTGAAGCAAATAAGCTATTCCCTTGTTGCAGCCATGCAGCTCCCTTAGTTGCATAATAAGCATAAGCCTGAGAAATTTTTAAAAAGAGGAAGGACTGTGCACTTTGACACATGAGAGACCTGGATTTAAATCAGTTTATTATTCAGAACATATGTAACAAGTTTCTTAATCTCTTCAATGTTCAGTTCCTCATCTATGAAATGAGGACATTAATAGCCATCTGTCTCCTACTGCATTGAAGATAAAATTAACTGATGTTTAACACAATGCTTGGCATATTGTGAATACTCACAATGGCAGTGGAATTAAAACTATGGCATTGTAGTCATTGGCATTGCAGGTGAGGAAGATGAAAAATAATTCAGTTTTCATTCATTTCTATGGGAGTATGAACACAATTATGAAATTCCAGAATCACAGAGTGCATCAGTGAAAGAACCCCAAGAGAGTATCTAATCCAATCTACACTCAGGAACAGAAGGTATTATTATTACTATTTACAGTTGGTGCTAGAAGCAACTGAGGTGTGAAGATAGTGAAACTTGGTCATGTAACTGTAGGTACCAAAAAGAAGAATTGATCTCATGACATAAGTCTTTTAATGTAATGTTTCTTTTATTTCTTGATGTCATTTATATTATGTAAATGAAGTGTTATTTACTGATGAGAACACTGGCGGAAGGTAATGGTAAAATGTTGGAAAGCTACTAAAATGGATTTTAAAATAGGAACAAGGTTTTTAATGCACCGGTCAAGTATCACTTCTTCTCAGAAGCTTTGTTCTGTAAATAGAGTCAGAGAGGTGCCATGTGGTGATGTTTTAGCATTGTTAGTCCTTGCAGATCTCAGCTGCTGTTTCTTCAGTAGGAACCCTCTAACTTAGTAGTTTTCTATTTTTTTTTTAATTGAGACAGAGTCTCACTTTGTCGCCCTTTGTAGAGTGCTGTGGCGTCATAGCTCACAGCAACCTCAAACTCTTGTGCTCAAGCAATTCTCTTGCCTCAGCCTCCCTAGTAGCTGGGACTACAAGTGCCTGTCATAGTGCCTGGCTAATTTTTGTTTGTTTGTTTGTTTGTTTAGCAGGCCCGGGCCAGGGTCAAACCCACCAGCCCTAGTACATGTGGGTGGCACCCTAATCACTGAGCCCCGGGCACCCAGTCTAAGTTATTGGTTTTCAAATGATATGGCACTTGGCACACTGGTGTGCCATGAAAAATTTTAAAGATCATCATTCAAATTATTATTTTTTTTTTAATTTTTTTATTAAATCATAACTGTATACAATGATATGATTATGGGGCATCATACACTCACTTCATAAACCATTTGACACATTTTTATCACAGTGGTTAACATAGCCTTTCCGGCATTATCTCAGTTACTGTGCCAAAACATTTACATTCTACATTTACCAAGTTTCGCAAATACCCCTGTAATATGCACCACAGGTGTGATCCCACCGATTCCCCTCCCTCTA
The DNA here is from genome assembly GCF_027406575.1 of Nycticebus coucang. Classification (NCBI taxonomy): domain Eukaryota; kingdom Metazoa; phylum Chordata; class Mammalia; order Primates; family Lorisidae; genus Nycticebus; species Nycticebus coucang. The sequence continues at coordinate 99,152,394 of NC_069793.1, read as the reverse complement.
CCCACCCCCCCCTTTCCCACTTCCCCCTGTTGTTAAGTTGTAGCTGGGTTATAGCTTTCATGTGAGAGTCCCAAATTAGTTTCATAGTAGGGCTGTGTACATTGGGTATTTTTTCTTCCATTCTTGGGATACTTTACTAAGAAGAATATGTTCCAGCTCCATCCATGTAAACATGAAAGAGGTAAAGTCTCCATCTTTCTTTAAGGCTGCATAGTATTCCATGGTATACATATACCACAATTTATTAATCCATTCGTGGATCGATGGGCACTTGGGCTTTTTCCATGACTTAGCAATTATGAATTGGGCTGCAATAAACATTCTGGTACAAATATCTTTGTTATGTTGTGATTTTTGGTCTTCTGGGTATATGCCCAGCAGAGGAATTACAGGATTGAATGGCAGATCTATTTTTAGATCTCTGAGTGTTCTCCATATATCTTTCCAAAAGGAATGTATTAATTTGCATTCCCACCAGCAGTGCAGAAGTGTTCCCTTTTCTCCACATCCACGCCAACATCTCTGGTCTAGAGATTTTGTGATATAGGCTAGTCTCATTGGAGTTAGATGATATCTCAAAGTAGTTTTGATTTGCATTTCTCTGATGATTAAAGATGATGAGCATTTTTTCATATGTCTGAAGGCCGTGCGCCTGTCTTCTTCAGAGAAGTTTCTCTTCAAATCCCTTGCCCAGCCTGCGATGGGATCCCTTGTTTTTTTCTTGCTGATGCGTTTGAGTTCTCTGTGGATTCTGGTTATTAAACCTTTGTCAGAGTTATACCCTGCAAATATCTTCTCCCATTCTGAGGGCTGTCTGCTTGCTCTGCTTACTGTGTTCTTAGCTGTGCAGAAGCTTTTTAGTTTGATCAAGTTCCAGTAGTGTATTTTTGAAGCTGCTTCAATTGCCCGGGGGGTTCTCCTCATGAAATACTCACCCAGACCAATTTCTTCAAGGGTTTTCCCTGCATTCTCCTCTAGTATTTTTATAGTTTCATGTCTTAAGTTTAAATCTTTAATCCAATGAGAGTCTATCTTCGTTAATGGTGAAAGGTGTGGGTCCAATTTCAGTCTTCTGCAGGTTGCCAGCCAGTTCACCCAGCACCATTTGTTAAATAGGGAATCTTTTCCCCACTGAATGTTTTTAATTGGCTTGTCAAAAATCAAATAGCGGTAAGTAGCTGGATTCATCTCTTGGTTCTCTATTCTATTCCAGATATCTACTTCTCTGTTTTTGTGCCAATACCATGCTGTTTTGATCACTATCGATTTGTAGTAAAGTCTGAGGTCTGGTAGTGTGATTCCTCCTGTTTTGTTTTTATTTCTGAGTAATGTCTTGGCTATTCGAGGTTTTTTCTGATTCCATATAAAACGAAGTAATGTTTTTTCAAGATCTTTAAAATATGACAGTGGAGCTTTAATAGGGAGTGCGTTGAAATTATATATTGCTTTGGGTAGTATGGACATTTTGATAATGTTGATTCTTCCTAGCCATGAGCATGGTATGTTTTTCCATTTGTTAACATTTTCAGCTATTTCTTTTCTTAGAGTTTCATAGTTCTCTTTATAGAGATCTTTCACGTCTTTTGTTAGGTAAATTCCCAAATATTTCATCTTCTTTGGCACTACTGTGAATGGGATAGAGTCCTTAACTGCTTTTTCAGTTTGACTGTTGTTGGTGTATATAAAGGCTACCGATTTATGAATGTTGATTTTGTAACCTGAGACGCTGCTGTATTCCTTGATCACTTCTAGGAGTTTTGTAGTAGAGTCCCTAGTGTTTTCCAGATACACAATCATATCATCTGCGAAGAGCGAAAGTTTGATCTCTTCTGACCCTATATGGATACCCTTGATCGCCTTTTCTTCCCTAATTGCGGTGGCTAAAACTTCCATTACAATGTTGAAAAGCAATGGAGACAATGGGCAGCCTTGTCTGGTTCCTGATCTGAGTGGAAATGATTCCAATTTAACTCCATTCAATATGATATTGGCTGTGGGTTTGCTGTAGATAGCCTCTATCAGTTTAAGAAAAGTCCCTTCTAGACCAATTTTCTTGAGTGTTCTGATCATGAAGGGATGCTGGATATTATCAAAAGCTTTTTCTGCATCAATTGAGAGAATCATATGGTCTTTGTTTTTTAATTTGTTTATGTGCTGAATTACATTTATAGATTTACGTATATTGAACCAGCCTTGAGACCCTGGGATAAAACCAACTTGGTCATGATGTATAATTTGTTTGATGTGTTGCTGGATTCTGTTTGTTAGGATCTTGTTGAATATTTTTGCATCTATATTCATTAGTGATATTGGTCTATAATTTTCTTTTCTTGTTGGGTCTTTTCCTGGTTTGGGGATCAGGGTGATATTTGCTTCATAGAACGTGTTGGGTAGTCTTCCTTCTTTTTCTACATTTTGGAACAGGTTGAGTAATATAGGTACTAATTCCTCTTTAAAGGTTTGGTAGAATTCTGACGTGAAACCATCTGGTCCCGGGCTTTTCTTTTTAGGGAGGTTTTGTATAGTTGATGCTATTTCTGAACTTGATATGGGTCTGTTCAACATTTCCACTTGATTCTGGTTAAGTCTTGGAAGGTGGCGTGCTTCCAAGTATCGGTCTATTTCCTTCAGATTTTCATATTTCTGAGAATAAAGTTTCTTGTAATATTCATTAAGGATTTTTTGGATTTCTGATGAGTCTGTGGTTATTTCGTCTTTGTTGTTTCTGATTGATGATATTAGAGATTTTACTCTTTTTTTCCTGATTAGGTTGGCCAGAGGTTTATCTATTTTATTGACCTTTTCAAAAAACCAGCTTTTTGATTTATTGATCTGTTGTATTATTCTTTTGTTTTCAATTTCATTTAATTCTGCTCTAATTTTGGTTATTTCTTTTCTTCTACTGGGTTTGGGGTTGGAATGTTCTTCCTTTTCCAGTTGCGTGAGATGTCCCATTAAGTTGTTAACTTCCTCTCTTTCCGTTCTCTTGAGGAAGGCTTGCAGTGCTATAAATTTCCCTCTTAGAACTGCCTTTGCAGTGTCCCAGAGGTTCTGATAGCTTGTGTCTTCATTGTCATTTTGTTCCAAAAAATTGGTGATTTCTTTCTTAATCTCATCTCTGACCCAGCTATCATTCAGCATAAGGTTATTTAACTTCCATGTTTTTGTATGGGTATGCAGATTCCTGTTGTTACTCAATTCAAGTTTAATTCCATGATGGTCCGAGAAGATGCATGGAATAATTTCTATTCCTTTAAATTTACTGAGGTTAGACTTGTGACCTAAAATGTGATCAATTTTGGAGTAAGTTCCGTGGGCTGATGAGAAGTATGTGTATTCAGTTTTGTTGGGATGAAATGTTCTGTAGATGTCTGCTAAATCTAAATATTGGATGGTTAGGTTTAAATCTAAGATTTCTTTGCTCAGCTTCTTTCTGGAGGATCGATCCAACACTGCCAAGGGAGTGTTGAAATCTCCAACGATTATGGAGCTGGAGGAAATCAAGTTACTCATGTCTGTTAGAGTTTCTCTTATAAATTAAGGTGCATTCTGGTTGGGTGCATAGATATTAATAATTGAGATCTCGTCATATTGAGTATTACCCTTAACAAATATGAAGTGACCATTCTTGTCCTTCCTTACTTTTGATGGTTTAAAGCCTACTGTATCTGCAAATAAAATTGCAACACCTGCTTTTTTCTGATTACCATTTGCCTGAAATATGGATGACCATCCTTTCACCCTGAGTCTGTATTTGTCTTTTAAGTTGAGATGTGACTCTTGTATGCAACAAATATCTGGCTTAAGTTTTTGTATCCAGTCAGCTAACCTATGCCTCTTTAGAGGACAGTTTAAGCCATTCACATTGATGGAGAGTAAGGATAAGTCTGGTGGAATTTTGGGTATCGAGTTTTTCAAAGGTCCAGTGGACATTTTTAATCCTTTCGCCAGTGTGGAAGTTGGAGTTTGATCCGAAGTTTCTGATTGAGTTTACTTTTGTGGTATAGGATTGGGTTGGTCATTGTGGAGGATAGGTCTGAGAACATCCTGAAGAGCTGGTTTACTTATGGCAAATTTTTTCAACATATGAATGTCATTGAAGTATTTAATTTCTCCATCATAGATGAAACTCAGTTTAGCTGGATACAAGATCCTGGGTTGAAAGTTTTTTTTCTTTAGGAGATTAAAAGTTGATGACCAGCCTCTTCTTGCTTGAAAAGTTTCAGCAGAGAGATCTGCAGTTATTCTAATATTCTTACCTTTGTACGTTATAGTTTTCTTTCGCCGGGCTGCTTTGAGAATCTTCTCTTTCATGTTAACTTTAGTGAAGCTAATTATGATATGTCTGGGAGATGGCTTATTGGGGTTGAATCGTGCTGGGGTTCTGAAGCTGTCTGCTATCTGAATTTCAGATTCTCTAGGCATGTCTGGAAAATTTTCTTTCATAATTTCATGTAGAAGGGCCTCTGTGCCCTTGGCTGCCACTTCATCAGTCTCCGAAATTCCTATAACTCTTATGTTATTTTTTTTCGAATTATCTGAGAGCTCTCTGAGTGAGTGATCCGTTTTTGCTCTCCATTTCTCTTCCTCTTTGAGAGATTGGGAGCGTTCGAAGACTTTATCTTCAATGTCAGAAATCCTTTCTTCTGCTTGCTCCATTCTGTTACTGAGGGATTCTACTGTATTTTTCATATCTTTGAGGGCTGTAAGTTCTTGTTTCAGTGTGTCTAAGTCTTTGGTGGTTTTGTCTTTAAATTCGTTAAATTCTTGAGACAGTTTTTGAATTTCTCCTCGAATTCCTAATTCCATTTTATTAATCTTGTCTGCAAACCAAATTCTGAATTCGACTTCTGACATCTCAGCCAGTTGTTTATGAATGGGATCTTCAATCACATCTGCCGTATCTTTTCTTGGGGGGGTTGATCTATTCTGGTTATTCATGTTACCAGAGTTTTTCCGCTGATTCCGCCCCATGGTTTACTCCCTTTGGTTTTTCCCCTGGGGTTTTATCGAGGGCCCGTACAGTGTTGTGGCCTGAGAAACTGGGGCCCTGTCCGGTGTGGTGGAGCAAAGTGGTTCTGTCTTGTTTTCAGCTGGTTTCTGTTCGATCCTATTGCAACTTCTACTCTGGCTTGAAGTCTCAGCTGTGTGGAAAAATCAGCAATTAAGTCACCCCGCCTGCCCACCTCTGGCCCCAGTTGGAAAAGGAGAATCAAACCTTCCTACAATCGCACACCCAGGGCACCACCTGAAAAGTCCTCAGTCTATTAGCCCAGTTCAAAAGGTCCGAATCAACTGTCTCAATCGGCACTTGTCTCAGGTGGAAGGGTTCAAGAGGTCTCTGGGAACTGGATTACAGGGGCCTGGTGACTCCTCTGAGACAGCTCACCCCAATGCAGCGTGGAGTCAGGAGGAGCCACCCTGCAAACAGAGCAGTCTGGGAAGGTTGACGTCTCCTTCCCCACTTTGCCCCTCCGTCGGACCCAGTCACTGGTATCTCTGCACATGGCTAACCCAGTTGCCTGCAGTGAACAGACACTCCAGGGGTTTGCACCTGCCTGAATCGCGAGGAAGTCTGCCAGGCCCCCGCAGACTGCCGCTATCTAGCAGGAGGAGATGGGGCCTGACATCTTTGAGTGTTTGATGCAGGTGATGGGAAGGAGGTGTTCACTCAGGCTTAGCCCCGTCCCTGATGGATGCTGCTAACAGAACAGAACAGAACAGACAACTTTGTGAGGTTCTGTCTCTGTTCCTGTCGTCGCCTACAGGAGACGGGCTGTTTTGAGTTCAAACGTCTTTGCTGCTGGAGAATTGCGTCTGAACACCTCTCTGGGTCGGCCCCGCCCTGGAGGCTTCCGGGTTTGTGAGCCGTGTCACCGGTGGCCTCCTCTGGTTGCCCAGGGAGACAGGGGGTGTGGCCTCAGAATATCCAGAAGTGAGCGTTCTGCCGTTAAAGAAAAAACGGCTGTTGATCTACCTCCAGGGAACTGCTGCTCTGGTGTGGGCACTCAGGCGACCCTTTTCTCCTCTGTCCCGCGCCCCAGAGTCAGCATTGAGCGGCCGCAGTTTGTGCTGGGTCCACACCCCTTAAGAGATCCCCCAAGAATCAGAACTCTTGGGGGATGGGCCCCCAGACCCTGATTGGGAGTGGGGCGGGGGGAAGCTAGAGTTTCATTCAGTTTCACGCAATACTACGGTCCGGGGAGGGCTCCTGCACTGCACCGCAGGGAAGTGCCGCCAAGGCTTGATTTCCCCTCAGCAGAGTGCCCTCTCCTCGCTCACGTATCCCAGAGTCAGCGCTGACCTGACGCAGCTCAGGCACTATGCACTCCCCTCGAGAAATCACCCAAGGAGCCGAACTCCTGGGGGATAGTCCCTCAGACCCCGAGTGAGAGTAGGGGCTCTCAGCTCTCAGTGGGGAGGCCAGAGTCTGATTCAGTCTTGGGCCCCGTATGCCCGGGGAGGGTTGCTGCACTGCACTGCAGGGAAGTGCCGCCAAGGCTTGATTTCCCCTCAGCAGAGTGCCCTCTCCTCGCTCACGTATCCCAGAGTCAGCGCTGACCTGACGCAGCTCAGGCACTGTGCACTCCCCTCGAGAAATCACCCAAGGAGCCGAACTCCTGGGGGATAGGCCCTCAGACCCCGAGTGAGAGTAGGGGTTCTCAGCTCTCAGCGGGGAGGCCAGAGTCTGATTCAGTCTTGGGCCCCGTATGCCCGGGGAGGGTTGCTGCACTGCACCGCAGGGAAGTGCCGCGAGGCGTGACTCCCCCTCAGCCCGGTGCCCTCTCCTCACTCGGCGTGCCTCAGAGTCAATGCTGACCAGTCGCAACTCGGGGACTGTCCACTCCCCTTGAGAAATCACCCAAGGATCCGAAGTCCTGGGGGACAGGCCTCCAGACCTCAGTGGGCGGGAGGGGAGCGCCGGGGATTCAGGGTTGCCGGCAAAGGATTCCCAAAGTTTTATTCAGCCCTATGTCCGGCAGGAGAACGCCACGGCACCCCAGTAGGGGAGGTAGGTCCAGTTTTTAGAAGGTCTCTCCCGTGGAGTGTAGTGGGAGGGGCTTTAATTTCTGCCCGCTCGTTCAATTGTGGGGCTCCAGAGCCGGTCTCATGGGGGAGGGGGACTCCCGTCCGCTTGGTTTTGGATTTTGTACCTTTTGTTTGCGTCCTTGTGATCACAACTTGCCTCAGCGGTGTTGATGTGCGTTCTTCAGCCTTCTCTCTTGGTTAGGCTCAAGTCCACCAGGATACTTACTAAATTCCTGTCCCTTAACTCTCCTTCTGGACGGGAGCCTTTGTTGAAAGCTGGCTTCAGTCCGCCATCTTGTCTCCCCTCCTCAAATTATTTTAAAAAGAAATTCAAAGCACAGCAAGTACATTCTTTTTACTCTTTTTAAAATTAACATAATTTAAGTGTGTTGAGCAAGTTTTACTGTAGGTTCAAGTGTTCCATGAGATAAAAAAGGTTGAAAAACATTGCTTTCAGTAGTTTCAAATATCATAGGATCAAGTCTCCTTGTATTCAAAAAACCTAAAAAATTGTTAAAGTGGTAGGAGCAGTGTACATATAAAAGTGTTCGCAGATACTTCTCCATTTCTAGCTTATTCTATTCAATATTCAATTTCACTTTTTTTCTTTATGATGCACATCAGGAGTTTAAAGGGATCTTCCCCTGGCTAATATGCATTTTGAAAAGTGTTTTTTGGTGTGTTGATGTCCCACAGACTACAACTTCAAGGATTGCTACTACTGCTGTTGCTATACAATACTCAGCAAAGGCTGTGTCCTGCAGGAATCAATCAACAGAAAAATTGTGAAGTGATGGAACCAGATCAGGAGGGGGAACTGGCACACTCAGGCTTTACATTCAGTACTTGTTAATTTTTTAAGTATTTACTTAGTTTTGTGAAGATCTCTTTCTACCATATCATAATCATTCTCTAGCTCTGAAAAAGTTGTCTTTTCTCGATGGCAACTTTTTTTTTTTTGTATGTCAAATAGGCACAGACAGACATAGCTGTAAGATCTGGTAAACAAACTTTCTGGGACAAATAAGAAATATATGACATTGTTTTGGAAAGATTAAAAATGACATATAATCTGTTGTAATCCTAATAACCAGCATATTTGTCATAGGATGGCAGCTGAAATGATTCTTATTCATTTTATGTTAAAACCAACATTTTGGGCATTCAATGGTCTTAAAAGTTGACAATTTTTATGAAGTAGATCACTAATTCTTTTCTGGCTCAAATTCTAGTTTGGACAAAGAAGTCCTTCTCTCATTTAGCTGAATTTCCATAATTACATGTGGGAAATGGCTTTATGGTATTGCAAAGAACTGGTAAACAGCACCTACCACTTGACTTTAGTGAAAAATTAAGTGAAAGAATTGATATGTTATCTTTAAGATTTGCGAAGTTGATTAGGATCTTTACACAGAAGTTTTATTCCACAAACTAGTACTATTCATTGTGATTGACTAATATTTGACCTACTGATAACAACTTTCATATTCTGTGAGTAGACTGCATATTATAATGCTAAATTCAGACAGTAATAAAGCCACCAGTTTAGTGAATAACAGTATTTTGAATATTATTGTTGAGATTTTATTAGTTTGGATTACTGGTTAGTACTTTTATCACAAGCCAATAGCATAAAAGGTTCAAAAACATTTTCTTGGCATGAAATCACATTAAAAAATGTTTCCTGGAGAGAAGATGGCTGACTAGAGGCAGCTTTCAACAGAGGCTCCTGTCCAGAGGGAGAGATAATGCAGAATGAACTCAGTGAAGCTGGAGGTGGGGAGCTGAGCTAAGAAAGAACATAGATAGGTACATATTATCTCTGCTAAGGCAAGGTGTGACTCTAGGAAAGCAAATTCCAGGTACAAAACCCATGGTCAAGAGGACGAGTGACCCCTCCCCCAAGAGAGAGGCTCCCTGTGTGCTTTCAGCAAGTGAGCAGGGAACAAAAGACCTCTTATTTTATCCGAAGGGAGAGAGGTGCTAAGGTAAACACCAGGCCTCCTTCTCCAGGGAGTTCCCACTCATGAGCCTAATCATCACTCTGCCTGGCATAAAATTGAACAAATATTTTCCCCATGGTTCTGATCTCCCAGTCCACTCTTCCACCCTCACCTGGTGCTCGCTGAAGGCCTGCCCTCTATAGAGCCCAGAGTTTTTGGCAATTCCTTGAGAGGCCTGGGCATTGTGTGGTCAGCTAGAGAGCACTGAGGAAAGAGTGACTCAAGTGGAAGTTGGGGGGCATGGGGAGAGAGGGACTTGTGGCAGAGAGAGATATGCCAGGCTGTGATGGTGTGCTGAGGCACTCATGCCCCAGGACAGACTTTGGTGGTACACTCCCCTGATTCCATTGCCCACAGGAGCGAACTAGGCTTCAGCCCCTCAGTATTGCTGGTGGCAGTGCTTAGTGAGATTGGGGCTCTAACTGCATGGGAGAGAGAAATGCACGGAAGTGGTGTGCAGCCAGAGGAGGCACCCATGCCTGGGTCAGACTTTGGAGGCGCACTCCCCTGATTTCCCACTGGAGGGAACCAGGGTTCAAACTCTTGAAGTTGCCAGTGGCAGTGTGTAGTGGGGGAGGAGGCTCTGACTCCCCTTGGACTCTGGTGGGCACACCCGCCACCCCCAATTCCATTACTCACTGGAGGGAACCAGGATCCAGCCTGGAGGGGTTGCTAGCAACAGTGCAGTACATGGCAGGGGTGGAGTGAGGTGGTGGAGGCACTGATCCTCCCTGAACTAACTCTTTGGTGGGTTGCACCTTCCTGACTCCATAGCTCATCAGAGGGAACAAAGCTCCAGCCCCTCAGGTTTTCAGGGTGGAATTGCCTGTGGATCATTATTATCATGTTGCTGAAGACCCTTTGAACTCTCCCTGTTGAGCAGTGATTGTACTGCTCAGGATGCTCAGATTACAACTCTTGACCTGGGCTGTCCACCAGGTGACCCTCCAAGATTGAGTGGTGGTTATTTTGTAGCAGGAGGGACTGATTCTCCTCCCCCAACTGTTGCTGGTGGGGGGCAGGGTGCCATAGTTGTTTGGTTCTCTCCCAAGCTGAGATTTCAACCTAATACCATAACTCATTAGGATTGCATACAGGCTGGCTGACTATAAGTCAGAGCCAGCTAGTGGTATCACTCCAAGCATAACCTCAGAACCTCTGGTAGCAGCTCTGAAAGGGACCTTTATAAAGTTGTAAAGTTATAAAGTTCCCCAATTCCACCCTGAAAAGCCACAATTACCAGCTCCAGCTCATCAATAAAGGGCTGGTTAACTCCACTTCCTAAGGCCCTCAATCCAATCTCACCCTATCAGTTTTACTAGACAAACTGCAGAAAACAATCATGGGGAAGAATGAGTGGAAGAACTCTGGCAATAGGAATAATCAGAGTAGATCAGCTCCCCCAAGGAATGACAAAAGAGATACAACAGAAGATGCCATCAATAGACAAATGGCTGAATTGTGAAAAGTAGAATTCAGAATACAGGGTGGAAAATAAAATGAATAGAATGGAGGGAAAGATGGAAATATAAATCCAAGGATTTGTTCAAAAGTTGTCTCAAGAAATTAATGAATTCAAAGACAAAATCACCAAGGATATGGAAATAATGAGAAAAGAGAGAGCAGAGCTCGAGGAAATGAAAAAGTTATTCCAAGAGCTTCATAAACCTTTGAAAAACATGATGGCCAAAACACTACCATATCTATCAATTCTCCCAATTAATGTGAATGGCTTAAATTGTCCTCTAAAGAGGCATAGGTTGTTGGACTGTATACAGAACTCAGAGTTGAGCAGGCATAAGAAAGGATCTCTGAAAATGAAGACAAAGCTTCTGAATGTTTCCAAGCATTCATAGAGGCAGAGAAATGGAAAACAAAAATTGATCATTCCCTAGAGGGTTGTAGGATCATTCCAAAAGATCAAACATCTGAGTTATAGGAATTCCTGAAGGAGAAGAGGATGGTCCTAAAGGTACAGTTGCTCTACACAAGATATTATAGAGGAGAATTTCCCAAGTATTGCAAGAGATACAGAAATTCAGATAGTAGACAGTTTCAGAACCCCAGCAAGACTCAATCCAAATAAAGCATCTCCTAGACACATTGTAATTAACTTTGTCAAAGTTAACATGAAAGAGAAAATTCTGCAAGTAGCCAGATGTAAAAAAAGCATTTCTCCCTAGAAAGGGAGAATATTAGAATGATTGCAGATATCTCAGTCAAAACTTTTTAAGCCAGAAGAGAATTGTCATTGACCTTCAATCTCCTAGCCCAGGATCCTGTATCCAGCTAAACTGAGTTTCATTTGTGATGGAGAAATCAAATACTTTACTTACATACACATGTTAAGTAAATATGCCATAACTAAACTAGCTCTTCAGGAAATACTCAGACCCATTTTCCATAATGAATGGTCTACCACCAAAGTAAACTCACCCAAAATTTATCAAACAAAACTTAACTTCTACAAGGTAAAAGAATTAAAAATATCCACTGGACCTTTGAAAAACATGATGGCCAAAACACAATCATACCTATCAATTCTCCCAATTAATGTGAATGGCTTAAATTGTCCTCTAAAGAGGCACAGATTGGTGGACTGAATATAAAAACTCAGGCCAAGTATCTGTTGCCTATAAGAGATTCATTTTAACTTAAAAGATAAAAAAAGACTCTGCATGAAGGGAGGGACATCTATAATACAGGCAAATAAAAAAATAGAAAAAAAATTTTATTTACAGATACAATAAGATTTAAACCAACAAAAATAAGGAAAGACAGGATGGACACTATATATTTGTTAAGGTAAACATTCAACATGAAGATATTTCAATAATAACATTTATGCACCCTACCTAAATGCTCCTCAATTTATAAAGAAAACCCTAACAGATATGAACCATGTGATATCTTCCTGCACATTTTAACACGGCTTTTTCAGTTCTGGATAGATTCCCTAAGAAGAAACTAAACAAATAAATAATAGACTTAAACTTGACCCTAAAACAAATGAATTTAATAGACAGCTACAGAGCATTTTGTCCTAATAAAACTGAATACACAGTCTTCTCATCATTCCCATGAATCATCCTCCAAAATTGATCATATCATAGGACGCTACTCTAATCTCAACATATTTAATACAAGTTATTCCTTATATCTTCTGGGACCATCACAGCATAAACATTGAACTCAACATCAATAGAAACCTTCTTACTCAAACAAAGTCATGGAAATTAAATAATCTTAGGCTAAAGACTAGGTGGGTTAAAGATGAGTTTCAGAAGGAAATCATCAAATTTTTAGAACAAAATGATAATGAAGACACAAATTATCAAAACCTGTGGGATACTGGCAGTCCTGAAAGGGCAATTTATAGCATTAGAAGCCTGCATCAAAAAACAGAAAGAGAGGAATTCAACACCCCAATGGGTCATCTCAAGCAACTAGAAAAGGAAGAATAATCCCATCCCAAACCCAGCCAAATAAAAGAAATAATCAAAATTACAGAAAAATTAAATGAAATTGAAAACAAAGGAATTATTCAGAAGATCAACAAAACAAAAAGTTGGTTCTTTGAAAAGATTAATAAAATTGATAAACTTTTGGCAAGCCTAACCAGAAATAGAAAATTAAAATCTCTAATAAGATCAATCAGAAACCATAAAGGATAAACACAAACAGGCACCACAGAAATTCAAAAAAATTCTCAATGATTATTACAAAACAGTCTATTCTCAGAAATATGATTATCTGGAGGAAATGGACCAATACCTGAAAGCATGCCACCTTTCTAGACTCAACCAGAAATTTTGAATAAACCTATATCAAGCACTGAAATAGCATCAACTATACAAAATCTCCCAAAAAAGAAATATCCAGGACCAGATGGCTTCACATCAGAATTCTATCACACCTTCAAAGAAGAACTAGTACCTATGTTACATAACCTTTTCCAAAACATAGAAAAAGAAGGAATCCTCCCTAATACTTTCTATGAAGCAGATATCACCTTAATCCCCAAACCATGAAAGGACCCAGCAAAGAATGAAAATGATAGATCAATATCATTAACAAATATCAAGCAAAAATATTCAATAAGATCCTAGCAAACAGAATTCAATGATACATCAAAAAAAAAGAAATAAAGAAGTTGATTTTATCCCAGGTTTACAAGGTTGGTTCAACATGTGTAATTTTAGAAATACAATACACCACAAAAGTATAATAAAATGAAATAAAAAACAAAGACCACATAATTCTATCAATTGAGGCAGAAAAAGCTTTTGATAATATCCAGTATCCTTTCGTGATTAGAACACTCAAGAAAATAAGTTTAGATGGGACATTTCTTAAAATGATAAAGGTCATCTACAGCAAACCCACAGCCAATATCATATTGAATGGAGTAAAATTGAAACTGGAACTAGACAAGGATGCCCATTGTCACCACAGCTATTCGTCATAGTAATGGAAGTCCTAGCCATCACAAGAGAAGGGGATCAAGTGTATTCAAATGGGGTCAGAGGAGGTCAAACTTCACTCTTCATGAATGACATGATTTTATATCTGGAAAAACCCAGAGACTCAACCACAAAGCACTTAAAAGTGATCAAGGAATATACCAGTGTCTCAGGATACAAAATCTATACTTACAAATCAGTAACTTTTATGTATACCAATGATAGTCAAGCTGAAAATATAGTCAAGGACTCTATTCCTTTTACAGTAATGCCAAAAATAAATCTTGGAATTTATCTAACAAAGGAAGTGAAAGATCTCTGTGATGAGAACTATGAAACCCTGAGAAAAGAAATAGCTGAAGATGTTAACAAATGGAAAAACATGCCATGCTCATGGCTGGGAAGAATCAACATTTTTAAAATGTTCATACTACCCAAAGCAATCTACAGATTTAATACAATCCCTATCAAAGCACCAAAGTCATGCTTTAAAGAACTTGAAAAAATAGTACTTTGTTTTATATGGAATCAGAAAAAAACTCAAATAGCCAGTAGTTTACTTAGAAGTAAAAACAAATTAGTAGGCATCACATTACCATACTTCAGACTATACTATAAATCTACAGTGATCAAAACAGTATGGTACTGACACAAAAATAGAGATGTAAATATATGGAACAGAATAGAGAACCAAGAGATGAAACCAGCCACATATCATCATTTGATCTTTGCTATGTCTAACAAAAACATATATCGGGGAAAAGATTCTCTATTTAACAAATGGTGCTGGGAGAAATGGCTAGCAACCTGCAGAAGCCTGAAACTGGACCATCACCTTTCCCCACTAACAAAAATTGATTTTCACTGGATAAAATATTTAAACTTAAGACATGAAACTATAAAAATACTAGAAAAGAGTACAGGGAAAACACTTGAAGATAGTGGTCTGGGAAAATATTTTCTGAGTAGGACACCCCCACCCCCAGAAATTGAAGCAACACCAAAAATGTATTACTGGGATCTGATCAAACTAAAAAACCTTTCACATCCAAGAGCACTGTAAGTAAAGCAAACAGACAGCCTTCAGAATGGGAGATTTTTGCAGGTTATATTTCTGACAAAGGTCTGATAAGTAGAATTCACAGAGAACTCAAAACTAATCAATAAGAGAAGAACAAACAACCTCATTTCTTTGGGGGCAAGAGACTTGAATAGAAACTTCTCTGAAGATGACAAGTGCATGGCCAAGAATTACATTAAAAAGTGCTCATCATCTTTAATCACCATAGAAATGCAAATCAAAACCTAACCCCAATGGGGTTACATTACAAAATCCCCACACTGCAGATGTTGGCATGGACGTGCTGAGAAAGGAACCCATGTACACTGCTGGTGGGATCGCAAATAATACAGCTAATTTGGAAAGAAATATGGGGAATTCTGGGTGGTGTCTGTGGCTCAAGGAGTAGGGTGCCAGCCCCCATATACCAGGGGTGGCGAGTTCAAGCCTGGCCCCAGCTAAAACTGCAAAAAAAAAAAAAAATCTTAAAGAACTAAAAGTTGACCTACTGTCTGATCCTGCAATATTATTACTTAGTATCTACCCCGATGAACAAAAATCATTTTACAGCAAAGACGTTTGCACCAAAATATTTATTGCAGCCCAATCCACAATAGCCAAGTTGTGGAAACAGCCTAAATGCCTATCAACCCATGAATGGATTAACAAATTGTGGTATATGTATACCATAGAACATGGTGCAGCTATAAAAAGAGGAGACTTTACATCTTTTATGTTTACCTGAATGGAGCTGGAACATATTCTTCTTAGTTAAGTATCTCAAGAATGGGAAAAAAGTATCCAATGTAATCAGGATTATTCTGAAATCAATGTAGAAACACACATTCATATGAATGATAAAACATAAAGATAGTCCAGTAAGAAAGAAAGGACAGGAGGGAAAGAGGAGGGTTGGTGGGAAGGTGAGTGGAGGGAGGATATTTGGTGGAATCTCTCCTAATGTGCACAATGCAAGGGTACCTTTCAAAACAGCTAAGAGTATATTATAGATGTCTTACCACAAAAATAACTAAGTGAGATGATGGTTATGTTGATCAGTTTGATTTAAGCATTCCACTTTATATATCTAATCATCTTATGGTATCCGATAAATGTGTACATTTATGATTTAATAAAAATTAAGTTAAAAAATATGTCCAAATCCATTTCTGAATGGTCCTGTTCTTCAACTTGCTACAGACAGAATGCATTTAATTACTTTCTTTGTTTCATATTTGAATCACCCCTTTTTTTACTATAACACTCTTCTTACTTTTATTTTCCTGGAAAAAGTTTCAGCGTAATAGGACATTTTGTGTTCATCATTACTTAACTGCAGACTTAACTCTGGACCCTGATGTTATTACTCTACATGTATGCTTCATTGATGCCCTGCCAACATCTGGTAAGCTATACTATTTTTTTGGGGGGGGGGCAGGGCCGGGTTTGAACCCATCACCTCCAGTATATGGGGCTGGCGCCCTACTCCTTGAGCCACAGGCACCACCCAAAGCCATGGTATCTGACACATTGCTATGCCCTTTATCAACAAGTCAATAGAATTACATTCTAGAATTTCTACACTACACTTCAGGAAAATGTGCCTTTCCATGATGAAAATAAAGAAATAGCAAGGAAAATTAGGTTCTGTCTTCTAACCTGAACTTCCTACCAAATAGCTCACATTCCCTAACATGCCCTGTTCTCCTGCCTCTGATCCTGCCTAGGGCATCTCTCAACTGAACTTCCTACCAAGTAGCTCACATTCCCTAACATGCCCTGTTCCCCTGCCTAGGTTGTCAGGTACTTTTCTTCCTGTTCTGTTTCAAGCACCTATGTTTACTTGGGAAAGTATTATTATAAACTGCTTACTGATGATAATACAACAGCAAAATTACATTACTGGCACTTGGATATTTATTTGCAAAATACCATTATTTACAAAAAGTTTCGAAGTTTTGAATGAGCAGAACAATTTAATACATATTTTAAAATATAGTAACAGCCTATAAAAGAACCAAAATGTAAATTAATAAAACTATATGCTAAACAATATTTGTGTAATAAAATTGTACAAATGGGAAATGAAACAAAACTCTATATACTAAACAATATTTTTGTAATAAAATTGTACAAATGGGAAAGGTACAGAAATCAATGGAACAGAATTTTAACTATTATTGAAACACAAATTTATATGACTTGAGAATTTTAAAAAGATTCAATCTTAAACAGGAAAGCATGCTAGTGATAGATCATCATCATACCTGTAGCATGTCTATACAATCATTTTCATCTGTTCAACAAGCTTCTGATTCTACCCTGGTCAGGTGAACAATAACACAGTTATTAGGTAACTCCAGATTTTTATCACATTTAGCAAGAAAATAACCTTTTTACTTATTTGATAACTTTAAGGAAAATAGTCTCTTTGATCATTTTAAGGACATTTTTAAACACTATTTTTTATTGATGATGAACTATCTTTGCTTCAAAGAGGACGTGTTCAGTTTATCTTTGTCTCCTTTAGTTCAGTCATGAAAATGCAGAGATTTCAGTCCAGAGGTGCAGGTATCATTTGCAGCATTGTTATTTTTATGTATCAAATGTCCATAAAAATGTTTGAACTTGGATTAGGCCTTATCTTTTCAGAGAAATTATACATTGTCAATAGCCATTTTCTACTTCCTCTGAGGATTATGTAGGCAGAGAACAATCCTTTTTTTTTTTGGCCGGGGCTGGGTTTGAACCCACCACCTCCGGCATATGGGACTGGCGCCCTACTCCTTGAACCACAGGTGCCGCCCAGAACAATCCTTTCAAATGAATATTCAATTGATTCAAACTATCAACGCCAAATACATCTCTCTGGGTATGATTCAAGATGCAAATGATTCAAGGTTTCTGGTTACAAAAATACTGATGTCAATTTAAGCTTAAAAATTAGAATTTCAGTGCATTATATATAAGCATAATATGATGACAAAATTGATTGAAATTTGGTATCCAAATAACTAAATATAGGGTTCATTCTCTCACTTATAATGTCTCAGAGCAAGGTTCGTCTTTCCTCACTCCCACATCCCCCTACCCTCCCTAGTATGTTGACAATTGTGGCTGATACAAAGATCAAAAGGCATTTATAACTCACATTTTGGGAAGGTAGGAGTAAAGGATTTTGCCTTATTGTTCAGGCTAGAGTGTAATGGTGTCGTCATTGCTTATTGCAACCTCTAACTTCTGGGTTCAAGCAATCCTCCTGCCTCAGACTCCTGAGTAGCTGGAACACCAGGTGCATGCCACCATGCCCATCGAATTTTTCTATTATTTTGTAGACAAGGTCTTGGAATGTTGCTCAGGCTGGTCTTAAACTCTTGGCCTCAAGTGATCTTCCCACCTCAGCTTCCGAAAGTGCTAGGATTACAGAAGTTAGCTGCCACACTTGGCCAGTAAAACTTATATATTTTTTGTTATTGTTAATACAGTGATGGGTTCATGGGTTTGGCATGTGGTTCATATGGCTTCTAGCTAGATACCTCTCACTCCCTAGCAAGATTTATGGCAAATTTCCAAAGTTGCCCATTGCCTCTTCCATTTCCTGAGCATGATCTTTCAGCCTTTTCTTGATTCTGCAAAATCCCAATAATTTTACTATATATTTACCTTTTGCCTAGCTACCTGGTTTTATGCGGATTTTAAAGGAGAATCATGACTCATATATTTCCATCTCTCAGATTTTTAGTAATCCTTAAAAGTTCACATGAAAAGCCTTATCCTCCTTGAGTGCTTTCTTTGTTTTCAAATAGAAAGTGGATGCTTTTTGCTCTGAATTCCCCTTGTCTTTCTCTTTCACAACTTAGAATTATACTTTCTTTTGATACATGTCCATTTTTTTGAAATTTTATTTTAGCTCTATACTAGATTGAAAACTCCATTAGGAAAATTATTATAATATAGTCTCAAATTTAGGATAGTGTAACTTATAGTTTTTTTAAACTTTATGATGGTTCAAAAGCAATTATACATTCACTTGAAACTTACTTCCAATTTTGATATATCCAACACTATTATAAATAGACTGTGTTAGATGACTTTGTCCAATTGTAGGTCAGTGTAAACATTCTGGACATATTAAAGGTAGGCTATACTAAGCTACGATGTTTGATAGATTAGACATACTAAATACATTTTCAATTTATGATGTTTTCAACTTATCATGAATTTTTTGGGATGTAAGTTGAAAAGCATCTGTATTTTTTTTCCATTTACACATTCTTTCCCACACACATACTCAAAATACTGTCTTCTCTGTGTAAGAAAAGACATAAATTACAGCTTCCTGTGTTCAAAATTTGGAAGAAGCAATTTGAACTAATGAAAAATAGTTTTCTCATACATAGTTTACTGAAAGAATAAACTAATTTCATTGTAATTTTAATGTTAGGTTGTGTGGGGGGTGTAAAGGTATTTATTATGCTTTATTCAGCATTTTTGAGTGGCTTTAGTATTTACTGATACAAAAACTTTTACACAGTTGGTGGGACTACAAACTAATAAAGTCTTTTTTGGAAAGTATGGAGAATTCTCATAGAGCTAAAAATAACCCTTCAATTTGATCCCACAATCCCATTACTAGGTATCTACTCTGAATTAAAAAAAAAATTTTTTTACCATAAGAGCATTTGTACTAGAATGTTTATCGCAGCTCAATCCACAATTGCTAAGATGTGGAATAAACCCAAGTGCCCATCAACACATGAAAGGATTATAAAGTGTATATATATATATACACGTGTCTATGTGTGTGTGTATACATATATATGCACACACTAAGGAATACTATTCAAACATAAAGGGCAGCACCAGTAGCTCAGTGGGTAGGATGCCAGCCACAAACACCAGGACTATGGTTTTTGTATACCATGGAATACTACTCAGCCTTTAAAAAGATGGAGACTTTACATCCTTCATATTAACCTGGATGAAAGTGGAATACATTATTCATAGTAAAGCATCACAAGAATGGAGAAGCATGAATCATATGTACTCAATTTTAATTGAGGACAATTAGTGACTTAGTACATGGTGGTGCGGGGAGGGGAGAGCAGAAAGAGAAAGAAGGAGGAGGATTGGGGAAAAGGAAGAACAGAGAGAGGGAAAGAGGGAGGGGTGGGAGAAGGAATGAACAGAGAGAGGGAAGGAGAAGTAGGGTGGGGTCTCAGTGTGTGACACACCTTTTGGGGGGCAAGACACAATTATAAGAGGGATGTTACCAGGAGAGGAGAGCAAGATGGCAGCTGAGTAACAGCTTCCTTGCATCTGGGCACCGTGAGTCTGGGGAGATAGGACTCCAGGCATCTCTGGCTGGTGGGATCTGCCTATCATCACCCCTGAGAGGATACAGGGAGTCAGCTAGAGACTTCTGGACCCCAAAAGGAGGACTAAAACAGTGGAAAACAGGAAAGTGGTCGTGTGTGTTCAATGAGTCTCAACCCGCCCACAACTATAAGTTCAATAGCAGCGAGACTGCAAACCAGAAAGGCCTTACCTGTGAACTTTTTTGGTGTCTTTGGACTTGGCACTCAGTTGAACTGCCTTGGGGAGAGCCTGAGCAGGAGTGCAGAGAAATTTGACCGTTGTCTAGGGCCCCAGTCTGAGCCGCTGAGCCAGACGAAGCTAATAGTGTTTGGCTGTGGGCCACAGGGAGTCATTGTGAGTGATCTGCTCCAGCAAGCTACGCCCTCAGGGTCACAGAGCTAGAATCGGGTGGGAGCTGGTAACCTAGCGAATGAGTAGCCTAAGGGTGGGGTCTGAGCCACCTTGCAGACCTAACCCTCAGGGGCAGAGTGAGACCGGTTTTGGCAAACTGGATAAGGGGATAGCCACTTCAGCAGTGATTCCAGTGACAAGCACTTTCCTGGGAAAGCTTCTGCTCAGCAAGTTTACAAGTTCAAAGTGCCTTTTAAGTGGGCTGAGGAGAAATTTAGGGTGTCTACCTGCTGGTGTTTGAGAAATTAGCAGCCTCCAGTCGTATCAGAACTGTGATTAACATCTCATACCCCAGAACCACGTGTTGCCCAGACAATATTCAACAAAATATATTATATACATAATGCTTTGTTTTTGGTTGTGTTCCCTCCCCCCTTTGGTTTTTTTTTTTTTTTTTTTGCTTATTTTGATGTCGTTGATGTTGTTTTGCTTTTTAATTTCAACCTTTTCCATACAGATCTTTTTTCTTTCTCAATTTTTCTAGTTTAATCATAATTTCCCATTGCTGCCTTTTTCAATAACTAGAACTTCATTTATGCTGGTGTTTCTACCTCTATTATTTGGTTTTTCACTGAATTTTATCCCATAAAGTTTTCTGTTTGCTTGTTTTGGTTTGATTTATAGCATTTTTGTCTTTCCTCTCTACTTGGTGGAGGTGGGGTACTGTGTCTGATCAGGTTAGAAAAGAGCTGCTGACCTCAGGGGAACCACCCACCCCCAGAAGGTGGGTTTTTTTAAAGGTTGTGTCTAAGTACTCTACTGTACACCTGTATTGCTATGTCTCCCTCTTTCGTGCCTCTCTTCTTTTTGTCAATATTCCTTTTACCCACCCACTCTCCTTTCTCTATTTTTTTTTCTTCTCTTTTCACTCGGTCCTCCTTTCTTTCATCCCTTTCTTGCTCTTCAAGCTTCTCACCCTTCTGGTACTGTACCAAAAGGATTCATCGAACCCTTAGTCCACAGGAATGAGAACTTAAAGAGCAAGAGAAAGTGAAAGGAAAATTAGAGCAAGGAAACAGATAAAAGAAATCACTCATGAGGAAGAATCAGCAGAAAACTCCAGGCAACATGAAGAACCAGTCCACAACAACCCCACCAAGGGACCATGAGGTAGCTACTGCAGAGGATTCCATCTATAAAGAAATGTTAGGAATGACAGAAAGGGAATTTAGAATACACATGATGAAAACAATGAAAGAAATGATGGAAATAATGAAGGAAATTGCTAATAAGGTGGAAAATAACCAAAAGGAAATAAAAAACAATCAAATAAGAGATGAATGATATGCAGAATATAAAAAGGATACACCAGAGCAGAAGGAACTGAAACAGTCAATTAGGGAACTTAAAGATGCAATGGAAAGTATCAGCAACAGGTTAGACCAAGCAGAAAAAAGAATTTCAGAGGTAGAAGACAAAGTTCTTGAGATAACTCAGATAGTAAAAGAGGCAGAAAAGAAGAGAGAGAAATCAGAACATTCACTGTCAGAATTATGGGACTTCATGAAGCATTCCAACATATAAGTTATAGGAATTCCAGAAGGGGAAGAAGAATTCCCCAGAGGAATGAAAGCCATACTAGAGAATATTATAAAAGAAAATTTCCCAAATATCACCAAAGATTCTGACACACTGCTTTCAGAGGGATATCAGACCCCAGGTCACCTCAAGTCTAACCGAGCTTCCCTAAGACACTTCGTGATGAAACTGTCCAAAGTCAAGACAAAAGAAAAGATTCTGCAAGCTGCCAGGAGTAAGCGCCAGTTGACCTACAGGGGCAAATCCATCAAAGTGACCACAGACTTCTCTAATGAAACTTTCCAAGCAAGAAGACAATGGTCATCTACCTTTAATCTACTTAAACAGAACAATTTCCAGCCCAGAATTCTGTTACCTGCTAAGCTAAGCTTAAAAATTGATGGAGAAATCAAACCATTTACGGATATACAAACATTGAGGAAATTTGCCACAACAAGACCAGCTCTATAGGAAATACTTCAACCTGTTCTGCACACTGACCACCACAATGGATCAGCAGCAAAGTAAGAACTCAGAAATTAAAGGACAGAACCTAACCTCCACATTGATGCAAAAGATAAAACTAAGAAATGGACTCTCACAAAATAAGATGAATAGAATATTACCACACTTATAACTTATCTCAATAAATGTTAATGGCTTGAATTCCCCACTGAAGAGACACAGATTGGCTGACTGGATTAAAAAACACAAACCATCCATTTGCTGTCTGCAAGAAACACACCTGGCTTCAAAACACAAATTAAAGCTCCGAGTCAAGGGTTGGAAGACAGTTTTTCAGGCAAATGGAATTCAGAAGAAAAGAGGAGTTGCGATCTTATTTTCAGATTCATGTGGATTTAAAGCAACTAAAGTCAAAAACGACAAAGATGGTCACTTTATATTGGTCAAGGGAAAAATACAACAAGGAGACATTTCAATTCTAAATATTTATGGACCCAATTTAAATGCTCCCAGATTCTTGAAACAGACCTTACTCAGTCTAAGCAATATGATATCTGATAATACCATAATAACAGGGGACTTTCACACTCCTCTTACAGAGCCGGACAGATCCTCTAAACAGAAATTAAACAAAGATATAAGAGATTTAAATGAGACCCTAGAACAAATGTGCTTGATAGACGCATATAGAACACTCCATCCCAAAGATAAAGAATGTATATTCTTCTCATCACCCCATGGAACATTCTCTAAATTCATCATATCCTGGGACACAAAACAAATATCAACAGAATCAAAAGAATTGAAATTTTACCTTGTATCTTCTCAGACCATAAGGCACTAAAGGTGGAACTCAACTCTAACAAAAATGCTCGACCCCACCTAAAGGCATGGAAATTAAACAATCTTCTGTTGAAAAACAGATGGGTGCAGGAAGAAATAAAACAGGAAATCATTAACTTCCTTGAGCATAACAACAATGAAGACACAAGCTACCAAAACCTGTGGGATACTGCAAGAGCAGTTTTGAGAGGAAAATTCATTGCTTTAGATGCCTACATACGAAAAACAGAAAGAGAGCGCATCAACAATCTCACAAGCCATCTTATGGAATTGGAATAAGAACAACCTAAGCCAAAACTCAGTAGAAGAAAAGAAATCTCCAGAATCAAATCAGAGATCAACGAAATTGAAAACAAAAGAATCATTCAGAAAATTGATGAAAGAAGAAGTTGGTTTTTTGAAAAAATAAATAAAATAGATAAAACATTGGCCAGACTAAAGAGAAATAGAAAAGTAAAATCTCTAGTAACCTCAATCAGAAATGATAAAGGGGAAATAGCAACTGATCCCCCAGAGATACAAGAGAACATCTCTGAATACTACCAGAAACTCTATGCCCAGAAATTTGACAATGTGAAGGAAATGGATAAATATTTGGAATCAACCCTCTACCTAGACTTAACCAGGAAGAAATAGAGCTCCTGAACAAACCAATTTCAAGCACTGAGATCAAAGAAACAATAAAAAATCTTCCAACCAAAAAATGCCCTGGTCCAGATGTCTTCACACCAGAATTCTATCAAACCTTCAAGGAAGAGCTTATTCCTGTACTGCAGAAATTATTCCAAAAAATTGAGGAAGAAGGAATCTTCCCCAACACATTCTATGAAGCAAACATCACCCTCATACCAAAACCAGGAAAAGACCCAAACAAAAAGGAGAATTTCAGACTAATTTCACTCATGAATTTTGATGCAAGAATTCTCAACAAAATCCTAGCCAATAGATTACAGCTTATCATCAAAAAAGTCATTCATCATGATCAAGTAGGCTTCATCCCAAGGATGCAAGGCTGGTTTAACATATGCAAGTCCATAAACATTATCCACCATATTAACAGAGGCAAAAATAAAGATGATAATGTCCTCTCAATAGATGCAGAAAAAGCACTTGATAAAAGCCAGCATCCTTTTCTAATTAGAACACTGAAGAGTATAGGCATAGGTAGCACATTTCTAAAACTGATTGAAGCTATCTATGACAAACCCACAGCCAATATTTTACTGAATGGATTAAAACTGAAAGCTTTCCTCTTAGAACTGGAACCAGACAAGGTTGTCCTCTGTCACCTTTACTATTCAACATAGTGCTAGAAGTTCTAGCCAATACAATTAGGCAAGACAAGGAAATAAAGGGAATCCAAATGGGAGTAGAGGAGGTCAAACTCTCCCTCTTTGCTGATGACATGTTCTTATTCTTAGAGAACCCCAAAGACTCAACCACAAGACTCCTAGAAGTCATCAAAAAATACAGTAATGTTTCAGGATATAAAATCAATGTCCACAAGTCAGTAGCCTTTGTATACACCAATAACAGTCAAGATGAGAAGCTAATTAAGGACACAACTCCCTTCACCATAGTTTCAAAGAAAATTAAATACCTAGGAATATACCTAACGAAGGAGGTGAAGGACCTCTATAAAGAAAACGATGAAATCCTCATAAAGGAAATAGGAGAGGATATTAACAAATGGAAGAACATACTATGCTCATGGATGGGAAGAAAACATTGTTAAAATGTCTATACTTGCCAACGCAATCTACCTATTCAATGCCATTGCTATCAAAATATGAACATCGTACTTTCAAGATTTGGAGAAAATGATTCTGCGTTTTGTATGGAACCAGAAAAAACCCCATATAGCTAAGGCAGTTCTTAGTAATAACAATAAAGCTGGGGCATCAGCATACCAGACTTTAGTCTGTACTACAAAGCCATAGTGCTCAAGACAGCATGGTACTGGCACAAAAACAGAGACATAGACACTTGGAATAGAATTGAAAACCAAGAAATGAAACTAACATCTTACAGCCACCTAATCTTTGATAAACCAAACAAGAACATACCTTGGGGGATAGACTCCCTATTCAATAAATGGTGTTGGGAGAACTAGATGTCTACATGTAAAAGACTGAAACTGGATCCACACCTTTCACCACTCACAAAAATTGATTCAAGATGGATAAAGGACTTAAATTTAAGGCATGAAACAATAAAAATCCTCCAAGAAAGCATAGGAAAATCACTGGAAGATATTGGCCTGGGGAAAGACTTCATGAAGAAGACTGCCATGGCAATTGCAACAACAACAAAAATAAACAAATGGGACTTCATTAAACCGAAAAGCTTCTGAACAGCTAAGGAGACAATAACCAAAGCAAAGAGACAACCTACACAATGGGAAAGGTTTGCATATTTTCAATCAGACAAAAGCTTGATAACTAGGATCTATAGAGAACTCAAATTAATCCACATGAAAAAAGCCAACAATCCCATGTATCAATGGGCAAGAGACATGAATAGAACCTTCTCTAAAGATGACAGACAAATGGCTAACAAACACATGAAAAAATGTTCATCATCTCTATATATTAGAGAAATGCAAATCAAAACAACTCTGAGATATCATCTAACCCCAGTGAGAATGGCCCACATCACAAAATCTCAAAACTGCAGATGCTGGCATGGATGTGGAGAGAAGGGAACACTTTTACACTGCTGGTGGGTCTGCAAACTAGTACAACCTTTCTGGAAGGAAGTATGGAGAAACCTCAAAGCACTCAAGCTAGACCTCCCATTTGATCCTGCAATCCCATTACTGGGCATCTACCCAGAAGGAAAAAAATCCTTTTATCATAAGGACACTTGTACTAGACTGTTTATTGCAGCTCAATTTACAATCGCCAAAATGTGGAAACAGCCTAAATGCCTACCAAGCCAGGAATGGATTAACAAGCTGTGGTAC
Source organism: Nycticebus coucang (assembly GCF_027406575.1). NCBI lineage: Eukaryota > Metazoa > Chordata > Mammalia > Primates > Lorisidae > Nycticebus > Nycticebus coucang. Next base: position 99,126,279 of record NC_069793.1, on the reverse strand, counting down.
ATGTATACCATGGAATACTATTCAGCTATTAAAAAAAATGGAGACTTTACATCCTTCGTATTAACCTGGATGGAAGTGGAAGACATTATTCTTAGTAAAGCATCACAAGAATGGAGAAGCATGAATCCTATGTACTCAATTTTGATATGAGGACAATTAATGACAATTAAGGTTATGGGGTGGGAGGAAAAGCAGAAAGAGGGATGGAGGGAGGGGGAGTGGGGCCTTGGTGTGGGTCACACTTTATGGGGGCAATACATGATTGCAAGAGGGACTTTACTTAACAATTGCAATTAGTGTAACCTGGCTTCTTATTGTACCCTCAATGAATCCCCAACAATAAAAAAAAAAAAACTCAAAAAAAATGTCATTGTAAAAAAAGGGCTACAACCTTTATTTCTAAATATCACCATGGTCACTAGAGGGTAGGTGGCATACTTTGAAGGTGACTGTATGATTGATACTTAGCAATAAGGTATGTAGCAGTTTTTCTAGGTCTAGTTTGCAAACTTAATTGTCAGACCTTGTATGACCACACTTCTGATGGTCTTTCCAGAAAAAGAGTTCCAAAATTTCTTTGAAGTGTGGCTAGGCACTGGAATCAGTGTGTAGCTTCTCAAGAGGAGTACTTTAAAGGTAACCATATTCATATGTAGCAATGAGGTACGTAGCTCTTTTTTTAGGATGAGTTCACAAACTTAATTGTCTGATCGCATATGTTTTTGTGTACTTTATCATGGATCAGTTGGAAATTTGAGGATAGTTTCATCTCTGGGTTCTCTGTTATGGGAACTAAGCTGAGAATCAAATCAAAGACACTATTCCTTTCACAGTAGTGACAAAGAAAATAAAATACTTAGGAATGTATTTAGCAGAAGACGTGAAAAACCTCTACAGAGAAATTTATGAAACACTGAGGAAAGAAATCACAGAGTATGTAAACAGGTGGAGAAACATATCGTGCTCATGGACCAGGAGAATCATCATTGTTAAAATGATCACACTACCCAAAGTGATTTACAGATTCAATGCAATCCCCAGTAAAATACCACCATCATTTTTTGCAGACCTAGAGAAAGTAGTTCTATGGTTCCTATTAAACTAGAGAAGACCCTGAGTATCCAATGCAACTTTACATAATGAGAATAAATCAGGAGCCATCTCTTTGCCATACTTTAAGATATACTAACAGGCTACAATATCTAAAACATTGTGCTACTGGCCCCAAATAGAGACAATTTGCTAATATTTTATTGAGAATTTTTTGATATCTGTTCATCAGGGTTATGGGCTTCCTTTTTTTTATGGTGTACTTCTCTGGTTTTGGTAATAGGGTAGGCTGGCCTGGTAAAAAGAGGTTTGAAAATGTTTCCTCCTATTCAACTTTTCAAATGAGTTTGAGAAGCATTGTCATTATATGTTTAAACAACAGAACTGAACTATGAAAGCTTCAGGTCCTGTACTTTTTTTTAATGAGATTTTTTTTCGATGATTATGGATTAAATTGTTTTTCTTGAATTGGTCTGTTCAGGTTTGTATTTCTTCATAGTTCTGGCTTGATTAAGTGTATATTTCTAGAAATGTATTCATTTCTTTTAGGTTATCTAATTCGTTGGCATGTAATTTTGCATAATGGTCTCTTATAATCCTTTCTATATTTCTGTAATAGCAGTTGTAATGTCTCCTGTTTCATTTCTGATTTTAGCTGAGTCTTCTCCCTTTTTCTTAGTCTAACTAAAGGTTTGTTGATTGTATATATCTTTAAAAAAACTACCCATGCTTTTGTTAATATTTTATATATTTTTTTTAGTCTGTATTTCATTTATTTCTGCTCAGGCCCTTTTTAGTTCCTTCCTTCTCTTAACTTTGCTCTTATTTTCTTTTTGGTTCTTGAAGTTCAGCGTTAGTTTAATTTTTGAGAGCTTTTTTTCTTTTTCAATATAAGTAATTGTAAACTTTCCTTTTAGAATGGCCTTTCCTTTGTCCCTTAAGTTTTAATATGCAATGTTTTCATTTTCATTTGTCTCAAGATATTTTTAAATTTCTCTTTCAGGCTGAGTGCAGTGGCTCGTGCCTATAATCCCAGCACTCTGTGAGGCTGAGCAAGAGGATTGCTTGAGGTCAGGCATTTGAGATCAACCTGAGCAAGAGTGAGATACGGTCTCCACTAAAAGTAAAAAAAATTAGTCAGGTGTGGTAGTAGGCACCTGTAGTCTCAGCTACTCAAGCAGCTGATGCAGAACCATTGTTGGACCCCAGGAATTTTAGGTTGCTGTGAGATATGCTGAAACCATGGAATTCTAGCCCAGGTGACAGAGAGAGGGAAAAGAAAAAATCTCTTTTAATTTCCTCTTTGACCCATATAAAGGAGATGAGCGAAAGTCTTCATTTTACTGATTACTCTTCTATCACACAATTTGTGGATAAAACTGACGTTCTTCTTGAATGAAGAATTTTATTAACTTTATGAATTGGCATTTTCTTCTAGTGTATCTATTGCTTTCTAGAACTGCTGCCCAGTTGTCATCATTGATTGTCCTTATTTGCCCCCCGGCTTAGTTCTACCCACCTTGGATCCAGTAAAGTTTTATGTCATAAATATATTTCTCTTTTCTAAAAATATATCCTCAATCTCAAAGTCTCTGACATTGTTTATTTTTCAGATTAATAGTTGAATTGGGTTTGGAATTACAAACTTAAGATCACTTTCCTCAGAACCTTGAAGACATTGCTGCGTTTTCATCAAGCACTTGGTACAGGTAGTGGGCAATGGGGTGCCAGCCTGTCAGTTCTTGTTTCTTTGGAAGTAATCTTGTTATTTTTTTCTCCTTTCTGAAAGTTTGTATAATTTCCTTTCAAATTCAGAAAGTTTACCATAATAGTTACAGGTTTAAATTTTTGTCTCTGCATATGCTCAGTGAATTATATAAATATAAAAATCATCTTTAAAAATCATTGAAATTATATTCCACTCTAATTTTATCACATTCTCTCCTAACTTTTTTGTATTCTCTTATCTTGGAATTTCCATTAAATGGATGTTGCAGTGCCTGACTCAATCCTATCTGCTCCCTAATTTCTCTCATTTTCTACCTTTTCGTTTCTTTCTTTTTATTTATTTATTTATTTTTGTAATCAGAATAGAGTTTGTTTGAACAGCCATCCTGTGACTCTACATTCCAAGGAAGCTCATAGCTATTTTATCAACAATGAGCAATTGGATTTAAACCATATCCATTTGATTACTTAGCCATTTTGTAGACTTCTTAAATTTTAGGCTTCTCATTTGAAATGTCCAAGGAACTTTACTTCTGTTTAATTACTATTATTTCCCTATTATTGCAGAGTTTATTTTTTATTGGTGAAATATTCTCCATTATTTTTCTAAGGGTAATCACAATTTTTAAAGTTCTCTTTTATTCCTTTGAGAGTCTCTGGCATTTTTTGGTTCATCTTGATTTTTCTCTTGTAAGTAGGTGGGTTTCTTCAAATATCTGATAACTCTTGCTTGTCTGTTCCTAGTTATGGATGAGAAACTCGGCTGATAAACATGGACACTCCCCGGGGTTTCCTCTGTAGGTTCATAAGTCTATTTCTCTGAAGTCCTTTCCCCTATATGGGAAAGGTTTTATGTGACTCACAAAGTAGTAGGCATTGCTTCAGTGTCACCCAGGGTAGTGGTGGAGGATATAAAACTCTTCAGGTAGACTGGGTTCAGGTCTCAGCAATAATACCTATTAGTTATGTGACTATATGTAATTTACATGTTAATTATATGCCCCAGTTTCCTCATCTCTTAAATGGTGGTAATAATGGTAATTACCACATAGGGCTATTGTGAGAATAGAACAAATTAATTTATGTAAATAATTCGGAACAGTAATGACACATTTTATTATGGAGCATGGAATTCTGAGAGTGGTCAGATAAATGGGAGGACTCTTGTGAAAGCAGTTCAACATACATTATTTTTATCTTAAGTAGAATTGCTTTACCTTTATCTCCCTTATATTTTTTGTTGTATGGAAGTTCAGAGGTATTTAGACCTCCTTTGCTTCTCTCTTAGGCATAAAGACTCACATCAGCTTTCTCCAAGCCCATCCACCCACCCACCCAAATGCACTTTCCATGGAAAACAGTTTTATGAATTTATCCAGGACAAACTGTATACACTGTGTGCTCTGGAAGTGCTTATAGGAGGAGAGGCATCACCTGACCAAGTTGTTCTACCTATAGGCATTAATTACTCTGATTATTGCTAATGTTTGACTTCTGTAGAACAACCTTGATCCTTTTTCAAGTCCACTAGGAAAAAGAGCTCCCAGTTTTAGCTGGTCGTATTCTAGACTTTTACCCTGTGCTTGGGTTTTCTCAGTCAATATAATCTGATCCAATTATAAGTTGTTGTAAAGAACTGCTTTGATGGGAAAATGAGATTTTCATAGTTATGATGATTTCCATGTATGCATCCTTACTATTATTTCATAGCTGAGGAGGGTAGGAGAAAATAAAAACAGTATATTTGGTGGACCATCTTTAACTAGAACTCCCATGAGATGGAACCTGAGACAAAACCAAACTGCTTCCCAAGAACAAAAATAACATTTTTATTTTTATTAGATTTTTTTGAAGTTTATATTAACATCTCCCTAAAAGGAGCTGTATTCATTTAATTCTTTAATTTCCTTTTCACAATAAAAGCACTTGATTTTAAGATGTCATTCTATAGTCATTGGAATAGAGTATGAGAAATTATGATGCCATGATAAAATAATTTATAATTATTAAAATCATACCTGATGTAAGGAAAATTTCCTTGGAACATAATTGGAAAGGTATGTGACTGACAAAGTCAGTTGTTATATATAATCCATTTTATACTTTAGAAAAATTTCCTTCATTCTGTAAAGTTCATATGGGAAAACAGTTAATATGGGAAACTAGGATGAAAATTTAAATTTCCAAATTTGAAAGGACAGGTGCCTTGAGTCCCATGTAAAATAAAATAAAAAAAAACTTTGGCACTAATAGAAATAAATAAATGAGCTAACCCTAAATGAGATTTGCATTTCTGTTCTGTATGCGTAGTTAGCAACTATAGTAATAGCTGAATCTTATTTTTTTTTTTTTTTTATTGTTGGGGACTGATTGAGGGTACAATAAGCCAGGTTACACTGACTGCAATTGTTAGGTAAAGTCCCTCTTGCAATCATGTCTTGCCCCCATAAAGTGTGACACACACCAAGGCCCAACCCACCTCCCTCCTTCCCTCTTTCTCTTTCCCCCCCATAACCATAATTGCCATTAATTATCCTCATATCAAAATTGAGTACATAGGATTCATGCTTCTCCATTCTTGTGATGCTTTACTAAGAATAATGTCTTCCACGTCCATCCAGGTTAATATGAAGGATGTAAAGTTTCCATTTTTTTTAATGGCTGAATAGTATTCCATGGTATACATATACCACAGCTTGTTAATCCATTCCTGGGTTGGTGGGCATTTAGGCTGTTTCCACATTTTGGTGATTGTAAATTGAGCTGCAATAAACAGTCTAGTACAAGTGTCCTTATGATAAAAGGATTTCTTTCCTTCTGGGTAGATGCCCAGTAATGGGATTGCAGGATCAAATGGGAGGTCTAGGTTGAGTGCTTTGAGGTTTCTCCATACTTCCTTCCAGAAAGGTTGTACTAGTTTGCAGTCCCACCAGCAGTGTAAAAGTGTTCCCTTCTCTCCACATCCATGCCAGCATCTGCAGTTTTGAGATTTTGTGATGTGGGCCATTCTCACTGGGGTTAGATGATATCTCAGGGTTATTTGATTTGCATTTCTCTAATATATAGAGATGATGAACATTTTTTCATGTGTTTGTTAGCCATTCGTCTGTCATCTTTAGAGAAAGTTCTATTCATGTCTCTTGCCCATTGATATAAGGGATTGTTGACTTTTTTCATGTGGATTAATTTGAGTTCTCTATAGATCCTGGTTATCAAGCTTTTGTCTGATTGAAAATATGCAAATATCCTATCCCATTGTGTAGGTTGTCTCTTTGCTTTGGTTATTGTCTCCTTAGCTATACAGAAGCTTTTCAGTTTAATGAAGTCCCATTTGTTTATTTTTGTTGTTGTTGCAATTGCCATGGCAGTCTTCTTCATGAAGTCTTTCCCCAGGCCAATATCTTCCAGTGTTTTTCCTATGCTTTCTTGGAGGATTTTTATTGTTTCATGCCTTAAGTTTAAGTCCTTTATCCATCTTGAATCAATTTTTGTGAGTGGGGAAAGGTGTGGGTCCAGTTTCAGTCTTTTACATGTAGACATCCAGTTCTCTCAACACCATTTATTAAATAGGGAGTCTTTCCCCCAAGGTATGTTCTTGTTTGGTTTATCAAAGATTAGGTGGTTGTAAAATGTTAGTTTCATTTCTTGGTTTTCAATTTGATTCCAAGTGTCTATGTCTCTGTTTTTGTGCCAGTACCATGCTGTCTTGAGCACTATGGCTTTGTAGTACAGACTAAAATCTGGTATGCTGATGCCCCCAGCTTTATTTTTGTTACAGAGAACTGCCTTAGCTATACGGGGTTTTTTCCGGTTCCATACAAAACGCAGAATCCTTTTTTCCAAATCTTGAAAGTACGATGTTGGTATTTTGATAGGAATGGCATTGAATAGGTAGATTGCTTTGGGAAGTATAGACATTTTAACAATGTTGATTCTTCCCATCCATGAGCATGGTATGTTCTTCCATTTGTTAATATCCTCTGCTATTTCCTTTCTGAGGAGTTCATAGTTTTCTTTATAGAGGTCCTTCACCTCCTTCGTTAGGTATATTCCTAGGTATTTCATTTTCTTTGAGACTATGGTGAAGGGAGTTGTGTCCTTAATTAGCTTCTCATCTTGACTGTTATTGGTGTACACAAAGGCTACTGACTTGTGGACATTGATTTTATATCCTGAAACATTACTTTATTTTTTGATGACTTCTAGGAGTCTTGTGGTTGAGTCTTTTGGGTTCTCTAAGTATAAGATCATGTCGTCAGCAAAGAGGGAGAATTTGACCTCCTCTGCTCCCATTTGAGTTCCCTTTATTTCCTTGTCTTGCCTAATTGTATTGGCTAGAACTTCCAGCACTATGTTGAATAGTAAAGGTGACAGAGGACAACCTTGTCTGGTTCCAGTTCTAAGAGGAAAAGCTTTCAGTTTTACTCCATTCAGTACAATATTGGCTGTGGGTTTGTCATAGATAGCTTCAATCAGTTTTAGAAATGTGCCACCTATGCCTATACTCTTCAGTGTTCTAATTAGAAAAGGATGCTGGATTTTATCAAATGCTTTTTCTGCATCTATTGAGAGGATCATGTGATCTTTATTTTTGCCTCTGTTAATATGGTGGATAACGTTTATAGACTTGCGTATGTTAAACCAGCCTTGCATCCCTGGGATGAAGCCTACTTGATCATGATGAATGGCTTTTTTGATGATAAGCTGTAATCTATTGGCTAGGATTTGGTTGAGAATTTTTCCATCTATATTCATGAGTGAGATTGGTCTGAAATTCTCCTTTTTGTTTGGGTCTTTTTCTGGTTTTGGTATCAGGGTGATGTTTGCTTCATAGAATATGCTGGGGAAGATTCCTTCTTCCTCAATTTTTTGGAATAATTTTTGCAGTACAGGAATTAGCTCTTCCTTGAAGGTTTCATAGAATTCTGGAGTGAAGCCATCTGGAAGAGGGCATTTTTTGGTTGGAAGCTGTTTTATTGTTTCTTTGATCTCAGTGCTTGAAATTGGTCTCTTCAGGAGATCTATTTCTTCCTGGCTGAGTCTAGGGAGAGGGTGTGATTCCAAATATTGATCCATTTCCTTCACATTGTCAAATTTTTGGGCATAGAGTTTCTGGTAGTATTCAGAGATGATCTCTTGTATCTCTGTGGGATCAGTTGTTATTTCCCCTTTATCATTTCTGTTTGAGGTTAATAGAGATTTTACTTTTCTGTTCTTCATTAGTCTGGCCAATGGTTTATCTATTTTATTTATTTTTTCAAAAAACCAACTCCTTGTTTCATTAATTTTCTGAATGATTCTTTTGTTTTCAATTTCATTGATCTCTGATTTGATTTTGGATATTTCTTTCTTCTACTGAGTTTAGGCTTAGATTGTTCTTCTTTTTCCAATTCCATAAGATCTCTTGTGAGACTGTTGATGTGCTCTCTTTCTGTTTTTCGAATGTAGGCATCTAAAGCGATGAATTTTCCTCTCAAAACTGCTTTTGCAGTATCCCACAGGTTTTGGTAGCTTGTGTCTTCATTGTTGTTATGTTCAAGGAAGTTAATGATTTCCTGTTTTATTTCTTCCTTCACCCATCTGTTATTCACCAGAAGATTGTTTAGTTTCCATGCCTTTGGGTGGGGTCGAGCATTTTTGTTAGAGTTGAGTTCCACCTTTATTGACTTATGGTCTGAGTAGATACAAGGTAAAATTTCAATTCTTTTCATTCTGTTGATATTTGTTTTGTGTCCCAGGATATGATCAATTTTGGAGAATGTTCCATGTGGTGATGAGAAAAATGTATATTCTTTATCTTTGGGATGGAGTGTTGTATATGCGTCTATCAAGCACATTTGTTCTAGGATCTCATTTAAGTCTCTTATATCATTGTTTAATTTCTGTTTAGAGGATCTGTCCAGCTCTGTAAGAGGAGTGTTAAGGTCCCCTGTTATCATGGTATTATCAGATATCATATTGCTCAGACTGAGTAAGGTCTGTTTCAAGAATCTGGGAGCATTTAAATTGGGTGCATAGATATTTAGAATTGAAATGTCTTCTTGTTGTATTTTTCCCTTGACCAATATAATGTGACCATCTTTGTCTTTTTTGACTTTAGTTGCTTTAAATCCACATGTATCTGAAAATAAGATTGCAACTCCCCTTTTCTTCTGAATTCCATTTGCCTGAAAAATTGTCTTCCAACCCTTGACTCGGAGCTTGAATTTGTCTTTTGAAGCCAGGTGTGTTTCTTGCAGACAGCAAATGGATGGCTTGTGTTTTTTAATCCAGTCAACCAATCTACATCTCTTCAGTGGGGAACTCAAGCCATTAACATTTATTGAGATAATTGATAAGTGTGGTAGTATTCTATTCGTCTTATTTGGTGAGAGTCCATTGCTTAGTTTTATCTTTTGCAACAGTGTGGAGGTTTGGTTCTGTCCTTTGATTTCTGAGTTCTTACTTTGCTGCTGATCCATTGTGGTGGTCAGTGTGCAGAACAGGTTGAAGTATTTCCTGTAGAGCTGGTCTTGTTGTGGCGAATTTCCTCAATGTTTGTATATCCGTAAATGATTTGATTTCTCTGTCAATTTTGAAGCTTAGCTTAGCAGGGTACAGAATTCTGGGCTGGAAATTGTTCTGTTTAAGTAGATTAAAGGTAGATGACCATTGTCTTCTTGCTTGGAATGTTTCATTAGAGAAGTCTGTGGTCAATCTGATGGATTTGCCCCTGTAGGTCGACTGGCGCTTACTCCTGGCAGCTTGCAGAATCTTTTCTTTTTTCCTGACTTTGGACAGGTTCATCACAATGTGTCTTGGAGAAGCTTGGTTAGAGTTTAGGCGACCTGGGGTCCAATAGCCCTCTGAAAGCAGTGTGTCAGAATCTTTGGTGATATTTGGGAAATTTTCTTTTATAATATTCTCTAGTATGGCTTCCATTCCTCTGGGGAATTCTTCTTCCCCTTCTGGAATTCCTATAACTCGTATGTTGGAACGCTTCATAAAGTCCCATAATTCTGACAGTGAACGTTCTGCTTTCTCTCTCTTCTTTTCTGCCTCTTTTACTATCTGACTTATCTCAAGAACTTTGTCTTCTACCTCTGAAATTCTTTCTTCTGCATGGTCTAACCTGTTGCTGATACTTTCCATTGCATCTTTAATTTCCGTGATTGACTGTTTCATTTCCTTCAGCTCTGCTATATCCTTTTTATATTCTTCATATCGTTCATCTCTGATTTGGTTCTGTTTTTGGATTTCCTTTTGGTTATTTTTCACTTTATTAGCAGTTTCCTTCATTGTTTCCATCATTTCTTTCATTGTTTTCAACCTGTGTATTCTAAATTCCCTTTCTGTCATTCCTAACATTTCTGTATAGGTGGAATCCTCTGCAGTAGCTACCTCATGGTCCCTTGGTGGGGTTGTTCTGGACTGGTTCTTCATGTTGCCTGGAGTTTTCGGCTGATTCTTCCTCATGGGTGATTTCTTTTATCTGTTTCCTTGCCCTAATTTTCCTTTCACTTCCTCTTGCTCTTTAAGTTCTCGTGCCTGTGGACTAAGGGTTACAGGACCAGAAGGGTGAGAAGGTTGAAGAGCAAAAAAGGGATGAAAGAAAGGAGGACCAAGTGATAAGGAAAAAAAAAAGAAAAATAGAGAAAGGAGAGGGGGTGGGTAAAAGGAATATCGACAAAAAGAAGAGAGGCACAGAAAGAGGGAGACAGAGAATATAGGTGTACAGTAGGGTACTTTGATACAACCTTAAAAAAAGAACCACCTTCTGTGGGTGCCCAGTTGGGTGGTTCCCTTGAGGTCAGCAGCTCTTTGCTAACCTGATCGGACACAGTACCCCACCTCCACCAAGTAGAGAGGAAAGACAAAAATGCTATAAATCAAACCAAAACAAGCAAACAGAAAACTTTACGGGATAAAATTGGCTGGAAAAACCAAATAATAGCGGTAGAAACACTAACAAAAATGAAGTTCTAATTATTGAAATAGGCAGCAATGGGAAATTATAATTAAACTATAAAAATTGAGAAAGAAAAAGGATCTGTATGGAGAAGGTTGAACTTAAAAAACAAAACAACAATCCACAACATCAAAATAAACAAAAAAAACAACCAAACCAAAAAAAAACAAAAAAAAAAAAAACACAACCAAAAACAAAGCAGTATGTATATGTTATTGAATATTGTCTGGGCAACACGTGGTCTTCTGGGGTATGAGATGTTAATCATAGTTCTGATACGACTGGAGGCTGCTAGTTTCTGAAACCCCAGCAGGTAGACACCCTAAATCTCTCTTCAGCCCACTTAAAAGGCACTTTGAACTTTTTCACTTCCTGAGCAGAAGCTTTCTCAGGGAAGTGCTTGTCGCTGGAATCACTGTTGAAGTGGCTATCCACTTACCCTGTGTGCCAAAACCGGTCTCACTCTGCCCCTGGGGGTTAGGGCTGCAAGGTGGCTCAGACCCCGCCCTTAGGCTACTTGGTCGCTGGGTTCCCAGCTCCCACCCAATTCCAGCTCTGCGACCCTGAGGGCGGGGCTTGCCGGGGCAGATCGCTCACAATGTCTGCGTGTGACCCAGAGCCAAACACTATTAGCTTTGTTTGGCTCAGCGGCTCAGACTGGGGCCCTAGACAAAGGCCAAAGTTCTCCGCACTCCCGCTCAGGCTCTCCCCAAGGCAGTTCAGCTGAGTGCCAAGTCCAAAGACACCAAAACAGTTCACAGGTAAGGCCTTTCTGGTTTGCAGTCTCGCTGCTACTGAACTTACAGTTGCGGGCGAGTTTAGATGGATTGAACACACGCGACCACTTGCTGGTTTTCCACTGTTTTAGTCCTCCTCTTGGGGTCCAGAAGTCTCTCGCTGACTCCCTGTATCCTCTCAGGGGTGATGATAGGCAGATCCCACCAGCCAGAGATGCCTGGAGTCCTATATCCCCAGACTCATGGTGCCCAGATGCAAGGAAGCTGTTACTCAGCTGCCATCTTGCTCCGCCTCCTGGTAATAGCTGAATCTTAATAGTGAAGCAGTACTATCAGGGTGCTGTCCCCTGCTACACTAAATCATGGTAAAAATGATCTCAAGTTACTGTTTGTATTTCTCTTGAAGTTTGTTCTCATTTTAAGAATCAAAATCAAAGATTATATGCATTCCAGATTTACCAGAAATTATCTAGTGTTGTGTAAGCAGTTATATATGCAATGTGTGTGTATGTATGCATATGAGGCCTGTAAATCTAACCATTGTTAATCCTATTTTTCATATTACATGGCTGGAAACTTTTGTGACAGCCATTTTTTATTATTTTTATTTTTATTATATTAAATCATAGCTGTGTACATTAATTCAATCATGGGTAAAATGTGCTGGTTTTATATACAACTTGAAATATTTTCATCAAATTGGTTAACATAGCCTTTACCTCATTTTCTTAGTTATTGTGTTAAGATATTTATATTCTACACTTAGTAGATTTAACATGTACTCTTGTAAAATGCACCCTAGGTGTGGTTCCACCAATTACCCTCCCTCCACTCATCCTCCCCCCATCCTCCTCCTCTTCATCTTCATATGGAACTGTGGGGGTTTATAAATTGGTTTCATAGTAGGGCTGAGTACATTGGATACTTTTTCTTCCATTGTTGAGATACTTTACTAAGAAGAATATGTTCCAGCTCCATCCATGCAAACATGTAGGTGGTAAAGTTTCCATCTTTTTAAGGCTGCATAATATTCCATGGTGTACATATACCACAATTTATTAATCCATTTGTGTGTTGATAGGCACTTGGGCTTCTTCCACAACTTAGCAATTATGAATTGGGCTGCAATAAACATTCTGCTACAAATATCTTTGTTATAATGTGATTTTTGGTCTTCTGGGTATATGAGGAATTATAAGATTGAATGGCAGATCTATTTTTAGATCTCTAAGTGTTCTCCAAACATCTTTCCAAAAGGAATGTACTAATTTGCTTTCCTACCAGTAGTGTAGAAGTGTTCCCTTTTCTCCACATCCACGCCAACATCTCTGGTCTTGGGATTTTGTGTTTTGGGCTAATCTTACTGGAATTAAATGATATCTCAACGTAGTTTTGATTTGCATTTCTCTGATGATTAAGGATGATGAACATTTTTTTCATGTGTCTGTAGGCCTGTCTTCTTCAGAGAAGTTTCTCGTCAAGTCTCTTGCCCAAACTGAGATGGGATTAATTGTTCTTTTCTTGCTAATATGTTTGAATTCTCTGTGGATTCTGGTTATTAAACCTTTGTCAGAGACATAACCTGCAAATATCTTCTCCCATTCTGAGGGCTGTTTGCTTGCTTTACTGTGTTCTTGGCTGTGAAGAAGCTTTTTAGTTGGATCAGATCCCATTAACATACTTTTGGTGTTGCTTCAATTGCCTGAAGGAGACCTCCTCATAAAATATTCTCAAGTGTTTTCCCTGCAATTCTACTATTTCTATAGTTTCATGTCTTAAGTTTAAATCTTTAATCCAGTAAGAGTCTATCTTATTTAATGGTGAAAGGTGTGGGTCCAGTTTCAGTCTTCTACAGATCACCATCCAGTTCACCCAGCACCATTTGTTAAATAGGGAGTCTTTTCCCCACTGAATGTTTTTGATTAGCTTATTGAAGATCAAATGATGCTAAGTAGCTGGATCCATCTCTTGGTTCTCTATTCTGTTCTATACATCTACCTCTCTGTTTTTGTGCCAGTATCATGCTGTTTTGATTTATAGTATAGTCTGAGGTCTGGTAGTGTGATTCCTCCTGATTTGTTTTTATTTCTGAGCAATGTCTTGACTATTCAAGGTTTTTTTTTTTTATTCCATATAAAACAATATATTATTATTATTATTTTTTTTTTAGGTCTTTAAGGGATGACAGTGGTGCTTTAATAGGAATTGCATTTAAAATTGTATATTGGTTTGGGTAGTATGGACATTTTAACAACATTGATTCTTCCCAGCCATGAGCATGGTATGTTTTTCCATTTGTTAACATCTTCAGCTATTTCTTTTCTTAGAGTTTCATAGTTCTTTTTATAGAGATATTTCACATCCTTTGTTAGATAAACTCCAAAATATTTCATCTTCTTTGGCACTACTGAGAATGGAATAGAGTCCTTGACTGTTTTTTGAGCTTGATCATTGTTTATATATATGAAGGGTACAGATTTGTGAGTATTGATTTTGTAACCCAAGACGCTACTGTATTCCTTGATCACTTCTAAGAGTTTTGTAGTTGAATCCCTGGGGTTTTCCAGACATACAATCACATTATATGTGAAATGTGAAAGTTTGATGTCCCCTGACCCTATGTGGATAAACTTGATCGCCTTTTCTTGCTGGATTGCAAAGTCTAAGACTTCCATTACAATGTTAAAAAGTAGTGGAGACATTGGGCAACCTTGCCTGGTTCCTGATCTGAGTGGAAATGATTTCAATTTAACTCCATTCAATATGATATTGTCTGTGGGTTTGCTGTAGATGGCCTCTATCAGTTTAAGAAATGTCCCTTCTATACCTATTTTCTTAAATGTTCTGATCCTGAAAGGATGCTGGATATTATTAAAGGCTTTTTCTACATCGATTGAGAGAATCATATTGTCTTTGTTTTTTAGTTTGTTTATGTGGTGTATTATATTTATAGATTTACGTATATTAAGCCATCCTTGAGACCCTGGGATAAAACCCACTTGGTCATGGTGTATAATTTGTTTGATGTATTGCTGGATTCTGTTTGCTAGGGTCTTATTGAATATTTTTGCATCTATATACATTAAAGATATTGGTCTATAATTTTCTTTTCTTGTTGGGTCTTTTCCTAGTTTGGGGATCAGGATGATATTTGTTTCATAGAATGTGTTGGAAGTATTCCTTCTTTTTCTATGCTTTGGAGAAGGTTATATAATATAGGTACTAGTTTCTCTTTAAAGGTTTGGTAGAATTCCAATGGGAAACCATCTTGTCCCACACTTTTCTTTTTAGGAAGATTTTTGTATAGTTGATGCTATTTCAGTACTTGATATAGGTCTGTTCAACATTTCTAATGCTTTCTGGGTAAGTCTATGAAGGTGGTGTGCTTCCAAGTATTGGTCAATTTCTTTCAGATTTTTGTATTTCTAAGAATAGAGTTTTTTGTAGTATTTATTAAGAATTTTTTTTTTCTTTTTTTGTAGAGACAGAGTCTCACTGTACCACCCTCTGGTAGAGTGCCATTATGTCACATGGCTCACAGCAACCTCTAACTCTTGGGCTTACCCGATTCTCTTGCCTCAACCTCCCAAGCAGCTGGGACTACAGGCGCCCGGCTATTTTTTTTTGTTGTTGCAGTTTGGCTGGGGCTGGGTTTGAACCTGCCACCCTAGGCATATGGGGCCAGTGCCACACTCACTGAGCCACAGGTGCCACCCTATTAAGAAATTTTTGAATTTCTAATGTGTCTGTTGTTATTTTGACTTTGTTATTTCTGATTGATGGAAATAGGTATTTTAATTTTCTATTTCTGGTTAGGGCAGCCAAGGGTTTATCTATTTGTTAAACTTTTCAAAAAACCAACTTTTTGATTCATTAATTTTTTGAATAATTCTTTTGTTTTCAATTTCATGTAATTCAGCTCTAATTTTAGTTATTTCTTTTCTCCTGCTGGGTTTAGGATTGGAGTGTTCTTCCTTTTCCAGTTGCTTGATATGTCCCGTTAAGTTGTTGACTTCCTCTCATTCCATTCTCTTAAGGAAGGCTTGCAGTGCTATAAATTTTCCTCATAAGACTGCATTTGTGGTATCCCAGAGAATCTGATAATTCATGTATTCATTATTATTCTGTTCCAAAAACTTGGTAATTTTCCTCTTAATCTCCTCTTTGACCCAGCTATCTTTCAGCATAAGGTTATTTAGTTTCCATGTCTTTGTATGAGTATGCAAATTCCTGTTATTGGTGAGTTCAACTATTATTCTGTGATGATCTAAGAAAATACAAGGAATAATTTCTTTTCTTTTAAATTTGCTGAGGTTAGCCTTATGACCGATTTTGGAGGATGTGATCAATTTTGGAGGATGTTCCATGGGCTGATGAGAAGAATGTGTATTCAATTTTGTTAGGATGAACTGTTCTGTAGATGTGTATTAAATTCAATTGTTGCATGGTAGAGTTTAAGTCTGGAATTTATTTGTTTAGTTTCTTGTTGGAGGATCTATCCAACACTGCCAAAGTGGTGTTAAAATATCCAACTCTTATGGTGCTGGCAGATATCAAATTGTTCATGTCTGTTAGGGTCTTGCTTATAAATTGAGGAGCATTTTGGTTGGGTGCATAAATGTTAATAATTGATATATCATCATGTTGAGTGTTTCCTTTAACAAATATGAAGTGACCATCCTTGACTTTCCTTACTTTTGTTGGTTTAAAGCCTAATGTATCTTCAAATAAAATTTCAACCCCTGCTTTTTTCTGTTTTCCATTTGCCTGGATTATAGTTGGCCATCCCTTTACCCTATGTTTATACTTTCAGATAAGAAGAGATTTGTATGCAGCAGATATTTGGCCTGAGTTTTTGTATCCAGTCAGCCATCCTTTTGCCTCTTTAGTGGATAATTTAAGCCATTTATGTTAATTGACAGTATTGATAATCCTGGTAGTATTTTGGGTGTCAAGTTTTTTGAAAGACCAGTGAATATTTTTAATCCTTTCGCCACTGCGGAAGTTGGTCTTGATCAATTATTTCTGAGTGAGTTTACTTTGGTGGTAGAGTATGTGCTGGTCATTATGGAAGATGGGTCTGAGAATATTTAAGAGCTGGTTTCTTCAACGTGTGAATGTCATTAAAGTATCTGACTTCTCCATCATAAATGAAACTCAGTTTAGCTGGATACAGGATCCTGGGTTGAAAGTTGTTTTGTTCTAGGAGATTGAAGGTTGAAGACCATCCTCTTATGGTTTGAAAAGTTTCAGCAGAAAGATCTGCAGTCATTCTAATATTCTTCTCCTTGTAGGTTATGATTTTCTTACATCTGGATAATTGCAGGATGTTGTCTTTCGTATTAACTTTGGCAAAGTTAATTACAATGTATCTAGGGGATGCTTTATTTGGGTTGAGTAGTGCTGAGGTTCTGAAACTGTTTGCTATCTGAATTTCAGTATCTCTTGCCATGTTTGAAAAGTTTTCCTCTAAAATCTCTTGGAGTAGAGCATCCGTACCTTTCACATCATTCTTATCACCTTCAGGAATTCCAAGAAGGCAAATATTTACTTTTTTGGAATGGTCTCACAACTCTCTGAAGGAATGATCTGTCTTTGGTCTCCATTTCTCTTCATCTTTGAGCATTTGGGAACATTCAAAAGCTTTGTCTCCAATAACTGCGAATCTTTCTTCTGCCTGCTCCATCCTATTACTGAGGGATTCTACTGTATTCTTCAGGTCTTTGAGGGATGCAACTTCTTGTCTCAATTTGTCAAAATCTTTGGTAATTTTATCTTTGAATTCATTGAATTCTTGATCCAACTTTTGAGTTACTCCTTGAACTTCTAATTCCAATTTTGCTTCAGTTTTATTAATCTTATTTGCTATCCAAATTCTGAACTCAATTTCTGACATCTCAGCCATTTGTTTATGAATGGGATCTTCTGTTGCATCTCCTTTGTTGTACCTTGGGGGAGTTGATCTACTCTGGTTATTAATGTTGCCTGAGTTTTTCCACTGATTCCACCCAATGGTTGTTTTTCACCTTTTGTTTAGAGAGGCTGGTAAGGTGGAATTAAATTGAGGGCTCCTGAAGATGTAATTAACCAGCCCTTTACCAGAGTGCTAGGACTGGTGACTGCAGCTTTTCCCCTACAGCTTTACCAAGGTCCTGTTCAGTACTACAGCATGAGACTCTGGGGACCTGCTTGGTATGATGAGACTAGGTAGGTCTGTCTAGTATTTAGCTAGACTCTGACAAATCCTAGTGGTCAGTGACTTTGGGTTGAAATCTCAGCTGTGGAGGAATACAAGCAATTAAGACACTTTGCCCCCCACTGGCAGTAACTTGGAGAGGAGAATCAGACCCTCCCTCTACAACACAACCAGAGTATAACCTTGGGAGAGTCCTCAGGTGATTGGCCCAGATCAAGAGTTCCAAACCAATTGTCCCAGTCAGCACAAACACAGATCAAATGGGAGAGTTCAAAAGGTCTTTAGCACCTGGATAGCAGGGGTCCATTGGCAGCTCAAGTGTAATTCACTCCAGTGGTCTGAGGAGTAGGAAAGGCCTACTGAGCAAAAGAATTATTCCAGGGGGGTTGGGCCTCTTTTCCATCTTAGCATCACCTTTGCCCCCAGTCACTGGTTACCCAGCAGTGCTGAAGCATCCCAGTCAAAGAGGAGACAATGCCTCCTGGACCGGGCAGTCACACTGTGTGACCTGCAGGCAGGACTAGTTCAGGCTTGATTCCCTCTAGTGATCAATGGAAAATGAGGAGTGTTCCACCTGTTTCTGTGCCCAGCCAGGGGTTACTGTGGAGAAGTATGGTTCTCTCTCTCAGAGGCCATGCCTTTGCCTTGGCCACACTCCACCTCTGGAACCCCTGCAGGTCAGGTCAGGTTCTCCCCTACATTCCACAGGATTGGGAAGTTTTCTGTCCCAAATTTGATCACAGTGGGAGGGACTGTGGAGCCACCACCATTGTCAGGGGTGGCACTGGCACTGTCAGGGGTGGTGCCACCAGTCTGGGTACTCCTGTGTGTAGGTTGCAGGCACCAGGAAGGTAGTTGGAGGGCAGAGCCACCTACCACAGGCTGTGGGTAGCAGGAACTGGGCGGGGAGCAGGAGGGCAGAGTCTCTGGCTGCAGGCCACCAGTCACAGGAGCCTAGAGGGGAGCTGAACTTCCCACCATGGGCTGAGGGCCTGCCACAAAGGTCGCTGGACCTGGGTAGGGAGCTGGGGAGCTGGGGAGCCGGTGGGCAGTCCTCTGTGGGTAGCAGAAGTGGGTGGGGTGCCAGTGGGAGCCCCCACCTTCCCGGGTGGTTAGTGGCAAGGGTCTCCCATTATGCTCTTTCCAACGTGAGGCAAGTCTCTCTCCCCTTGCGACTCCCTACCTCTATGAAAGTTGTAGTTTCAGCACAACTGCCCCACAGCTCTTGAGATGCCCCATCCTAGCAAAAATACACCAAACACTCAGGATTTTGCAGGGGGTAGTGTTCCAAACCTCCAGGAGAGTGGGGAGGGGTGGATTGGGAGTTCATGAAGGTAGGGAGAATATTAGATCAACTTTTAACCCATGCAAGAGACTGCCTGGGCTAGCAGCAGTATCTCTGTGGAGGGAGTTCTGGCCCTCATTCATTCTCTCCCCTTTGGGGAAACAAAAGATCCTCTGTTCTCTACTCACATCAAGCTGCTCTCATGAGTGGGGGGAGGCGAAGGCTTATCATCCTCTTTGGTATGGGTTTTGTGCCTGAAATTTGTTTCCTTGGAATCCCAGCTTGCCTCAGTGATGTGGACCTATAGATCCTCTCAGCTCAGCTCTGATTTTCCACTTTTTGGGGTTGTTTCTGGCCCTTATTTCTCCCTCTGCATGGGAGCCTCTGCTACTAGCTGGCTTCAGTCAGCCATCTGGCCTCTTCCCCCGACAGCCATTTTTTTCAGTATATACATATATATATATACACACACACCCATATACACATATCTCTTATTATGTCATCACATTAATTTTATTTTAGTGAATAATTATATGAAACTTAACATATTTAAAAGCCTATTGTATTAAAAAGAAAGAGCTATAAAATACCTAGAAGACACGGTCTTTCACATACTCCCCCCCCCACAGAATGTGGATATTACCATTTACAAACAAAACCATAAAACCATTGTTCCTCAGAACAATTCAAATAAGATTAATTAATATTTTTAAAAGATAATTTAATTGACTGCTCCTGGTCGTTAAGAATTACTGGTACTGGTTAAGAATAATGTAAAATATGGTGCACCTCTTGGGTGAAGGACACAACTACAACAAGGACCTTACCTAACAAACGTAAATGTTATAACCTAATCATTTGTACTCTCATAACAATCTAAATTACATTAAAAGAAAGAAGAAAAAGAAGTCTCACCTCCTACCAAGACCAAAAAGAAAAAGAATAGCGTAGACTCAGTCAGGTAGGGAAGATTTTTTTCAAACAGCTCTGCCAACACAGTCTCAACTACTGAAGCTTCTCCTCTTCTCCAGCCCAACCACTGGCATTGACCTTTAGGAACAAAAACTAAAACCAAATAAGGGGTTTGACACACAAAGAGAGCTCAGGATGAAGTAAAACAAAGCAAAGAGACAAGCAGAACTAACTGTGCTAGGAAGTGGAATTTTCTATTCCATGATTGCAGTCAAGTGGTTTAAGGAAGATGTATAAAATGATTAAACAAAGTATCAATATCCCCACATTATCTGAACCGAGGGAAGAACTCCAGATGCTGCTAATTATGGCAGATATTTCAAAGTATTAATGTCATGCATATACAAGACTTTAGAAAGTGAGATTATCAAGTGAGTAAGTACATTAAACAGACAAAGATTTCCATATGGTGCAAGCACGAAATTGAATTTTAGAAACCGTGTAGCCTGTATGTCTTGAATCCAAAATGAAGCTATACCATTTCTAAGACAGTGCTTTGCTACCACCCACAGCAAATTAGATGTCTTTTATTCTAGTGGTGTTTATTTCGCTTAAATAAATCGAAGTTCTCAAGCACACATTCATTTGACAAAAATAAGCTTTGATGAACAATGTGAAGTGGAAAGGGGGAAATAAAATGACAGAAGAGAGGAGCATTCAAAGAAGCATCTTACAATTTATCAGAGTTTAGGTAAAGGCAGCTCTTTACACACACACACACACACACACACACACACACCAAACAACAGCAAAGAATGTGTGGGTCTTTCTTGCCCTTTCTCTTCATCCTTCCTCTATCAAAATAGGATTATTCCCATTGAGAGAAAAAGGTTTCTTCAGGTCAACTAGTCCTTTGGATACTATACTTAGGAACCTGACCAGGAAGATAAGAACAAAATAATTTTCTAAATGCATAACTCCATGAGGAATGCTATCTTGTGTGTGTGTGTGTGCGCGCGTGTGTTTTAAGGTGCCATCTTATTAAGTGTTTAGGGTTTGTACGGATCTTAGCAAGTGCTGTATCCTCTTGCTTCTACTGACAGTGGGAAAGAGTGGTAACTCTTAACAAAGCAGGTATTCTGCTGATGCCTGAGAAATCTGAAAGAGATTGACATCTGTCTCTGGGAAAAAAAAAAGAGAGTGTGGATTATTTTTCTTATTTTGTGTCAGTATGTCTTGGAGGAAACACTTAGTATTGGATTCATACCTTTAATTGTGGAAATAGAACATCTGTGTTTGCCCGACATATTTTGTCATATAGACCACAGTAAATTACTCAGAAGCATCACCGTAGTAAGGGTTTATCTGTGGATAGACATCCACATTCTGACATATTTTCTTGGAGGGTCACTAAACCTACATATATATGTAAGAGGTACATTCTTGGAATTGTACAAAAGTTAATACCTAGTTTTGCAGATAATAATAATTTTTAAAAAGAGCAATAATAATAGATTATGTTTCCAAAGGGCTTACTTTATGTCGAGCATCATTTAAGATGTGCTAAATGCATTCTTTCATTTAGCCTTTAAATCCATCCTTTAGGGCATCTATTATCTTGCCTAAAACAGATATAGAGTGATTAGTAATTTTCATAATTTATTTATTTATTTATTTTTTATTGTTGGGGATTCATTGAGGGTACAATAAGCCAGTTACACTGATTGAAATTGTTAGGTAAAGACCCTCTTGCAATCATGTCTTGCCCCCATAAAGTGTGAGGCCCCATCCTCCTCCCTCCATCCCTCTTTCTTCTTCCCCCCCCCATAACCTTAATTGTCATTAATTGTCCTCATATCAAGATTGAGTACATAGGATTCATGCTTCTCCATTTTTGTGATGCTTTACTAAGAATAATGTCTTCCACTTCCATCCAGGTTAATACGAAGGATGTAAAGTCTCCATTTTTTTTAATGGCTGAATAGTATTCCATGGTATACATATACCAAAGCTTGTTAATCCCTTCCTGGGTTGGTGGGCATTTAGGCTGTTTCCACATTTTGGCGATTGGAAATTGAGCTGCAATAAACAGTCTAGTACAAGTGTCCTTATGATAAAAGGATTTTTTTCCTTCTGGGTAGATGCCCAGTAATGGGATTGCAGGATCGAATGGGAGGTCTAGGTTGAGTGCTTTGAGGTTTCTCCATACTTCCTTCCAGAAAGGTTGTACTAGTTTGCAGTCCCACCAGCAGTGTAAAAGTGTTCCCTTCTCTCCACATCCACGCCAGCATCTGCAGTTTTGAGATTTTGTGATGTGGGCCATTCTCACTGCGGTTAGATGATATCTCAGGGTTGTTTTGATTTGCATTTCTCTAATATATAGAGATGATGAACATTCTTTTATGTGTTTGTTAGCCATTCATCTGTCGTCTTTAGAGAAAGTTCTATTCATGTCTCTTGCCCATTGATATATGGGATTGGTGGCTTTTTTCATGTGGATTAATTTGAGTTCTCTACAGATCCTAGTTATCAAGCTTTTATCTGATTGAAATATGCAAATATCCTTTCCCATTGTGTAGGTTGTCTCTTTGCTTTGGTTATTGTCTCCTTAGCTGTACAGAAGCTTTTCAGTTTAATGAAGTCCCATTTGTTTATTTTTGTTGTTGTTGCAATTGCCATGGCAGTCTTCTTCATGAAGTCTTCCTCCAGGCCAATATCTTCCAATGTTTTTCCTATGCTTTCTTTGAGGATTTTTACTGTTTCATGCCTTAAATTTAAGTCCTTTATCCATCTTGAATCAATTTTTGTGAGTGGGGAAAGGTGCGGTTCCAGTTTCAGTCTTTTACATGTAGACATCCAGTTCTCCCAACACCATATATTGAATAGGGAGCCTTTCCCCCAAGGTAAGTTCTTGTTTGGTTTATCAAAGATTAGGTGGTTGTAAGATGTTAGGTTCATTTCTTGGTGTTCAATTTGATTCCAAGTGTCTATGTCTCTGTTTTTGTGCCAGTACCATGCTGTCTTGAGCACCATGGCTTTGTAGCACAGACTAAAATCTGGTATGCTGATGCCCCCAGCTTTATTTTTGTTACTAAGAACTGCCTTAGCTATACGGGGTTTTTTCCGGTTCCATACAAAATGCAGAATCATTTTTTCCAAATCTTGAAAGTTCGATGTAGGTACTTTGATAGGAATGGCATTGAATAGGTAGATTGCTTTGGGAAGTATAGACATTTTAACAATGTTGCTTCTTCCAATCCATGAGCATGGTATGTTCTTCCATTTGTTAATATCCTCTGCTGTTTCCTTTCTGAGGATTTCATAGTTTTCTTTATAGAGGTCCTTCACCTCCTTCGTTAGGTATATTCCTAAGTATTTCATTTTCTTTGAAACTATGGTGAAGGGAGTTGTGTCTTTAATTAGCTTCTCATCTTGACTGTTATTGGTGTATACAAAGGCTATTGACTTGTGGACATTGATTTTATATCCTGAAACATTACTGTATTTTTTGATGACTTCTAGGAGTCTTGTGGTTGAGTCTTTGGGGTTCTCTAAGTATAAGATCATGTCATCAGCAAAGAGGGAGAGTTTGACCTCCTCTGCTCCCATTTGGATTCCCTTTATTTCCTTGTCTTGCCTAATTGTATTGGCTAGAACTTCCAGCACTATGTTGAATAGTAAAGGTGACAGAGGACAACCTTGTCTGGTTCCAGTTCTAAGAGGAAAAGCTTTCAGTTTTAATCCATTCAATAAAATATTGGCTGTGGGTTTGTCATAGATAGCTTCAATCAGTTTTAGAAATGTGCCACCTATGCCTATACTCTTCAGTGTTCTAATTAAAAAAGGATGCTGGATTTTATCAAATGCTATTTCTACATCTATTGAGAGGATCATATGATCTTTATTTTTGCCTCTGTTAATATGGTGGATAACGTTTATGGACTTGCGTATGTTAAACCAGCCTTGCATCCCTGGGATGAAGCCTACTTGATCATGATGAATGACTTTTTTGATGATAAGCTGTAATCTATTGGCTAGGATATTGTTGAGAATTTTTCCATCTATATTCATGAGTGAGATTGGTCTGAAATTCTCCTTTTTGTTTGGGTCTTTTCCTGGTTTTGGTATCAGGGTGATGTTTGCTTCATAGAATGTGTTGAGGAAGATTCCTTCTTCCTCAGTTTTTTGGAATAATTTCTGCAGTACAGGAATAAGCTCTTCCTTGAAGGTTTGGTAGAATTCTGGAGTGAAGCCATCTGGACCAGGGCATTTTTTAGTTGGAAGCTTTTTTATTGTTTCTATGATCTCAGTGCTTGAAATTGGTCTGTTCAGGAGGTCTATTTCTTCCTGGCTAAGTCTAGGGAGAGGGTGTGATTCCAAATATTGATCCATTTCCTTCACATTGTCAAATTTCTGGGCATAGAGTTTCTGGTAGTATTCAGAGATGATCTCTTGTATCTCTGTGGGATCAGTTGTTATTTCCCCTTTATCGTTTCTGATTGAGGTTATTAGAGATTTTACTTTTCTATTTCTACCTAGTCTGGCCGATGGTTTATCTATTTTATTTATTTTTTCAAAAAACCAACTCCTTGTTTCATTAATTTTCTGAATGATTCTTTTGTTTTCAATTTCATTGATCTCTGATTTGATTTTGGATATTTCTTTTCTTCTACTGAGTTTAGGCTTAGATTGTTCTTCTTTTTCCAATTCCATAAGATCTCTTGTGAGATTGTTGATGTGCTCTCTTTCTGTTTTTCGAATGTAGGCATCTAAAGCGATGAATTTTCCTCTCAAAACTGCTTTTGCAGTATCCCACAGGTTTTGGTAGCTTGTGTCTTCATTGTTGTTGTGCTCAAGAAAGTTAATGATTTCCTGTTTTATTTCTTCCTTCACCCATCTGTTATTCAACAGAAGATTGTTTAATTTCCATGCCTTTGGGTGGGCTTGAGCATTTTTGTTAGAGTTGAGTTCCACCTTTAGTGCCTTATGGTCTGAAAAGATACAAGGTAAAATTTCAATTCTTTTGATTCAGTTGATATTTGTTTTGTGTCCCAGGATATGATCAATTTTGGAGAATGTTCCATGGGGTGATGAGAAGAATGTATATTCTTTATCTTTGGTGTGGAGTGTTCTATATGCGTCTATCAAGCATAGTTGTTCTAGGGTCTCATTTAAATCTCTTACATCTTTGTTTAATTTCTGTTTAGAGGATCTGTCCAGCTCTGTAAGAGGTGTGTTAAAGTCCCCTCTTATGATGGTATTATCTAATATCATATTGCCTAGACTGAGTAAGGTCTGTTTCAAGAATCTGGGAGCATTTAAATTGGGTGCATAAATATTTAGAATTGAAATGTCTTCTTGTTGTAGTTTTCCCTTGACCAATATAAAGTGACCATCTTTGTCTTTTTTGACTTTAGTTGCTTTAAATCCACATGTATCTGAAAATAAGATTGCAACTCCCCTTTTCTTCTGAATTCCATTTGCCTGAAAAATTGTCTTCCAACCCTTGACTCGGAGCTTGAATTTGTCTTTTGAAGCCAGGTGTGTTTCTTGCAGACAGCAAATGGATGGCTTGTGTTTTTTAATCCAGTCAACCAATCTACGTCTCTTCAGTGGGGAATTCAAGCCATTAACATTTATTGAGATAATTGATAAGTGTGGTAGTATTCTATTCGTCTTATTTGGTGAGAGTCCATTGCTTAGTTTTATCTTTTGCAACAGTGTGGAGGTTTGGTTCTGTCCTTTGATTTCTGAGTTCTTACTTTGCTGCTGATCCATTGTGGTGGTCAGTGTGCAGAACAGGTTGAAGTATTTCCTATAGAGCTGGTCTTGTTGTGGCGAATTTCCTCAATGTTTGTATATCCGTAAATGATTTGATTTCTCCGTCAAGTTTGAAGCTTAGCTTAGCAGGGTACAGAATTCTGGGCTGGAAATTGTTCTGTTTAAGTAGATTAAAGGTAGATGACCATTGTCTTCTTGCTTGGAAAGTTTCATTAGAGAAGTCTGCAGTAACCCTGATGGATTTGCCCCTGTTGGTCAACTGGTGCTTACTCCTGGCAGCTTGCAGAATCTTTTCTTTTGTCCTGACTTTGGACAGGTTCATCACAATGTGTCTTGGAGAAGCTCGGTTAGAGTTGAGGCAACCCGGGGTCCGATATCCCTCTGAAAGCAGTGTGTCAGAATCTTTGGTGATGTTTGGGAAATTTTTCTATTATAATATTCTCTAGTATTGCTTCCATTCCTCTGGGGCATTCTTCTTCCCCTTCTGGAATTCCTATAACTTGTATGTTGGAACGCTTCATAAAGTCCCCTAATTCTGACAGTGAACGTTCTGCTTTCTCTCTCTTCTTTTCTGCCTCTTTTACTGTCTGAGTTATCTCAAGAACTTTGTCTTCTACCTATGAAATTCTTTCTTCTGCATGGTCTAACTTGTTGCTAATACTTTCCATTGCATCTTTAAGTTCCCTGATTGACTGTTTCAGTTCCTTCACGTCTGCTATATCCTTTTTATATTCTTCATATCGTTCATCTCTGATTTGATTCTGCTTTTGGATTTCCTTTTGGTTATTTTCCACTTTATTAGCAGTTTCCTTCATTGTTTCCATCATTTCTTTCATTGTTTTCAACATGTGTATTCTAAATTCCCTTTCTATCATTCCTAACATTTCTATACTGGTGGAATCATCTGCAGTAGCTACCTCATGGTCCCTTGGTGGTGTTGTTCTAGACTGGTTCTTCATGTTGCCTGGATTTTTCTGCTGATTCTTCCTCATGAGTGATTTCTTTTATCTGTTTCCTTGCCCTAATTTTCCTTTCACTTCCTCTTGCTGTTTAAGTTCTTGTGCCCGTGGACTAAGGGTTACAGGACCAGAAGTGTGAGAAGGTTGAAGAGCAAAAAAAGGGGATGAAAGAAAGGAGGACCGAGTGATAAGAAAAAAAAGAAAGATAGAGAAAGGAGAGGGGGTGTGTATAAGGAATATTGACAAAAAGAAGAGAGGCACAGAAAGAGGGAGACAGGGCAATATAGGTGTACAGTAGGGCACTTTGACACAACCTTAAAAAACCCCACCTTCTGGGGGTGCCCAGTTGCGTGGTTCCCTTGAGGTCAGCAGCTCTTTGCTAACCCGATCAGACACAGTACCCCACCTCCACCAAGTAGAGAGGAAAGACAAAAATGCTATAAATCAAACCAAAAGAAGCAAACAGAAAACTTTACGGGGATAAAATTGGGTGAAAAACCAAATTATATCTGTAGAAACACTAGCAAAAATGAAGTTGAAGTTATTAAAAAAGGCAGCAATGGGAAATTATAATTAAACTAGGAAAATTGAGAAAGAAAAAGGGATCTGTGTGGGAAAGATTGAAATTAAAAAAACAAAAGAACATCAGCAACGTCAAAATAAACAAACAAAAAAAACAGCCAAACAAAAAAAAAAAAAGAAAAAAATACCCAACCAAATACAAAGCAGTTTGTATATGTTATTGAATATTGTCTGGGCAACACGTGGTCTTCTGGGGTATGAGATGTTAGTCACAGTTCTGATACGACTGGAGGCTGCTGATTTCTCAAACCCCAGCAGGTAGACTCTCTAAATCTCTCTTCAGCCTACTTAAAAGGCACTTTGAACTTGTAAACTTGCTGAGCAGAAGCTTTCCCAGCTTTCTCGCTGGAATCGCTGCTGAAGTGGCTATCCACTTACCCAGTGTGCCAAAACCGGTCTCACTCTGCCCCTGAGGGTTAGGGCTGCAAGGCGGCTCAGACCCCACCCTTAGGCTACTTGGTTGCTGGGTTACCAGCTCCCACCCGTTTCTAGCTCTGCGACCCTGAGGGCGGAGCTTGCTGGGGCAGATCACTGACAATGGATCCGTGTGACCCACCGCCAAACACTATTAGCTCCGTCTGGCTCAGCGGCTCAGACTGGGGCCCCAGACAACGGCCAAAGTTCTCCGCACTCCCGCTCAGGCCTTCCCCAAGGCAGTTCAACTCAGTGCCAAGTCCAAGGACATCAAAACAGTTCACAGGTAAGGCCTTTCTGGTTTGCAGTCTCGCTGCTACTGAACTTACAGTTGTGGGCGGGTTTAGACGGATTGAACACACGCGACCACTTGCCGGTTTTCCACTGTTTTAGTCCTCCTCTTGGGGTCCAGAAGTCTCTCGCTGACTCCCTGTATCTTCATAGGAGTGATGATATGCAGTTCCCACCAGCCAGAGATGCCTGGAGTCCTATCTCCCCAGACTCACGGTGCCCAGATGCAAGGAAGCTGTTACTCGGCTGCCATCTTGCTCCACCTCATAATTTTCCTAATTTAAAGCAGCCAGTAACTGGGCAGAGCTAGAGTTTGAACCTATGATCTATTTCCAATGCACGTAGTCTGAATCATTATACAGTATAATTTTTTGGTGCACTTTGGACAGGTTATCTCACATGGATCTCTAAAAGACATTGTATTTTTATATTTTGTTATAACTATAAAATTTTTTTGCTGTGGAAATTTTTCTGTCTCAGAAGAACCCAAAGCCATGTTTATTTAAGTCTAAGAAGTTCCAAAGAAGTGATTGATTTTGAAGAACAATGTGAGGACAGGCAGCCTTCCTATCTGCCAGTAACAGAGGGAAAAGCTGTTCCCTTTGAGTAAAGATTGTGGAGGTAATAAAATCAGAATTCTCATGTGGAAAGTGAGTGAAGAGAAGCATCAGACAACCATTTGACAAAATACAGTCTTTCAAAATGATAACAAAACCAATGGTATATTTTCTTCTACGGCATCTCAGTTAAATATGCCTACGTAGAGATTACTACATATGTTCTGGTAAGAGTTTCATTAATTTTATATAAAGAGTCTATATGTTTATATATGGTTAATATGTTTTGTGCCTTATACCTGAAAATGGTATTTTTTTATTAAATCGTAAACACATAGATCATGTACACATTAATGCATTTATGGGGTACAATGTGCTGATTTCATACAGAATTAGGAACGCTTACCATCAGAAAATGGTACTGTTTATGTTGATAGGCAAGGTCAATATTGGTGTATCCTAAGGTTATCAGGTAGAATTTCTTTTTAGATATACATAGAATCACAAACAGACACCAATGCACCAAATTTCTCAGAACTCTTTTTGTAAATGGAATCAATAGATATGTTCATTATATCTATTCATATCCATATAGAGTGCTGATACATTTATGATGTGTCTGTATCTTTCTTCAAGATTATGTGAATTTAATCTTCCCTTTTGGCTCTGGTCCTTTCACAGGGCATGTGTTTGCATGCAGAATCTTTCAACCTCCAACAAAGCTCCCAAATTATAATGCTAAACAGATATCAGTGTCTCTTGACGGTGTCTGCTTTTGCAGATGAAGAGCTTAGCGTGGAATAGCAGTAATTTGCTAGTTCCCTGTAAAGAATATTTGGCAGGGATGAAGGGGAGTGATCAGGACTAAATGCTGCTGTGGAGAAAGCCTGGAGAGGGAAGAGCCCTTCCTCCACTCCAGGACTCACATGTGAGGAAGGAGTCATTTAACTGCATGCCCTTGTGCATCTGGGCACCGTCGTCCTTCCTGGAAAGAGCATCCGCTTCTCTGTTTTGTTTAAGAGCCTGGGTTCAGAGCTAATCTCTACGTGTTCCTATAGTAAGGAATATGGCTGCATCCCATCACATAGGCAGAATCCAAAGTGTCGCCCATGTCATCTGAGGAACCGCTGGTATGATGGGAATAAATTGAAACAGTAAAGTCTAACAGTAAAGTCTTCATTCATTTCATTGAATCAAGAGAAAAAATGCAACTCTCTCAAGTCCCAGAATTACTCTTGGGTATTTGTTACCTACAAAGGTGAAAGTAATAAAACTCTGTGTTTTTATTTTACCATGCATTCTAAAGACGTGAATGCCTCACCTACTTTATTGTTACTATGCTATTTAATATGATTTTAATTCCTTATACTAATCTTGTGCTTTAGATATAATTTCTCCATATTAGGGATAAGTTAATTGGGACCCAGAGTGATTAAATGATTTGCACAGTGTCATAGAGTTATTAAAGATGGGGGGTGAGATCCTGACCCAAATGTGTCAGTTGCCAAAACCCATGCTCCTTCATGATGTCTTGTTATTTCATGGCAGTAAAAGCCCAGGCTTTTATTAACTGGGCTTGTTGCTTCATTTTCCTTCTAATACATCTCTGTGCATTTCTTTCACCCACTACACCACAGGATTATAATTTTGAAAAATGCTTTTCCTTTATGGGTGCAAGACATGATTGCAAGAGGGACTTTGCTTAACAATTGCAATCAGTGTAACCTGGTTTATTGTACCCTCAATGAATCCCCAACAATAAAAAAAAAATGCTTTTCCTTTTAGAGTAAACATTTGCCACACATTATAATTAAATAATCTGTCCTTATTTAAGCAATATATATAAAATTAATGTTAGGAAGCCAAGCTCTTCCATTTTGAACCATGTAAGGCTACAACTAACTTTGTTTTTATTATTTCAGAAACTAAAACTGTAGGAGAGAATCAGTCATTTTTATATGTTAACTCATATTTTGAAATAACTTGTGTTATAGCTGGGTGTTGTGGCGGGCACCTGTAGTCCTAAGCTACTTGGGAGGCTGAGGCAAGAGAATCACTTGAGCCCAAGCGTTGAAGGTTGCTGTGAGCTGTGATGCCATGGCACTCTACCAAGGGTGACATAGTGAGACTCTGTCTCAAAAAAAAAAAAAAGAAAAGAAAAGAAAAGAAAAGAAAAATAACTTGTATTATATGGGCACAATCTATGCTCCATCATATGGCCCTTAATAGATTTTTAACATACCTGTACAATAAAGCTGTCTGCTTACCAAGCATATCGGAGAAGGGACACATCGTTAGAAGAAAAGAAAAAAGAGGAAAAAAACAAATAGTCCAGCACTGACACTGTGTGACCAAAAGAATCACTGAGCATAAATTCACACAGGAAAGCATTTTCTATCCTGTTGGTTAAATTTGCCTCAAGTGAGATTTATCTGATACTGTTGTATGTTATTCAAATGTGATTTTTTACTTTTCTCCTTTTGTGTTTCTTAAGACGCTTGGTTTCGGTGGGAGCTGAGTCAGCTTTGCTCTCTCTCTCCCTGTCAAGACAGGCAGCCTATTATGCAGATCTCTGAGATCTTCAGAAGAATAAAATGAAAACTAAGAAGAAGAACGTGGGAAAGGCGTGAAGGGACTGTGAGAGTTCCACAAATGAGGCGAATTATAACTGGAAAAGATTCACAGTCAAAACCTCAGGGTTATTCTCCTTAGATGGGTACCTCGGTTCTTTGAAATGTGCATTTCTAATCTTGCAAATAGCATCAGTACAAAAGAACGAGGCACTTGTCTTTCAATGTTATAAAAATTTTGGAAAACATTACCTCTTGAGAACTCTAAGCAAAATTATTAATGGTTAAAAAAAAAAAAACTTTTTTATGCATCTAGTCTATACTGGTTTTTAATACCAAAGTGCCATTCCTAACCAGCTTTTCAAATCCATTTTATCCTGCAGGGCTCAACTTTGCTGCCAGCATGAAGCTTCCCCAATTTGCATACCATCCCCACCATCCCCCCTGTCTGCTTCTACCAGACAGAATTAATTACGACTTCTTTTTCCTTTTTCCAGTATGTAACTAGTACTTCAGTTTAATACTATTTAACTCTGCTGTGTATTATAGACAATTGTGAGTCTGTTTTCTGTGCTAAAATGTAAAGTCCCTAAAAGCGTCTTTTTCTCTAACTCCACCCACCTGCCTGCAAACCTTGAGTGCCTGGCATATAGAAGGTGCCCAGTTTTTGTTATTTTTAAACTGAATCGAATGATAATTCCTAGCTAATTCTCAGGTCAAAATATAGTGTAAAATATATGACTGAGATTATTTATCAAATCTCATTGTTAAAGTTCTGTTTTCATATATCAAAGCCCTTCTGCAAATTAGTGCTAAGACCTCTTCAAAAGGGGCTGGAGAGGCTTTCTAGCTATCCGGATTCATGGACTTCTAATTCCGAAGCAGCGTCTGATGCCAGTATTTACAATAATATTCACTGGTGCTATTGACAAAGTGCTAAATTTGGTAACCACTGGTTATAATCAAAGCAAAATAAAGGAATAAAGAAAAACACAGAGGTCAAATTTATTTATTCATTCAAATAATGTATATTGATTTCCAGTTGTACGTAGTGAACAACGTGGTGCTCACGGTTGCTCTTCTCCATCAGAATGTAAGCTCTGTGAGACGAGGCAATTTCTTTGTCTCATTCCCCTCTAAAATTCAGTGCTCCCTGGAGAGAGAAGGCAACCCCCTCCTAATTTATGTCTCTCAGTTCCTATCAGCAGCAACAATTATTTTTCCAAATTAGAACCTAATCATATAATTTCCTGCTTATAAACCTAAGGCTCTTCTTCCTCTCTTACCTAGTGGTTCTTAAACTTGACTATAATCAAAATAATTATGTGATTTAAAAAATATATATTAATTTCTGGGTTTTCCCACAGAGATTCCTTCCCATATGATTTTTGTAGAGGACAGGGTAGCTCTGCACATAATTCTTCATTTCAGGCAGTCTAAAAACAGTTTCGTTAAAAAAAGGTCAAACACCTTGATATGATACTCAGGATACTTCAAAACCAGATCCCAGTTTTATTTATTTTATTATTTTACTATTACTCCAGTTTTATTTTTCTTTTTGGCCAGGGCTGGGTTTGCTGGCACATGGGGCCAGTGCCCTACTCCTTTGAGCCACAGGCATCGCCCAACTCCAGTTTTTTGTTGTTTTTTTTTCCATAAGATATTATACTCTAAGCATGAGTCTGATGAGACTACTTGCAATCTCCTCTCCCCAAAAGTACTAATTTTCACTCTCCTCGGGAATTGGACATTTATTTCCCCATTCCCAGACTCCTGTCTCATCATCTGTACCCAGTCAAGTTCTTATTTTGGCTCAAGATCTAGTACTCATGGTACCATGCAGTAAAGTCATTTGTTCCCCCCAGAACAATTACTTCCTTTACTGTGCTTCCTTGAGAGGATCTCTACGTCTAATTGAATCCCTTTCATGATACCCTAATTTTTTGTTGGCCACTTTCACTTAAATATTGTGAACTTACGGAAGCACGTATACACAGGCACCGTCACCTTCAAAGTACTGCCCTGAAAAGCTACGCACCAATGTCAGGGACTAGTCCAGCCTTCAAAGAAAGTTTGGAACTCTCTTTGAGGAGTCACCATCAGAGTCATCATGGTATAAGGTTGGATAATTAAGTTCAAGAACTCATCCTAGAAAAAGTGCTTCATTATTGCCTGTCACTTTAGTCGCCTTTGAAGTACTCCCCTGGTGACCGACGTGGCATTCAACAATAAGCTATGTAGCACTTTTTCTAGAATGAGTTTGCAAACTTAATTGTTTGACCTCCTATGTGTACGCATCATTTCATTTTTATATCACCATCCTCTTGAATAGTACTGAGTGCTTGATCCCACAATAAATACTTGCTGAGCTTTTTTTTTTTCCTTTGGCTGGGGCTGGGTTTGAACCCGCCACCTCCAGCATATGGGACCAGCACCCTACCCCTCTGAGCCACAGGCACTGCCCACTTGTTGAGCTTTATTAAAGCTTTTTTGCAATCTAGAATGTGCACATACTCAAAAAATAGTTGACTTTATCTGCTAACTATAAGATTGTAATAATAATTAACAGTAAGTGTGTATAAAACAAACAAAATGTAATTATAAGAGCATTCATAATTTTAAAATAATAGCTTTGTCATTTTATGTGTAATTTCCACGAAATAGATTTATTTCTGTAATTAATTATTTCAATTCTTACCAATTAGCCAGTAGAGAAAAATCTTTTTTTAAAATCTTAAGTGCTCTGTGACCATCTGTTTTTATAAAAATAAATCAAATTTAAAAAGCAAATTTAAATTTAAATGTTTTAATTGGCACTTTGTAAATGTTTGTTAAATCAATGACAATATATTATAATTCTAGATGTATGTTTTATCTAAACTGTGACAAACCAGGTGGTTAGATGAGAAAACAGTGAAATAGTCAAGCCTTGGAAAAATTTCATAAACCATTTTGTTAGTTTAGTGTTTTGAGAAAATGTGACCTTGATGCATAATAACAATCCAACCTATTTTTGGACATTTTCAAAGGGGTCAGGGAATCAACACAGAATAGCTTATTAAAAGTAATAGAAATGGATTGTACATTATTTTATGGGATTAGAAATCTCAAGAGGTAATATGCCTTTAAGTGTTTTATAGTCAATGACAAGGATGTTGTTCTGTATAGAGATATAATTTATGATGCTACTAGAATAGGATTTAAATTATATTCTATTGTTGTGTTTAGTTCCTTTGATTAATTTGGGGTAAAATATCATTTGAGTTTTTCATCATTATTTAAGATCACTACCATTAAAAGTGCTAATTCTAAAAGTCCTTCAAATCTATGAAAGTAAAATCCATTATATCAATTTGGAATAATTAAATTTTTTTTTTTTTTTACTTTTTGAAACAGTCTCATTTTGTCACCCTGGGTAGAGTGCCATGGTGTCACAGCGCAGAGCAACCTCAAACTCCTCGGCTCAAGAGATTCTCTTGCCTCAGCCTCCCGATTAGCTGGGACTATAGACGCCCACCACAACTCCCAGCTAATTAAATTCTTAAGATCTCCCAGTCATTAATCTTGAGAATCCTTAATGCTGTGATCACGTAGACAAAACCACTAATTATATAAAAGAGAAACCTGAGATCCAACAAAAGTAAGTGGCTCCTCAAAGGTCGTGCAGATAATCAGTGGCAGGTCTAGGACTAGAGTCTGCTTCCCAGTGACTGGCACCAGCCAGTGCTGTTGTTGCCATTATTTCCCTTCCAGGATGCAAGTCGTTATCTCTCAGCTGTTACTCAAGCCTCATTTATGTCCAATGTCTTGTAATTCTATGGCCTCAGCATTTGCTTTGCCAATCTAAAAAATCCTGTAAGAACATTCGACCCATATTATTAAGATATGTGTATTAATTATTGGTTATATCAGTCTTACAGACAGGAAGTCTGCTTCTTGTGGAAGTATTTTATGTTTAACTTATTCAAACTGACTATTTATCCCAACTTACATGGGAAGTTAAACAAAAACACGTAGGAAGTGAGAATAGAATCATGTAAACTGTTCAAAGAAAGTTTGGTAGAGTCAGATGCAAAGTAAAGATAGAAAAAAACAAGAGCCATGTGGTTTAGGGTCACCACAAAGCTATACATAATCGGTGCCAGATTAGAATCACTTCTTGCTCAAGGCAACAGAATGAACTAGAGAATGTTTCTAACCTACTCCCAATTCTCTCTGCCTTTTTTGGCGTTGACAGTGGCTTTTTCTGAAGGAATGCCTTTAAAATAACATATATTTAACATATTACTGTTAGGAGGATTTCTTCAGCTATTTATTTAAATGTAGGCTATTCAGAAAGAAATGATGGCAAAAAACAGAAACAAAAAAACAGATATGAAATTTACTCTCCATATGTAAATAATTACAAAATTAAATATAATTTATGAAACAATGGTTTCTATTCACTAGAAAATAGACAGCAGAGAGCTATGATTTTTGATAGAAGGGAAACACCACAGGTGAACTTCAAATTCAACCTGATTTTCTATGTGAAGATATACTTTCCAAACCACAGTACAAAATGTTAAACCCAAACAATTAATAGTCTCTCTGGATGAAAAGAAATCATAGCTCAGGGGCCCTGAAAGGGTGAGATTTGCATGGCAGGGTTTTAGAGAAAAGGCAGAGGCCCAGAGAAATAGCTCCAAAATTTGCATGAACTTCCTTTGAGACTTTTTTTTCCAGAATGCTAAACTGAAAATATGTGAGCAAATATAAGGTTGGGGGGTGGGGGTCACTTTATGAAAGATGATTGGCTGAAGAAAAACAAATAACATGTGCTGTAGGATATATAATGTATGTAGAAATGAAATGTCTGACAATACTAGCATAAAGGATGAAGGCCGTAAATAGAATTCTGTTTTAAATTTTAAAATCATAAATGAAATGATACAATATGTAATCAACGTATACATTGATGAGTTAAGAATACATATACAAGTCTTTGAATTTTATCAGAGAATAACTACTGGGGGATTTGAAATAAATAGGTAATGGGGTGGCTCCTGTGGCTCAAAGAGGTAGGGCTCTGACCCCATATGCCAGAGGTGGTGGGTTCAAACCCAGCCTCAGCCAAAAACTGCAAAAAGAAATAAGTAGGTACTCTGGCAGTCACACGGTCTTAGAGACATTAGACTTCTCATTAGCAGAATGGAAAGATCTCACTGAACAGGGTCGATGCATTCAAGATAAACATTGGTGAGTTAAGAATGAATATACTATTTCCTAGAACAACATTAAAGGACAAGGGATGAAAAAGGTCAATTGATAAGATAAAATAGACTGTTTAAAAAAATCCAAAAGAATATAGAAAGGTTAGGGTTGAGAAGAGTTGTGACAAAGGATAATTAAAAATGATCAAGTAGATTTACACTCAACAAGATTAAAATAATGTCATTAAATGTATTCAATGAAATGAACACACATATTAAAAAGCAGAAATTTTCAGATTGAATAATTAAAAAGCAAGACGATTACTTCTTAAATAAAACACACTCTTTCTAATTAAAAAGATATGGATAGAACAAAAGTAAAAAGATAAAAATGACGCACCATGAAAACTCTAAGAAGAATTCTGGCGTGTATATGTAAAGGTGAGAAAGTGTTCACTAATTATCAGGGAAATGCGGATTAAAACATATGAGATATCATGCATCTACTAATAGGGCAAAAAAGAAAGGAAAGAAGGGAGGAAAAGAGGAAAATGAGATGAAATGAAATGAAATAAAATAAATCCAAACTCTGTCATTACCAAATATTGGCATTATTTTGTGCTAAATGGTATACCAATTTGGAAAAGTATTGGTGGTTTCTTATAACGTCATGCATATATCATAAACCAGCAATGCCCCCTACGTGTATTTTTCTTGATAAATGAAAATATATGTCCACAAAAAGACTTGGACATAAATATTCACTGCAACATCATTCAGAATAGCAAGAAATTGAAAATAGTCTAAATGTCAACCCACAAGGGAATAAATAGCATTAAGGTATACATACAAAATAATAGAATTCAATAACAAAATAGGATGAACTACTGATACACACAATAACACGAATGAATAACTCAAACAGTGTTGAGCCAAATAATTCATACCCAAAAGAGAACTTGTGTCATGATTTTGCCCTTTAAAGTTCTACAATCGGTAAAACTAATCTATGGTGACAGATCTCTGTTCATGTCTGAAAGGGTTTATCACTGACCAAGCTGGGGCATAAGGGAAGTTTCTGCTGTGATTTAAATGTTCTATATCTTGATATTATTGTATATATTTTTAAACTTACCAAACTGTTCCAATAATTGATTCTCTTGAATAAGAGTATGTGTCAATTATACTTAAGGAAAACAAAGGGTATTTTTCAAATATTACATACTTTTCTTATACATGTATTAAAAATATTCTAAATTGAGCTTAAAAAAAAAAAAAAAAACCTTAATCAAGAGTGAGAAACCCACATATCATATGTGTGCTCCCTGGCTTCAATTTACATAGTTCAATAAATCTGATTTTCACATAATTCTTTGCTTCCTAATTAGAGATCATAAGTTATTGGAAATGTAAAAAAATC
Source organism: Nycticebus coucang (assembly GCF_027406575.1). Taxonomy (NCBI): domain Eukaryota; kingdom Metazoa; phylum Chordata; class Mammalia; order Primates; family Lorisidae; genus Nycticebus; species Nycticebus coucang. The sequence continues at coordinate 99,088,657 of NC_069793.1, read as the reverse complement.
TTTAGAAGATTGATTAAAAAGTCTTTAATACTGTCACCACAAGAAACATCTTTTTCTTTAAATCAACTTCAAATGATATTGACTGAAGATCTTGAACATCTGCTTTGTTGTTGTCTTTTGACTTACTTTCATCAAAATAATACATATACATATTTAAAGAAGTCAAATAATTCTTTTTCTTTTTTGGCTTTTTTTATTATTAAATCATAGCTGTGTACATTAATGTGATCATGGGGCACCATACACTGATTTTATAGACCGTTTGACACATTTTCATCCCACTGGTTAACATAGCCTTCCTGGCATTTTCTTAGTTATTGTGTTTAAGACATTTACATTCTACATTTACTAAGTTTCACATATACCCTTGTAAGATGCATGGCAGGTGTAATCCCACCAATCACCCTCCCTCTGCCCACCTCCCCCCTCCCCTTCCTTCCCTTTCCCGCTTCCCCCTATTCTTAGGTTATAACTGGGTTATAGCTTTCATGTGAAAGCCATAAATTAGTTTCATAGTAGGGCTGAGTACATTGGATACTTTTTCTTTCATTCTTGAGATACTTTACTAAGAAGAATATGTTCCGGCTCCATCCACGTAAACGTGAAAGAGGTAAAGTCTCCATCTCTCTTTAAGGCTGCATAATATTCCATGGTGTACATATACCACAATTTTTTAATCCATTCATGGATCAATGGGCACTTGGGCTTTTTCCATGACTTAGCAATTATGAATTGGGCTGCAATAAACATTCTGGTACAAATATCTTTGTTATGATGTGATTTTTGGTCTTCTGGGTATATGCCTAGTAGAGGAATTATTAGAAGTCAAATAATTCTTAAAGGCTTCTGTGAAGACAACTGTCTTGCCTATCATTTCTGTTCCCCAAAAATAAATGTGTAGTGCTAATGAAACAATAGTTGAGACTTAAGATATTATAATTATCCATATGTTTATCGTCAGTGAATGGTTTCTTTTAAAACATTATTTTTGGTTTATTCTGCAGTTGGGATTATTTTTATTTGTTTACTGTTTCAGACTCAGGCTGCTATTCCATCCAATACATTTCAATTTTTTTTTTCATTAGCTAGCAGTCCATCTTTTTCCCACATAATGCCCAAGCACATAGTCGATGTTTTGAATTTCACTCTCCCACCAACTTTCTCCCCCTTTCTTCCTCCTACAGCTTCTTGTCTTCCAGCAGCAAATCAGGAAATGTAGCTCTTCATGTCCGAGCGTACTTGCTATCCCGGGAAGTCCCTTTCCGTTCTCAGCTAACCCTGATATCACGAGCCCATGTCCTTCTCTTTTGTCCTTTGCCATTATTCTTCTATTCCTTTTGTCCTTAAAAGTTAACAATTTCTTGATTTCTTTCTTGTCATTTCCATTAAGTATGGACAAAAAGATAACCAGCGCATGTGGTCACAATGCCATGTTTAGACAAACTTGATGAATATGTACTTTGTATTAAACTTTATCATTGCTATTGTAATAAGTAAAATGAAGAACAAACAGATAATTGATTTTGTTGTTTAGATGTAAAAAATGGTGATCAATTGTTAAGCCAATGGAAACAGAAATGCCCATTAATTTCCCATTCCATCCTGAATGCTTTCCTGAATCCTTTCTTACTTGTGCTCCATATTAGGAAAAAAGACAAGTATCTTTAAAATTAAGCAGCTTCAAAAGGTGAACTATCATTATATTAAAAACAAATACCTGTGACTAAAAGTAATTAGACAGTTGGCAGCTGCAAAAACAGTGCTGGTGGGACTGCAAACTAGTACAACCTTTCTGGAAGGAAGTATGAAGAAACCTCAAAGCACTCAAGCTAGACCTCCCATTTGATCCTGCAATCCCATTACTGGGCATGTACCCAGAAGGAAAGAAATCCTTTTATCATAAGGACACTTGTACTAGACTGTTTATTGCAGCTCAATTTACAATCGCCAAAATGTGGAAACAGCCTAAATGCCCACCAACCCAGGAATGGATTAACAAGCTGTGGTATATGTATACCATGGAATACTATTCAGCCATTAAAAAAAAATGGAGACTTTACATCCTTCGTATTCACCTGGATGGAAGTGGAAGACATTATTCTTAGTAAAGCATCACAAGAATGGAGAAGCATGAATCCTATGTACTCAATTTTGATATGAGGACAATTAATGACAATTATGGTTATGGGGGGGAAGAAGAAAGAGGGAAGGAGGGAGGGGGGTTGGGCCTTGGTGTGTGTCACACTTTATGGGGGCAAGACATGATTGCAAGAGGGACTTTACCTAACAATTGCAATTAGTGTAACCTGGCTTACTGTACCCTCAATGAATCCCCAACAATAAAAAAAAGAAAATTAAATAAAATAAAGAAAAAAAACATAAGCACAGTCTCAATTTGTTATATATAATATGAAAACAAAAGTTCTTATATTGTGTTATTTTGAAGAAAGATGACATTTTGTAGGTAAAATTATTTTGAATTATAAAGCACTATTTACACATGGATGTTCATTGATATTTGGCATCTGCACAAAAATTATGTCATTAGCTAGAATGATTTATCTCCAAGAAATGAAAAGGAGCATTTAAGAACAATGTATTCCTCTTTTTGTAAAAGGGCAGGTATAAGGAGTAAGATTTGGAAAGCAAATAAAATTGAGTTGCTCATGGGGGGAGCTAAGTGGTGGTGATAGGTGCTTGATAATCTAAAAGGAAACCTGTTCCCTGGCTTATGGAAGTTCTGAAGGGATCAGTGTCTATTTCTTTACTGCATCATGACAGTAATTAGGCTATTGATAACTACTAAAATTTCAAGGAATTACAAATGCATTGCCATTCTCTTTGCAAATACAGTTAATTGATTTGCTGAACAAAGGTGGTTTTAAAAATATTTGATGTTGCCTGACGTATATGGATATGTGATTACCAATCCTTTCCTTAAATGCATATGAAGCTCCATGCTATTTAGTAATGAAAATAGTAAATAATAAAATCTATAAGTCGATGCTGTCTCAGAGAACATTCGGTGAGAACACAGAAAAAGTGCCATTGCATCTGAGTTTTTTTAATATTCGTAGAAAAAATTAATTTTCACCTCAGAATATTGAAAAAGAGAGAGTTGATACATTCTGTCCTTCTGTGAAATTTAAGGCAGAGATGCAGGAGAGAGAAGCAGTTGGCCACAATATTCAGCACAGAGAGACAAAGAGTGAGTCAAAGACCAATGTGAGAGAGGTGCTCATGACAATGTGCTCTGCAGCGTATTGGAAGATCAAATATTTCTGATAAAGCCTCTAAATTGAGAATTAAAAAATTCAATTGCGGGCGGCGCCTGTGGCTCATTCAGTAAGGCGCCGGCCCCGTATACCGAGGGTGGCAGGTTCAAACGCAGCCCCGGCTTAACTGCAACCAAAAAATAGCCGGGCGTTGTGGCGGGCGCCTGTAGTCCCGGCTACTCGGGAGGCTGAGGCAAGAGAATCGCTTAAGCCCAGGAGTTGGAGGTTGCTGTGAGCTGTGCGAGGCCATGGCACTCTACCGAGGGCCATAAAGTGAGACTCTGTCTCTACAAAAAAAAAAAAAAAAAAAAAAAAAAAAATTCAATTGCAAAGAGTCAGTGCATTTTATACAAGTAGTATGGACATCATGATACAGGAGGCATACACTATAACACAGAATTTTTTTTTTAATTAAGTCATATACACATAGATCATGAATACATTTATCCATATGTGGGGTACAATGTGTTGATTTTTTTATACAATCTGACGTGCTTACATCAAATCAATCAACATAGCTTTCACCTCATTTACTTGATTATTGTGTTAAGACATTCATGTTCTACACTTGACAGATTTGATCCTTGCAATATGCTCCATAGGTGTGGTCCCACCGTTTACCCTCCCTCAATCAAACCCCCCTCCCCTCCCTTCCCACTCCATTTCTCCCCTTCATCCTGGGCTATAGTTATGTTCTATCTTTCATAAGAAAGTGTGAGTAAATACAAGTTGGTTTTATAGACATACTGAGTACACTGGATACTTTTTCCTCCATTCTTGAGATACTTTACTCAGGAGAATATGTTCCAGGTGCCTCCATGTAAACATAAAAGAGGTAAAGTCTCCATCTTTTTAAGGCTGCATAATATTCCATGTTGTACATATACCACAATTTATTAATCCATTCATGGTTCGATGGGCACTTGGGCCTCTTTCTTGACTTTGCTATAGCACAGAATTTTATAGAACAGACCAAGCACAACATAGGGTCAACAAAATGTGGGTAATATAAAGAGAAGGTGAAGTGAACCAAATAAAAACTACAAAATTCCTCTTATTCTAAGTATTTCATGGGTTCCTCTGAAGGAATTAGGGATTGGTACTAAAATTATCTCATGCTTTATTCATATTTAGAGTTGCTCTGTATTATTTTGTGTAAGTTGATTATATAGAAAACCATATGTGATTATCTTATTACCGAAGATCAGATAATATTTACCACTAGTTCCTATGTGTATTTCCATCTATTTCTGAGACGATGCTCAGAAATACTAGATGGATAGTATGTGTTTATTTTTATATATAAATTGTAGCAAAACCAGATGAATGACCTCCATAGAATACTGCTGTGATGAGAGTTAGTTCTGACAGGGCGGCACCTGTGGCTCAGTCAGTAGGGCGCCGGCCCCATATGCCGAGGGTGGCGGGTTCAAACCCGGCCCCGGCCAAACTGCAACCAAAAAATAGCTGGGTGTTGTGGCGGGTGCCTGTGGTCCCAGCTGCTCGGGAGGCTGAGGCAGGAGAATCGCTTAAGCCCAGGAGTTGGAGGTTGCTGTGAGCTGCGTGAGGCCACGGCACTAGGCTGAGGGCCATAAAGTGAGACTCTTTCTGTACAAAAAAAAAATATTGCACGTATACAATTTGTATTTGATTTTAGAGTGAAAGTTAGCCTAGAAGTCACACATCTGGGGTTATGGGGAAAATCTTAGGTTTGGGAATCTCTCATAGGTCGTGTTTACTGCCTAGATTGATTTTTTTTTTTTTTGCATTTTTTGGCCGGGGCTGGATTTGAACCCTCCAACTCTGGCATGTGGGGCCGGTGCCCTACTCCTTTGAGCCACAGGTGCCACCCCTGCCTATACTGATATTTTGATGGAAAAGTGTAGATCACCAGCTTGGTCAGAGTTGCTGAGCAAGAAATAAGTAGCGAATTCACAGCTAAGCCACTAGAAATTGCTCAGGTCAGAGAGATGCGTGAGGCCAGAATACAGAGGCAAGTCTATGGCCAAGTCTTAAGAAAGTTGAATAAAAATTGCATCAATTATATCTGGAGAAGCTAGTTGTGATTTCTGAAAGTCACAGAGTCAAAAAATTAAGAGATAGCTAGACAGAGTCACTAAATTAGTCCAGAATAAAAAGAGAGGTTGTGCCTGAGTAAATTGTGCCTCAAACTTTGGCTAGCACAATTTTTCTTAAATAATCTGGCAAATATGGTGTATAGCAGTGTTTTTCAACCTTTGTTATCTCACAGCACATATGAACCGATAGTTAAACTTCCACAGCATGCTTAAATTATGTTGGTTAAAAAAAAAAAAAGTAAAATAAAATAGAATATACTTACTGTGCTTTGAACGTCTTTTGAAAATAATTTAATTAATGTTCTTTAAAAATTTTCGTGGCACACCTAAAATCCTCTCACAGAACACCTTTTGGAAATCACTGGTTTGTAGGATGTATCAAACTGTACCACTGATACCACTTAACACCTATTAGGATGGCTTTAAAACAAACAAACAAGAACAAAAACAGAAAATAAGTGTTGCAACATCAGAACCCCTTGGAGTTGCTGTGCCCTGAGAGAAGGCTTTGTAGAAGTAAAGGGAAGAAGAAGGAAAGCTGAGCAGAAATAAACAACTGATATTTGCTACAAAGTAGCTTAGCTTAGAGGCCTACAGAGGGTCGGTTTCTACCTGTGTCCTCTTGTGCTGCTAAGATACAAATGTCTAATGGAATCCAGTAAATGCCTAAAAGGCTGGGCAGATAAAAGGTGACTGGATCTGATGTCTATTCTTGGATACTTTGGGAAAAAAATAATAAGAAGTAGTTAATTGATGACTCTATACTGAACCTCAGAGTCAAAGCATTCTATAGTAGACATACTCTTATTTGACAATGTGAATGTTACTGTCTTTGCCTTACTATTATTATTATTGCTTAATACTTTGTTATAGTAATCGTCTAATTTCTTTTCTGAATGTATTTGTGTTCGTTCGTTCTTTCTGAGGTTTTTGTTTCTGGTCCCTATCTTAAACATTGTTATTGTTGTTTAAGTTTAAGCCTTTTTAATTTTGTGAAGGCAAAAAGTGGAAGCCTAAGGAACACGTGTATATGTGAAAATAAAAAAAAAGAAAAGAAAAGAAAAAAGAGCATTAAAGTCACCCATAAATCTTAAAAAAAAAAAAAAATGACTGTATCTGCTGAAAGAAGAGACCACTGAGGATTGGGTTGCCAATCTGGCTGCACAGTGGGATGAAGCCCAAGCTGTGAGCATTAATTCATACATTCATTTACTTAAATGCAATTATTGAGACATTGGTCTTTGGTACTGGGTCAGATCTGTGAACGGGATGAGCAAGGTACTTAATGTTCGGGAGCTCATGTCTCAGGGATCAAAGGGAGGATTCCTGAGCTATCTTCAAAGCTCATCACGCCTTCTGCTCTTCTATTTCATAGACAAATGGCAGAGAACACGGGATCCGAGAGGGTCAAGTCTGATGTCTGCTGACTCTTTTCTTGGCACTAAAGTGACAGAAGACAGACGGGAGGAAGAGAGGACAGCATTCAAGTGTGTGATCCTTCAACAGTTACCTCACTGTCGACTGAATCAGTAATGGAGGGTAACGGAGGAGTATTTCCTCCAACTTCTATCCATATTGGATATTGATAAATCTACCCGCATGGATCCTTCTTCGGGGGTGGAGGAGGGGTATGACAATAAAGTGTAGACAGAAATGGGTCATAAGCACACACAGCTAGCATCCTGATAGATAAATTCATATTTTTTTCCCAAAAGGCTAAGGTCACAGGAGAATTGAATCCAGTGACTGTAAGTTTCTAAAACTAGTTTTTAAGCTATCTTGCTTCTTTTTGTAACATTATGTAACTCAAGCGTCACGAGATTCCCCATTCTTCACTCTGCTAAATGTCTCTCAAGCAATTTCTGAGTTTCTTGGATAGCATGTAAAGGTAATCCTAATCAAATCTGGAGGCTGTCTTTCCCATAACTCATCTGCCCCTGAATGGCTGCCCCTGCCATCCCACCAGCGCCCTGAGAGGCAGCTGCTTTCTAGACAGTGCCATTCTTCACAGGCACCTCTGCTCCACTATGGCCTCAGCGAACACTGATTCCTCATTTCCCCACAGAACAAATGAGACCACATTTTGCCTGTGAAAAGATTTACTTAGGGCTTAGAAATAATAGAAATAGAGCCAATGACTTATATACAACTGTTATTTAGAGTCACTGCTCTCAGAGCCCACAGCTCAAACCTGACCTCTGAGTCCTGCCCCAGGCCAGCTTCGCCTCTAGCTTTTGAAATGTCTTCAAATGACAGGGATCAAGTCACCACCATGATCTGGCACTTCCACGCCCTGGACTTCCAGCCAGTCCAGACGCAATGAGAGGAGAATCTTTCTTCTCAGTCTAAGACCTATCTTTTCGCTGACCCAGAATTAATTGAATTCAGAATGGTAATGATGAGAGCTATAAGAAGGAAATGGTATCCCTGAAAGGATGGAATGTGGGGCTTCATAGTCTCGGAAAGAATAGACCAATAGCCTAATAGCAAATTTATCAAGTTGAACTTTTTTTTTTTGAGACAGGATCTGACTCTGTCACCGTGGGTAGAGTGCCCTGGCGTCATAGCTCACAGCAACCTCAAACTTTTGGGCTCAAGCAATCCTTCTGCCTCAGCCTCCCTAGCAGCTGGGACTATAGGCCCCTGGCACAACAGCTGGCTAGTTTTTCTATTTTTAGTAGAGACAGGGTCTTGCTCTTGATCAGGCTGGTCTTGAACTCCTGAGCTCAGGCAATCTACCCATCTTGGCCCCCCAGAGTGCTGGGATTACAGGCATAAACCACCATGCCTGGCCATCACTGAACTTATTTAATCATAAATAATACCAAGTAGCTCAACTTCCAGTATATATTTTATAATGTGAAGCTGGTGTCAGGGGTGACAGTGGATAACGTAGCCCAATTGCTTACTAGCTGTGTGACCTGGAGGCCTGCCTTCCTGGTTTTCTCTTCTATAAACTGAGAATAAAGGCAGTACCTATTTTAAAGATATCTGGAGAATTAGGAAGATTAATGTATGAAAATGACTTAAAACTGCATTTGGAATGATAGTTTAATAAAGGCTTTTATATAATAATCATGATGTGTTTGGTTGCTATTATTATTAGTAGTAGTATTAGTGGCAGTAGTTTTTTTTTTTGTTGTTGTTGTTGTTGTTTTGGCTGGGGCTGGGTTTGAACCCACCACCTCCACCATATGGGTCAGTGCCCTACTCCTTTGAGCCACAGGCACCACCCAGTGGCAGTAGTTTTTTAATGGTGTTTTCTCCCACATGAATTCATGGGGAGTGCAGGGTTTACACATCTCCTGCTATAATCTAGTTTTGGCTCTTGGTCACTCATGTGCAAAAATTTAGACATAAATTTACATGTACATCCCAGGAACAAATAATAGTTTTTAGGCATAAGAATATTTAAGTCCATATTTTGGAAATAAAAAAACCCATTTTCCTAATTATGCATACAAATAATACTGCTACTATAATTAAATTACCGTTTGAACTGTATATTTACAACTGAGGTTGCATTCTTCCTTAATTGTAACCCAGTTCTTAGTTGTCTTAGTTCCATAGATAGAAAAACAAAGGCTCTTGGAGGTAATTTGCTCATATTCATACGGCTGGCAATTCTTCAAGTGAGGTGTGTACATTCACAAAAATATATTCTCTTTTAACATCCATGAATATAGATGAAAGTTGGATTAGTTAGAAGAAAATTATTAGGTCTTAGAATAGATTTACTTCTCTTCGCCAGTCTATGGGTAAGGCCCACGGTTTCGACCTCATAAGTGCAGCCTTAGATCAAATGTCACAATCAATACATTTGTGCATTGATCATGACTGGTGTGAAGCTGGTATCAATTTATATTGAGCCAAAAAAAGTCACAGAGGCTGCTTATTAATAGGATGACCGTACGGTTTATCATCTAAATTAGGATGCTTTTGAGAGTAAAAGTGGTGCTATTAATAAAGATACAAGGACCATAGGATTAACGGGGACTGTTCTGAGCAAACACAAATGCATGGTTAACCTTCAAATAGCCTGTGAATATGGCCACTGGATTATGTTATTGACAGATCATTCAAGGACAAAAAAAGAAAAAGAAAAGAAAAGAAAGCACTCTCACGTGATGGAGGCAAACACCCCCGGCAAGTTCCATCAAATGAGGTTTGTTTACAAAAGTGCAGGCTTCATATTTTAATCATAAATACTCCTGCTCATCATTAATGCCCTGAAGAACAGAAATATCCTGAAACGTGTTTTAATAATAAATATTTTCATGTAGCTTCAATCTCCCCACTGCCCCATTTATCTGGTCAGTGGAATCATAATGCCTGCCTTGTTGAGCTGTGAATAGATTCTTCTAGCCCGTCTCCAGCTATGTCCTTGCTAATTTATCCCTGCCAGGTGGCCTGCAGAGCAAAGCCCTGATTTCAAATGCTATCTCCAAACAGAATGGCAGTGGGAGGCCACTGGAATCTACCAAGAAAAGCAAATTTGAAGGATGTTAAAAAAATTATAATAGCCTGTCTTGATTCTGATGCTAATCTCATATTAAACCCTACAGTGTTTCTTGAAAATGGCATGGAAATGACTTAAAGGGATTTTACTCTCCCTAGGACCTTCTTTTCTTTGTTAGTGTATTTATTAATACTGCACATTTAAGATTTATTAAACTGTTTTAAAATATTAAGCTGGAAATATTGGTCTGTCAAATTAACTGAAAACTTCAACAGCAGGCAACTTGTATTCCTATGTTTCTATGGCTATTTCTTTTGTGCAAGTTTAGCCCTAGGCAAAACACTGGACTCAGCAATACTTCTTTTTTATACTCATCTAACCTCTTTCAGGGCCTGTCTCTTCCACTTTGTGTCTTCCAGGGTTCTTTTCTATTATCTACTATTCCAAGGACTCGGTCTCTCTGCAGCTCTACTGATAATTTCTTTAGAACTAGCTAACAGAGGTCTACTGTACTTCTCTTCCTAAGATCTTCACACCTTTACTGTAGACTTTTAAAGATGAGTCTCCCTTATGAAATTTTCAAGCACCAATGAAATGAATCTGACAGTGAAATTTCAGTCCTTTTAACAGGCAATGCCAATAATCTCTGGAAAACTATGCAAGAAGCTATCCTATCAGACCATGGAAACGATGATTCCTCATTAAACAGATTTGTATAACTGTGAGCAATGATGATTTGTAGATCAAGAGACTGAGCTGGCTGTCTACTGAGAGACAATGTTAAGCACAGTCCCTGAACATTCGTCGGTATTCCTCAGGAGCACATGGAGGAGGCGCGAGCTAAAGATAAGCCAGAAAATAGGGTGAGTCGCTGAATGATAGAAACTGTTTTTTATTTGCTTTTGGTCTGTCTTCATATGTGGCCCAATTAATACGTCTAATTGCTTTAGGTTTTGTTTGTTTCTTTGTTTTATAACATTGGTGGAAGGAAGGAAAGAAGGGAAAAAGGGAGAGAAGGAGGAAGAGAAGTGACAGAACTGCCATTTGAACCAAAGCTTGTGTTTTTTATCTTGAAATCTCCCTCTGTATGGACTATGGAGTGTGGACTCCTCATCTTTGCCACAGCATTGCATACTGACAAAAGTAACCAGATCATACCTAGTCACTGCAAAGAGCTTCAATCTACTCAAATGCGATATGTCCTATTCACCCCATACCTTGTATAGGCAGATATCCAAGAAGCTTCTATTTTGAAGATTAGCTAGAATCTTTACATCTTGAGATTTTGAATCACTTGTCCAGTGAAATAAGTGTAAAGCTTATAAAAATATGAGTTTCTGATGTGAATATATTACAATTTCATTCATAAAAAAACAGTTCTTGTGCGTTGGTTGAATGGATAAGTAAATAAATATGTAAGAGAGAATGTCATCAAAAAGTACGGTCGTTATTCATTCTGGTCATTTGTGCTTCTACTATCTACAGATTTCTAGTAGGATTGTTTTTCTCCACCTCTTTGAAGTAAGGCTTACTTTGGTCTTACTTTGTGAGTCATGTGATTTTGGTCAAGAAATGTGAGTTGAAGTGATTCGTGTCACTGTGACATAAGCGCCTTTAAGATCCACCATATTTTCTCCTGCTACTACAAGGTAATAAAAAATGGTGAGACTGGTTGGTGGAGACTCTCTGAGCTTGTGTTCCTGAGTGAAGATTATGTGGGACTGTCAAACTATAGTGAAAATGTATTGTAACCAAGAAACAAGCCTTTGGAGGTTTAGCCACTGAGATCTTGGAGATATTTGTTACCATGGCATAACCTTGTCAATTCCAATAGTCACATATAAACTCAACAGAAGCCAGAGTTGACGCTGCCATTAATGGGATCACCAACTTATCTCTAGCTGAGGCCAAGATGAGAGACATTCTTCCTGTGATGAGGTGCCTTAGCAATTTAATCTTTAAATTCTACCTACACTAGCTCCCTATATGGCAATTAAAAGAAATAAGAAAAAGAAGAAATGAAGGAAGTTATCGGGAAGGAAGGAAACTTTGATCAGCATGACACTTACATATTTAACACATTCACCTTGTTTAATTTATACAGCAACTCTGTAGATTATATCTAGTGAGTATTTTTTAAATAAATACTTTACTTTAAAGCCTGGCATGGCAGCATATGTCTGGGTAGCTACTCAGAAGCCTGAGGCAGAAGGGTCCCTTGAACTCGGGAGTGAGTCACTGAGTCCAGCCTAGACAACATATGCATAGCGAGATCCCCCATCTCTAAAAGAAATTTAAAAATTAAAAAGAATATATATTAAAATAGTTTTAGATTTATTGAAAACTAATAAATATCATACAGAGAGTTCCCATATGCCCCACCAACAAGTTTCTCTCATTACATCTTATATAAGTGTAGAAATTAATGAACAAAGACTGAGACTTGATTCTTTACTTTTTATCTAAAGTCTTCCTTCTTTTCTGTGGCCTCATCCAGGATATTCCATTACATTTAATTGTGATGTCTTCTTAGGCTTTTCTTGGATATCATCTTTTCCCAGATTTTCCTTTTTTTTTTTCATGACCTTGATAATTTGGGGGAGTACTGATTAGATAATTTTGTAGAATATCTTTCAATTGGAGTTTTCTATGATCAGATGGGGGTTGTATACTTTTCTGTAAAAAAGATCACAGAATAAAGTGACATTTTTTATCATGTCATATTAAGGATACATACTATACACTTATCACTAGTGTGGACCTTCATCCCTTAGTTGAAGTGGTCAAGTTTCTCCACTTGTCAGGTTTCTCCATTATTAAATTACTCTTCTCTACTTTCTATACTGTTCTCCTGGGAACTATTCATGGTCACTATTCAGGGTCACAGTTAAGAGGTTATACTCTATCTCCTTGTAGACAGAGTGTCTACATAATTATTTGGAATTTTTCTGTATGGGAGACATCAATTTCCCTCCATTTAATGTTTTCATAATTTATGTATACCAATAAAATGAAATATGATAATACCAGAATAATGTTGTTCAATATATTCCATTTGTTTTATTGGTGAAATTATTCCCGCTTTGTCCACAGGGAGGTCCTTTAGGTGGATCTAATTTGCATTTGCACACACCATCTTGCGTGTGCGTTGAGCATTTTCTGTCATTTGAAAGATGATCTAGGTTCAAGTTATTTCTTGCCCTAGTCCTTGAATCAGTTATTTTTATAAGTATCCATAGAATCTTTCATTGGAGAATAATATTAGAAATCAATATTTGGCAAATCAAGCATACCTCATTGCTGCATACCCCATTGCTAAATATCACCACAGACACATTCAAAGTCCTCCCCTTTGGAAGCTATGCACTGACCTCAGAACCTAGTCCACCCTTCAACACAGTTTTTGCACTTTTTCCTGATCAGAGCTGTCATTGTATGAGGACTGACAATTACGTCTGTGACTCATCCTAGAAAATTGCTTTGACGTGTATACTAGTCACTAGTGTGTGTAGCTTCCTAGGGGGAATACTTTAAAGTGACCACAGTGATAGTTAGCAAAAAGATATGTAGCACTTTCTCCTGGATGAGTTCACAAAATTACTGTCTGACCTCATATACGTTTGCATACTAACTCATATATATATATAGAGAGAGAGAGACAGAGAGAGAGAGAGAGAGAGAGAGAGTTCTATAACTATCCCTGTCTACACTGAGCTAAACATGAGTTCATGTTGATGTCTTTAACTGTAATCCATGACCACATGGATCATTCTACACATTTTCACTTGTTTATCTATAATCTTCCAGTGAAAAATCTGGTTCTCAACCTGATGTGTATTTTTGGCCCCATATTGCAGATATGGGCATTGAAATGAAGAGCAACATTATGACTCACCTACAATGTATAACTGGTAGATATCAGCACTCAACTCAAAATGCAGTTAAACTTTTGACTCAAATCCGGTGCTCTGAGATCTTTATCCTCCTTCATGTTCTGTAGGATTTGTGGATATTATATAGGTGGGTCAGGCATTGCCTTAGTAATCACCTCTGAATATTTTAAATTAAAAATATTTCATTTACATTCTACATTTACCAAGTTTCGCAAATACCCCTATAATATGCACCACAGGTGTGATCCCACTGATCCCCCTCCCTCTACCCACCCCCCCCTTTCCCACTTCCCCCTATTGTTAAGTTGTAGCTGGGTTATAGCTTTCATGTGAGAGTCCCAAATTAGTTTCATAGTAGGGCTGTGTACATTGGGTATTTTTTCTTCCATTCTTGGGATACTTTACTAAGAAGAATATGTTCCAGCTCCATCCATGTAAACATGAAAGAGGTAAAGTCTCCATCTTTCTTTAAGGCTGCATAGTATTCCATGGTATGCATATACCACAATTTATTAATCCATTCGTGGATCGATGGACACTTGGGCTTTTTCCATGACTTAGCTATTATGAATTGGGCTGCAATAAACATTCTGGTACAAATATCTTTGTTATGTTGTGATTTTTGGTCTTCTGGGTATATGCCCAGCAGAGGAATTACAGGATTGAATGGCAGATCTATTTTTAGATCTCTGAGTGTTCTCCATGAGATAACGCCGGAAAGGCTATGTTAACCACTGTGATAAAAATGTGTCAAATGGTTTATGAAGTGAGTGTATGATGCCCCATAATCATATCATTGTATACAGTTATGATTTAATAAAAAAATTTAAAAAAAAAAATTAAAAATATTTCAATCTTTTAAGAGGTATATAAAAAGCATGTAATATGTATGGAGGTGCTGAGTTATAAAGTGAACATATTTTGAGGGTGCTACATTCTTCCAGACACTCTTCCAGACACTAGATAAATTTGAATAAAACATGCAAAAAGTTCATGCCTCATGCTGAGTTATCACATGTTTTAAATGGATACATGTTCAAGAGCAAACAGCAGAATGGATTCAGCATGGCTTTCACTGTGTGCTTTCTGTTCAGCATTTTGAACTAGCTGGAAAAGAATAATCTTAGCATGATTATTTTCTCCCTTTTACTTGCCAGTTAGTAATAATATTCATGAGATCACAACCTTGTTTACTATTCCATGCACTGGGAAGTTTTTGATACCGTATGTTTTAAATGCTGACATAGGCCATTTACACCTTTCTATCTGTATGATAAACAGATAATTTAGGGTTTTTTTCCTAGAAGATTGTCAAAGTTGTTTTGTTTCAGTCAATCTGGATAGAGATAAGATTTTCCATGATTGCCATCTCCTTCTTATTCTAGTAGCCTCCTTGTATAAATTTCCAGAGCATCTTTCAATTGTTACATACACGGGTATCTATTTGGCAAGGTTAGGAAGCAATTCTGTCAGGAGACAGGGAGATTAACCTTTGGCAACACCTCTAAACTCTGGGTTAGTATTCAGAAAATTGATGGTAGCATATTTCAGGGGATAGTAAATTTCTTTCTTAAAGTTTATTAAAGTCTAGGGATTTAATCATCAGCTCTGATTGAATGACACTTGAAGATGAAAATGTTTCACTGGTGTATATTGTTCTATTTTCAGTAGTCTGTGGGTATACCCAAGTGCAGTCATCTTTTCTCTCCTGGCTTGTTTTTACATTCCAATAACCAGGTTATTCCAAGACTATTTTGTTGATCTCCTTGTTTGTCATCAGCTACTCAGACCATCTTCACATAAGATTTTTCTCCCTAGAACATGACTTTCATCGTGCTGCACTCCCTTGTTGAAAAGCCCCAGTGACGTTCATTTCCAAAATCTTGACCTCTCCCCCATTGAGAATAGGATTTTGCTTTCCGCCCTATAACTTTTTATCTGATTTTTTGATGTTGTTTAAAATGCCTCTTTACTGTCTCCAAACTTTCCATGTTCAAAAATCTCTATGTTTTTATTCATGCTATTAACTTCATCTAGAGTCATTTCCCGTCTTCCCTTTCCCTAGCTAAATCTTACTCATTCCAAGCATAGCCAAAGACTCACTTTTTTTTTGCAGTTTCCTTATTGCTTTAGGTTCAATGATTTCACTTTCTTTTAAAGAATCATAGAATCTAAAACTTGTTAACATTAGAAATGTGTCCTTAATGATATATAGGTACGTATATATCTACGTATGTTAATGGGTGTGTGTGTGTGTGTGTATATACATACTATATAGCTTATACAAATATATTTGGCAAGTATGTGTCTGTATCTGTATAGCCGGTACTTACATTCTGTCTTATAGTGTTCACTCTTTTTCCATAGATACCATATTCTCTTCCCAGTCACATTATAAGTGTGTTGCAAGTTCTCAGCCTCTAACTCTTGTGAAGGTTTAAAAGCATGATAAATACTCAGCACGGATGATCCATAATTAAAAAGCACTTAACTTAGGGAATATCTTTACATATTACCAAGTAATATGTAACCTTTTTTCGCCTTTACTTGCTATAGCCTGTCCATTTGCTTCCAAGCCTGAAGAAGTTACTATGGAAAAAAAAATCAACTTCGAGTTTTAAAGACTATCTGGATAGGAGATTTAGGAAATAAAGCAATGATTCCAAGTTATGACAACATAATGAAGACTCCTATTCTAGTCTGGACTACCTATGTGATATTTTCACACTTTCCCTATTTTCTTGTTACTTAGTAAATCATATGTAAATGTGAGAGTCTAAAAGATTTGCAAATAAATCCCAGACCCACTGTTTAACAGTGGCGCAGTTTTAGTTAATTTGTGCTACATGAGGATGATAACATTATGAACATAAGAGCCACAGGTTCATAATACTTCTGTATAGTTCCCGATTATATATTGTATGTGTTCTTATCTTTAGTCTTCATGATACCTCATTGTAGACAGAGGAGAATTCTGATAGATACTAAAAATGAGTAATGATTAATCTAGTGTGTTAGATTAGTAATGATTAATGTAGCCTTCAAATAAGCATCTGAAACCAAGCAAGAACAAATGACTTCTTCAAGTTTAGAAGACTAGCTAGCAGGGTCAGTCAGAAGGCAATCCAGCTGAGTCTGGGATCATGCTTTCCCCATCATGAGGTGCTCTCCTCGCCACACCCTGTTACAAATATTTAGTATGGTCCCCGTGCTGCTTCCTCCACTCTGCCTTCATGTAGTGTTGGTCAGTATCTCCCCTCTGTGGGATCTTCACCACTTTTGCTTTCTGTGCTGGTCCCTCTGGTTTTGATGTTGTTTCAGAGCAGTTTCAATCACTGAAAACAGGAATTTCATTTAAATAATAGAATAAATACTGGACTGCATTAAAAGAAAAACAATAGAAAAGAATTTGAGCTAATAAAAGGGCTTTGATAAAATTGTCTCACAGAAACCCTCAGCATAGATAATTATTAGGATAAAACACATAATTACAAAAGAATGCCGTTAGAATTTTTCCTTCCTCACCTGATAAAATCCTGGATTGAATTCTGCTTGACCAATACCTAAAGTATAGAGACCTTTGGTCAATAAGCTATCTTTTTTTAAAGAATATTTGAAGAGTTTTGGCAACAGTTTTTTGATAGAAAAGGCATTTCAAAAGACTTGCAGAATTATGAACTAAATCAGAAAGAGGAAAATGGAAAAAAATATATTACACTTAGCATGACCGTAATGAAAGCCAGAGACATCATAGCCATCAGTACTACCACTACTCTAACCACCATACCCTAATTTTTTTTTTTGTAGAGACAGAGTCTCACTTTATGGCCCTCGGTAGAGTGCCATGGACTCACACAGCTCACAGCAACCTCCAACTCCTGGGCTCAAGTGATTCTCTTGCCTCAGCCTCCCGAGTAGCTGGGACTACAGGCGCCCACCACAACGCCAGGCTATTTTTTGGTTGCAGTTTGGCCGGGGCCGGGTTTGAACCCGTCACCCTTGGTATATGGGGCCGGCGCCCTACTGACTGAGCTACAGGTGCCACCCATACCCTAATTTTTATGTGTATTTCTCTCCTGGAGCCCTCTTTGTGTATGATGGTAAAAGTAAAACCCATATTTTAATATTCATTGGTATTCTAATTTTCTGCTTAGTGTTTCCTTACCTCCTGTAACACTTTCTACTGCCCTGGTGTCTTTTTTAAAAATTCTTTTCTAATTTTAATTTAATATGAGGGTAAAAATTTTTAGATTACATTGTTCTCACTTCCAAGGTAAAGTTCCAGTTGTAAAAGAACCCCTCTCAAGTGGACGTGCTGTATACCCTTGTATAGTGCACATTAGGTGAGGTCCCACCAAATGCCCTCCCTCCTTCTGCCAATTGTCTTCCCCCTTCCCCTCTTACACTTTTCTTCCCCTACCCCCTTACTAGACTATATTTATGTTTTATTGTTCATATGAGTGTGTAATTGTTTATATATTGGTTTCATATTAGTATTTAGTACATTGGATATTTATTTTTCCTTTCTTGAGATACTTTACTAAGAAGAATGTGTTTCAACTCCATCCGGGTAAACATAAAAGATGTAAAGCCTCCATCTTTTTTATGGCTGAATAGTATTTCATGGTATACCTATACCACAATTTGTTGATCCATTTATGGGTTGATAGGCATTTGGGTTACTTTCTAATTGGATGCAAACTAATACAATCTTTATGGAAAGAAGTATGGAGAATTCTCAAAGAACTAAAAGTTGACCTTCTGTTTGATCCTCTAATCTCATTATTAGGTATCTACCCAGAAGAACTAAAGTCATTTTACTAAAAAGATATTTGCACAAGAATGCACATTACAGCTCAATTCATAATTGTCAGGTGATGCCCTGGGCATTCCTGTTGTCCTTGCCTATAGCATACCTCGCCATCAGAGAAGTTTTTTTCTTCTTCTGCCCTCATGTTTAGTATTTCCGATATTTGCTAAAGCATTCATAAGTGTGACTGAGGAAATGCAATACAGATTTAGAGTTCATCTTTGCTTTTATAAATTATTATTTAATTAGAAAGAATAAGTATGTCATAGTTCACATCAAATCAGTATATTAATATGTAAAGTGGATGACCCTTGTACTCCCTTTACATGTGAATGGAGTTTATGCTTGTGTTAGTTCAATTCTCAGTATCCTATTTATCATAAAGAAAATATATGACATCCAACCAGTTTAGAGAGGCAAAGGCTAAGAAAAATAACTATAAAACTAATCTTCAAGACTTTCTACTTTGTAGTTGTGTCTATTAGCACTTTTCTTAGGTCTTGGTTGCTGTGGTCTGAATATTTGTATGCCCCCCTAAATTCATGTGTTGAAACCTGTCACGAACCAGCACAGTGAAGGGGAGTGAACTAGAGTGGAATTGGTGGGGAATGAGGAAAACACAGCACAAGAGAAGACACAGAAACAAAGGATGGGACTGGGAGGACTGACTGAGCTGATGACTGCCACCAGTCCCAAACACAAAATCAGCCTTATTTTATAGTATCTGTACAGGATTGTCCAGGGGGATGTAGCATAGACAACATGGGGAAATAGTGTAAACAAAAGACATAGTTTTGGTCTTACAGTATAATAGGAAAATGTAAATGACTTTAACAAAGACAAACCATCTTGTTAATGGTTTCTGCTCAACTTCGTTAACATATAACAAGAAGTCAGAAGGGCAAGATCAGGAGGATCTCAGCATAGTTGACAAAGAAAAGGAAGAATTATGTGACCTAGTGGTTACTACTCAACTTTGTTAGCATAAGACAAGGATAAAGAAGGAAGAGATCTCAAAGATCTCTGCATAGTTAACTAAACAAAGAAAGGGCTACCTTTTGGCAGAGGGAGCATGAAGAAAGGAAAATGGCTGTTTGGGGAATGGAGGAGAAGCAGTTGGTGGTTCATTCTCTGAATGTTCCCCAGGCTGTGAGGGCTCTGCTGTCTCACACCCTGCTCTCTACAGAAACCTAATCATCGGGGCAGCGCCTGTGGCTCAGTCTGTAGGGCGCTGGCCCCATATACCGAGGGTGGCAAGTTCAAGCCCGGCCCCGGCCAAACTGCAACTGAAAAATAGCCAGGCGTTGTGGTGGGCGCCTGTAGTCCCAGCTGCTCGGGAGGCTGAGGCAAGAGAATCGCTTAAGCCCAGGAGTTGGAGGTTGCTGTGAGCTGTGTGATGCCATGGCACTCTACCCAGGGTGATAAAGTGAGATTCTGTCTCTACAAAAAAAAAAAGAAACTTAATCATCAGTGTGATGGTATTAGAAGGTTAGTAGGTCACAAGCGTAGAGCTCTTGTGACTGAGATTTGTGCCCTTGTGAAAGATGTCCCAGAAAGTTACCTCATGCCTTCCAGAGTGTGGGAAGGCCAAAGGTGCAGTTCTGAGACCTAGGAAGCAGGCCCTCCACAGAGGTGGAATGCACTGCTGATACACAGTTTATGCTATTGTTTTATAGCCACATGGACTAAGACAGGAGTTGTCTCAAAAACATTTAACCAATGATAAAAACTTTATGGAGGAAATTATGGCAGCAAGTAAGCTAAATAATGGAGAAAGAAACTAATGAGGTGGTAGAGAGCATGCTAGATATGTCAAATCATCCGTTCTGTAATTTACTACCTGTGAGCATTTAGACAAGCCAATTAACATTTCCAACCTCAGTTTTTCTCCTTACTGGTAAATGGAAATGAATGAGATCGAGAACTGGAGTTTGCCACAGCAGACACATAATTGATTATAGTTCACTCCCTTCATGTGTGAATTATTAGTCAATTAATTACATAAACACAACTTTGTAACCCTATCTTCTCTTTCACTATGTAACTAGGTCCATTTAATTTATACTTCTGTTTTCCAAAATCTCATCTTTTCAACTTTGTGAATTATTAAAAAATACAGCAATGAGGTAAAAAAATATGGGTTCAAGTTAAGTAAATTGTGGAGCAGTAGAGTGATCGTTTTCAAGTCAAGAGACTAAATAGTGTCAAAACCCCAAATGGTCCTGAATATCTCTTTAGTATCATAATATCCCTATCTTTCCACAGCAGTAACCTGAGTCACACATTTATGGTATCCAATTTCTTACTTTCCTTTAGAGTTTTGATGTCTAATTATGTATACATATGTATGTTTGTGTTTGCATATATGTGTGTCTATACACACACACAGATTCAGTCATGTTCTGCTTAACAATGCTCTAGGCAACAATGGACTCTGTGTATGATGGTAGTCAGTTAAGATTGCAATGGTTTTCCATCATCTAGTGATGTCATGGCTATTGTGACGTTGTAGCTGTTGTAATGTTGCAGCAAATGCATTACCAATCACAATAGTCAAAGAGCTAAAAAAGTTTAGAAGTTTATAAAGTAAAAAATGTTACAGTCATCTAAGGTTAATTTTTTAAGACATTTTTAGCATAAATTCTTTGTAGCCTAAGTGTACAGTGTTTATAAAGTTGACAGTATTGTGCAGTAATGTCCGAGGCCTCCCATTCACTGACCACTCACTCACTGATTCCACCAGAGCAACTTCCAGACCTGCAAATTCTATTCATGGTAAGTGCTCTGTACAGGTGTGAATTTTTTTTTTTTACTTTTATGCCATGTTTTTATGGTACCTTTTGAATGTGTGGTTGTGGAGATATAGAAATACTTACCCCTATTTTACAACTGCCTACAGTATTCAGGACAGAAACATGGTGGACAGGTTTGTAGCCTTGTAGTAATGGGCAATATTACAGATTCTAGATGGGTAGTAGGCTGTACCATCTAGGTTTCAGAAAACTTATGTTCTGATAAGTTACTCTGTAATGTTTGGACAAAAAAAAATTTGTCAAGGGTGCGTTTCTCAGATTGTGTTTCTGTGTTAAGTGACATGACTGTACACATACAGTAGAAGCTCTGTAAGCTGACCACCCAAGAGACTGTAACAAACTGGTCAACATACGGAGGTGGCCAACAGAAGGAACCAGGCCTACGGTGCTGATAAGTATGTGTGGTGCATGTCCAGTCTGTGAGAAGACGTCAATTTAAGGAGGTGATCATTATAGAGAGGTGGTCAACTTTGGAGGTTCTATGGTATTTAATTTTGTAATGTACAAACTATAGCCCAGTGAGTTTGGCTTTTTGTCTTTATGTCTCTTAAATTCAATCATAATATAAGTGTAATTGCTTTATCACAATTACTATATAATTTTTGTAAACCGTGTATACCACGTGCTTTATTTCTTTATAGATTTGCATTTGGGCTGCTTTCAGCTTGAGATTATTCTGAACACTGCTGCTACGAACATTTTTATATGTAATATACATCCTAATGCAAAAAGTCATACTTTTCTATAGGGTAAATTAAGGGTGGATTGTAGGGCATAATGTATCTATTCATGTTTATATGATACTGCCAAATATTTTTTCCAAGTAGCTACACTAATCTACACTCTCACTAGCAGTATATAAATGTTTTGCTGTTCAAATTCCTCAAAAAACATTGATAATTCATATTCTTCTGAGTGATATTAAGATGGTATTTTTTGTATTTGTTTTGCTACTGTAGCATATGTGTTTTATTATTAATGTCTCTTTTATTATCTCTTTATGGTCTTAATCTATATCTCTGATTATAAGTGAACTCAAGTTACTTTTCACAAGCTTATTGGCTATTTGAATGTTTTCTTCCGTGAAGTACAGATTGCCTTATTGATTTGAAGAAAATAGTTATATACTCTGGATATGAAAAGTTCTAGGTTATTTATGCTGTCAATAAATGTTCTCAATCTGAAGCTTATGTATGTATATTTTTATGGAAAAAAGTCTTAGTTATAATGTAGTCCATTTTACTAATTTATTCCCTTTAGAGCTATTGCTTTTTAGAGTTGTTTAATAAATATTTTCTGCTCCAAAGTTATGAAGTTTTTCTCCTCTGCTCTCTTCCAAAATATGTATTATTTTTCCTTACACATTTAAAGCTATTAGATATCTGATATTTATTTGTGTATGTAAAAGGTAAGCACCCAAAAGTATTTTTATCCATTTGAAATACCAGTGGTCCCAGTTCTTTAATTTAAAAGCATCATAATTTTATGATCATGCTGTAGTTCCAACTTTGTCATAAATTAAATGTCCATAACTATATGTTCTAGTTCTGAGGTTGCTATTCTGTGTTTTTGGTATATTTGTCTGTTTTCCTACAATGAGACATTCTAGCTTTCTAGTATATTGCTATGTTAAATAGGGTAAGTTTTTCTCCCTTTGCATTTTTTTGAGTATCACAATTTTTAGCCCTTTGCCTTTATATACACATTTAAGAATAATTGTTAAATTCCAATGTAAAATGCCAGCTGGTATTTTCATTGAGTTCATATCAAATCTATAAGTTCAATTTAGAGACATTTGACATTTTATTAGTCTTCCTATTTTCCTAAGCATGTGTATCACTTAATTTTTCTCACTAAATTTTTATAGATTACAGAAATATCTTAAATACCTTTTGTTAGATTTAGTCCTTAGAATGTGATGTTATTTTTGATATTGTAACTAACATAGATTTGAATTGTATTTTAGCTTTTTATTTTTCTATTAGACATAAGCTGATTTTTGTATAATCAACCAAAATTCAAAAGTTTGATTGATGTAATGTTGACTATTTTATTTATTTACAATTCTTACACGAGTTTTTCCTTAATGTATTTGTTAGGATTTTGACAAGGATGAAGAGTGGTGATAGCAAACAACTTTGTTTTATTTCTCACCTCAGAAAATGATTTCAATATTTCCATGCAAAGTATGACTTTTTCTCTATGTATTTGCTTATATGTACAGTCGATCCTCATTTGTAGATTTTGTTTTTTGCAAATTCTTCTGCTAGCAAAACTTTATTTGTAATCCCCAAATTGATATTTTCTGCACTTTTGTGGTCATTCAGAGATACGCACAGAGTTGTGAAAAACGTAAGTCACCCAACACTTTCTCTGCCGATTTGAACAAGGTAATGCTCTGGATTCTTGTTTCAGCTTTTCTCCTGGAAACAGTACCCTTTTTGTAGTCTATCTGTTGTTGTGATATTTTTGTGATATTTGTTGGCGAATTCACTCTTTAAGGTGGTCACCAAACTTACTAACGTCCTTTTCAGGATAGAATTCTAAAAGCAAGAAGACTGTAATAGGCTTTATATAAAAAAATATGCATTTGATAGGATTCATTTAAGCATAAGTTATAATGTTGTTGTCTGTGACTTTGGTGCTCCTACTAACATGTGCTACCAACATCATTCTAGTCTGAGTTTAGGGTATACACACACACGCACGTTCATGTAAAGACATTCCTGCCTCCCCCGTTTGAGGAGTGATATCGATTTGTATGTTTTATGTATTTCTCATGGTTTCCTTACAGGGTTTTTTTTTTTTTTTTTTTGCAGTTTTTTTGGCCGGGGCTGGGTTTGAACCCACCACCTCTGGTATATGGGGCTGGCACCCTACTCCTTGAGCCACAGGCACCTCCCTCCTTATAGGGTTTTAGAACAAAGACTATGATAGTCACCAGAATACTTGGGAAGTCTTCTCTCTTTTTCTTTTCTCCGAATGTATTAGTCCAAATTGATTAGGCTATTCTTCATCAACAAACATGGGAATCTCATAGATTACACACATACATGCTTGCGCACACACACACACACACACACTCTCATACTCTATTTCTCTCTAATGTATCATCCATATACAGAAAAGTAAGCTAAATGCACAGCTTTGCCTTCCAGAAATTCAAACTTACTGATTTTCCCTTCCTTTCCTCCCTCGCTCCCTTCCTCCCTTTCTTTCTTTTTAACTTTAATATTTTCAGGGGATACAAATGTTTTTTGTTACATAGATGAGTTGTCTACACATAATGCTCATTCAGAGGAAACTTTCAGATATTTTCTTTGTTAACCCGTGGTGTATGTGTTGTGAAAAACATTAATTATGTTCTATCTACTCTCCTTGAGGCTGTCTTGTCTTCGACTGGTACTTGGCTTACTTGTTCATTATTTTTTAATACAAGCCCTTAAATTATTGAGTTTTGTAAGTCTTGTTGTAGACGCATCCCTCAAGTTCCTATATGTGGTATTTCCATTATTATTTAGTCAAAATATTTTCTCAATTTCACTATGCTTTCCTTTCTGGTCAGTCAATTACTTAGAAAATCACTTACTAAGGTTTGAGTGTATGAGGATCACATATTTGGAAATTTTTGTGATTAATTTGTAGCATAATTGCATCTTTCTCAGAGAAAAATTACATTTTTCTTGTGTGATTTCAATCCAAAGAATTTTTTTCTGAGAGTTTCACTCTTTCTTAAGCAACATATTGTCTTTCATCTAAGAGCCTGTGAAAGAGTATGAATTTAAACGTAATCCAGGAACTCCTTCAGAATAGAGCTCTAAGCCTTTAGCTAAAAGATAAGAGGTTTATTTTTTTCTATTATTTATTTATTTACTTTTATTGTTTGGAATTCATTGAGGATACAAAGAATTAGGTTACACCGATTGTGTTTGTCAGGGCAAGTCCCTCTTGAGAGATTTAGTAAATCATGTGATATAAACTGACAATTCCTTGGGGAGACCGTGAGGTTGCCATGGCCTTTGGATCTGATTGACCTACAATAAAGATGGTAAAGATGACTCGAAGTGGCCAGTTTGTTGAGGGTACCCCCGTCCACCAGCTTCATTTCTAATACCCACCATGGCTTCCAGAGCGATACACGGAATCACATTCCATCAGGCTCCAGGGGAGGCAAATTCAAAAGTCAAAATAGGTGAGTTGTTCTCTCCCCTCTGTTGTTCCCATTAGCCTGCAGATGCACAGATTGCGCTCATCTCCTTATCCCACTTTTCCGCCACCTCATTTGTACTATCATTGAATACTTAAAAGAGCTGTTTGTGTATATTTAGAGTCTCTAGTTCTCCTCTCCTGTTCTCATCTGTGTGCCTGTAGTCAGGCTTACATCCTGCTCCTCATCACCGCGTGAAATCGCCCTGGCTGCAGGGTTTCAGGACCAGCCTGTGGCCGTCGTTAGTGGCCCAGTCTCAGCACGCCTTAATTTTGAAATACCAGCAACATTCATCAGCCTTCTTGAACACTTCTTTTATGTACTGAGCTGAATAGTGTGTTCTCTAAAAATGTGTGCCCACCTGGAACCTGACATCCTGAAAATATGTGACCTTGTTTAGAAACAGTATTTTTACAGACATAATTAGCTGAAATAAGGTCACCCTGAATTAGGGGGGCTGCTAGTCCAATAACGGGTCTCTCATAAGAGAGGAAGATAACTATGTACATAAACAGGTGGACATGGAAGTGATGGAAAGCGAGGAAGCTGAGCTTGAGAGAAGCATGAAAAGAAGCTCCCTCTGAACTTTGGAGCAAGCATAGTTCTGCTGACATCTTGATTTTTGACTTGTAGCCTCCAGAAAATAGATTTCTGAGAAAATAGATTTCTGTTGCCTCAGGCCCCCAGTTTGTGATACTTAGCATTGTTCTCCTGGTCTGCTTCACAACCTCTTCTTTTATCTGTTTACAATCTCTACTTTCATGATCTCACCCTGGCCTGTGATTTAATGATGCGTTCCCCGAAAACTCCCAAATGTGCATTTCCAGCATGGAGACCTTCAACCTCAGGTCTCACACGCAGCTGCCCGCTGGACATCTTGACTTGCATTTCTGGTAGGCATCTCACACTTAGTATTACTCACCAAAGAACAAATGACAAAAACTTCTTCCTTTCCCCTCACACCTGCTGTTTTTCTAACCTTTTGTCATTTCACTTAGTAGCAATTTCATCCTTGTAGTTACTCATTCAAGAACATCAGAATATTCCAGTAAAACTTAATTGTTTCCCATCAGAAAATCCTATAAGCTTTGGGTTCAGAATACGCTCAGAGTTGCATTACTGCTCTCCCCCTTCCCTGGTAGTGGTGCAGCCCCATCACAGTTCAGTAGGGTCTTTGGTACGGCCTCCTAATCGCCTTCCTCAATGTCTCTAGGTTGTCCCCCTTCAATCTACTCTGAATGCATCAAAGGGATCATGTTCAAACACTTGTTCGGTTGTTATCACCTGTCGTAACTCTCCCATGGCTCTCCATCTTGCTTAGAGTAAAAATCAAAGACCCCATGAATGCTCACAGATCCTGTGTGGTCCCACCTCTTCTACTACTCAACACCCTGGACTCCTGCCCTGCTCAGTCCTGCCCTGCTGGGGTCCACAGCGTTCCTCCAATAATAAGCACACTCTTCCTTACAGGATTTTGCATCGTCTGTTTTGAGACCTAACGTGCCTTTCCCACAAATATGTTCATGGCCTGTTTTGCACCTCCTTTAACTCTTTGCTCAAATTTTCCTTTTCAGTGAATTTTACTCTCTGTACTTTCAAATTACAATATCCCTCACTTGGCACTATCATCTTTGCTTACTTATTTTTTTCCAAAACGTTTCTCATCTCATATGCCATGCAACTTATTTATGTACTTTTAATTTGTGTCTTCCTTGACTCATAATATAAACTTAATGAAGTCTTTATCCACAGCACCAAACGTACGACTGGCATTTGATAAATATTTGACAGATGAATTAATGAACAAATGATTGATTAAATTGAAATTCTACCAGTCAGAGGCAGCGGTGGAAATTTTGATTTGAAACTGAAGAAAACAAGATGAGAGAAACAGTGTGGGGTATAAATATACCTCTTCCTAAATTAGCTGGAGAGATCTGATTGATGTGTGTGTCCATTATGCAAAAAATGGACCCACTTTATAGGCATATGTTTTGCATTTACTATTATATGTTTTCTTTCATTTTTGTAAGTAGTTTTTAGGAGCCTATTATGCTTCAGTCATTTTGCAAAATATATATTAACAGTATAATAAAAATAATTATAGCACCATCAATTGAGTAATTATGACTATACTAGTTACCCACACAGACACACACACAGACATATATATGAGTATATAGAGATGCATTTGTGTGTATATGTCTATATACACACATGTATATTTAATACATGTGTGTTAGCAACTGTGAAAAGTAGTTCTTGTTATTCCCAATTTACAGAATACCAAAAGGAAAATTGGGGTGAAGGCTATGTTTCTTTTTTAATTTATTTATTATTAAATCATAGCTGTATACATTAACGCAATCATGGGCACCATGCACTGGTTTTATGTACAATTTGAAATATTTTCATCAAACTCATTAACATAGCCTTCCTGGCATTTTCTTAGTTATTGTGTTAAGACATTTGTATTTTACATTTAGTAAGTTTCACGTGTACCCTTGTAAGATGCACCATAGGCGTGGGTGAAGGCTATGTTAACCAGTTTGATGTAAGCATTCAAAATTGTATATAAAATCAGCACGTTGTACCCCATGAATGCATTAATGTATACATGATTTATGTACTTATGATTTCATAAAAATAAAAAGGGGAAAAATAAATAATTGAAGTTAATTAACTTTTCTAAGTTTATGCAAGTAATTACTAAAAGATTTGAACCATTGTTTAAAACCAATACTCTATCCCTGAGTGATGCTGCCTCAAAGAGTTTGTAATGGGAAGAAAGAAAGAAATAAACCAATACTTGAAATTAAATGTTAAAAATATTATAGTATTTACATTTATGTAGAAGACAAAATAGAAACTTCAACTATGTTTTAGGGTGATTTCACAGGAGTTTATAGAGTATGAACCCAGCTTTGAATAGACTCCTGGAGATAAGGCACACATTTACGAGACCAAGGAGAGAATGGGCATGAGTTCAGACCGATGGGAGCACTGATTGTATAAAAGAGCATAACGTGTGCTCCTCCAGGTGAAAAGCTCTGTTTTACACATATAATGTGATGTTATATCTATTATTTGTGTGTTTGATGATGAAAAAATTTGTTCTGTAAAGTAAGGAAAATGGGAAATATTGATATTAAATCCTGTCATTTCATCTCCAAAATAATAATAGAAAGCAGATATCCTTATGAAGCCTCCCGCCCTTTTTTTTTTTTTTTTTTTTTTTTGCAATTTTTGGCCAGGGCTGGGTTTGAACCCATCACCTCCAGCATATGTGGCTGGCACCTTACTCCTTTGAGCCACAGGGGCTGCCCCTTATGAAGCGCATTTTAAAGATGAGGGGAGTGAAGCGCAAAAGAGTACAAATCTTGACCAAGATTATAAAACTTGCTGAGGCTACAAAGCCGTTGAGATGAGGAATTGGCACTTAAGTCTAGTAGTCTCACTTTAAACCTCAAATACTTACCACTACTCAATATCTAGCTATCTATCATCTATCAATCATCTATTTTTCTACACTTATCTATCATCTATCTCCAACCATAAAGGTCTCACAGATGGTTCAACAGTACTTGAGATATACTTTTCTTTTTTACTTTCTTGACTTTGGAGTTTCCTTTTGTGTTTGGCATTCTGCCTTCCATAGATGAGATACTTGCTTTCTTAGACTTTGGAAAGCAAAGCAACAAATTGTGAAAAGATGTCTTATGGTCATACAATCAGAGCTTTCATCTACATTTTATTCACTTCGTTGAGTGATTGAAAGGCTAAGCCCCAGTTCAGATTGCGTGGAAAGTTAGTTTGCATTGTGTGGTGCTGACAGTGGTAGCTGTGACATGGGGACGGCAGAGCTGTGCTGGAGGTGGCCCAACAGGTGGGGTCCAGGGTAAGTATTGGTGGTGGCTTGTTACAGCTGATGTCCAGCAATGACACACTCTCTGGTCTATTTCTATTCTTGAGTTGGTTGTGGTTCTAAGACTGAGCTCACCTAATTCCTTTTTTTCTTTTTCTTCTTTCTTTGTGGGTGTGTGTATTGCTTTTAGCAACTTCTGGACATTGTTTTTTGGCATTCCCATCTGATTATTCTGTGCATTTCCTTGTATCCTTTATTAAATTATGGTTATTATTTTTTTTTAATTAGCTAGACTGTTGCACCTTTAGGAATGAGAATCCATCGTCCAGGCCCAAAATTCCCATCCAAATTTCCTGAAAATAATCTAAGCTAGACACACATTTCCTCCAAAATGACTTTTCAACAAAAATAAATTGGATAAGACTAGGTTTTATCGATGGAGAAGTAATTTTTCTGAAACTACTACAAATGAGAATGATTTTGTTGATGTTTTGCTCTCAGTTTTTATAAGCTGACACAGAGCACAAAAGAATTTTATTTAGGTTGAGAGTGGTCAATGATTTAAGGCCCAGGACATAAAATATTAATAGTTCACAAATTTATTCTACTTCTGAGCAAGCATTTTTATTGATCATAAGCATTACAATAAGAGTTGCATATAAAAAATGCATGTAGTCAGAGAAATGGTGTGCTTAGGGACGCTTAAATTATTGTAGACCTTTTCAGAAGTCATATGGTTTTGTATGAAATGAGAATGCAGTGACAAAATATTGTGATGAAAAATTTAACCCAGAAAGGCCATAGAAAGTGTATAACATATGAAGAAGAAAACAAAATTGTTCGCAAAATCCTTTAAGGATAAATGTGCACATTAGACATAGCTATTTATCTAGAGAACCCTTATCATGATTTTTAAAGAATATAGTATGCTAGAGGAGGGAACCTAGCTATTATTTCTACAGACTGAAAGAGGGTAATACTAAGTTTTTCATCTAATTCATCTTCTAAGGATATCCATTCTTTTTATTTGTTTATTTTTTTTGAAACATATAAACTGTTGAATTTGTGGTTGGCATGCTGATTCACCTCTAGTTTTATTGCAAGGTCAAATAATCTTGGTGTTTACAGAAGAGTAATTAAAATTATCTTTTATGATTTACAGAAGACTGAATAAACTCATTTTACTGACCTGTCATAATCAGCTCTCATTTTCTTTCTGCTCATTAAAAGGCTGGGAATGTGTTTATTGTCTTCCTATTAAATATAATGTCTACAAACTAATCTTATTTAATGAGAAAAATCCAACAATTAATGTTTGTGTGTACCTATATATTGTATTGATTATTAAATGAGCTGCACTCAGGAAGATAAAATTGGGAAACAATTCTTTCACGTTCCACTCTGGTCTCTTTTAGTTAAAAGAATAATATCTTCATTGAGTATTGGTAAAGTCTACTCTAGTTTAAACCCGAAGTTTAAATTTATTTTCCTTTCTCTCTAGCTAATTCCAGGTCTGAAGTTTAGGGAGAAGAGGGCCCATTTGATTTTTTCTTTTATTTTTTGTGTTCTATTTCTTCTTAGGTCTTTGTTTTTTATCTCAAGTAGGGTATAGAGTTGTGAGGGGGAGGAAAAGAGATGAAAGAAAAACAAGAAAAGAAGGCTTGCTTTTTATAAGCTGACTTTTCCGATTTTGACAGTTGACTGGCTCTGTTATTAGGAGCCTTGGAACACATCTTTGGTTTATTTGGAAATCCTCCTAATGGAATCTTGCTCCTTGGCAAGGCTCATGGCCTTGCTCTCTAAGTAGCTTCATGAACAACTCTTCAGATGCCCTCATGGTCCTTGTCAATTCCTGTTCCCTACACAGTGCCTTCTCTCTACTGGGAAACCAAGGCCAGACGGCAGACCTGCAGGCCCATTTTGCCCATGGGGAAACCTGGGCACGTGAAGGACAGCTTGTCCCTCTAGTGCCAATGAGGTCTATTCCGCTGAGCCCTCAGTCCTTTTCTTAACCTAAATTGCACTCAAAGGCTCTTCAGGACACATGTAGGATTCTCTCAAGAACTTTCTCGTGTTCATTCAGATTAGATGCATAGGGCTGGCCTACAAATTTGTGCAGTTCAGCAAGTAGCTAGCAAAGGTGAAATGCCTGTCTTTCTTTTTGTGAACAATCTGGATACTTATGATCTGTGTTCTGGCAGCCACTCTACTTAGCTAGAGTTAGAAGGAAGCACTACACTTTTTCCCTATAAGGATTGCTCACTATGTTTTAGTAACTGTTCTAAGCATATTGCATGTATGTTCACATCTTGAAGAGACTTAATAACAGCTGACTCTGTTCTATGAGTGAGATATGAATTAACTGAGAAAAATAACAGGAAACCAGACTGATGAAAGTCAAAATTAAAGTTTCAGAGATGACAGAACCAAGGTTGAAAGATATGAATGGATGTCAGAAACAGATGTAGCCTTCTAACACCTAATAATGAGCTCTAGAACAAGACAGAAGATATACTAACCTGATCATAAGTTCTGGACAGGTCCTGCTTGAGGGAGCAGAAGATGAGTGTTCTCAGAGGGTGTTCCCCTCTCCAAATGGAATAAAGCAGGACCTGAGCTCAGTATCTTAAGCTTAGCAAACAGCAGAGAATGCTCAGGAGTGAGGCAGTAACTGACGGTCCTCTTAGAAAGAATCATCAGAAAAAGAAAGACATGTACGTCTTAATGGTGAATTAATTCTTTTTTTTGGTCAAATTAGTGACAAGAAAAACTTATCAATTCATATATAATAAAGTAAATGGTATTATAGGACTCTACGTAAAACACCATGTTAATATATGCAGAATATATTCTAAACTGGAATAAAGGTAATAAGACTGTAATGACATAATATGTAACTTTATTATAATTATCTAAAAATTAATATATTGTCTAAAAATTAAAGCATCTATAAAACATTCCAGGCATATTTTATAGATTAAGAAACTAAATCTAGGACAGAATAACTTTCTCAGATCTCAGCATATAGTAAGTGGGAGAACCAGGATTCAAATTCAGATTGGTCTCATCCGAAAACCTATGCCTTTAGGTTTTCCAAAATGATACTTCTACTGAATTCTACAAGGCAAGTAGAGGTAGTTAACTAGACAGGGAAGATGGAAAAGGAAACCACAATAAAATTAGTGTGTCTTTTAGCTTTTTATGTGTAACAAACCACCTTAAAACATCCTAGTTCCAAACAGGAGTCAGCAATCTATGGCAATTGAACTTTCCCTGGATCTGTACATTAAGTTTGAGCGCAGTTTCATTAGCATGCACAGTCATATTTGTTTATTTGTTGTCTGGCTGCTTTCTTCTGCAGCAACAGAGCAGAATTCTTGAGACAGATACCTATGGTTTACAAAGTCAGTAATGTTATACATGGCACTTCACAGAAGTCTGGTTTCAAACAACACATCTCATTATTTCTCAACAGTTCTCAACAGATTAATTGGATGGTTCTTCTAGGTATGAGTCAGCTCACCTAGGGCTGCAAGAACCTAGATAATGTCTCATATAGTGCTTACTGTAAAAGACTTTAGCTGGTGAGCTGGTCTCATCTTCTTGTTGGTCTGTATGTTTTGTTTTTTCCATACAACAATCTCAGGGCTCCAGAGAAGACCTACGGAAGTCCCAATGTACAAGCACATTTCAAGCCTCAGCTCACATCTTGTTTGCTAACATTCAGTGACTAAGTCATAGGGTTTATTAGGTAGAGTGAGCGCTCTACCCTAATAGAGGGGAACTCAGACCTTAGGGAGAATGGAACACCATGGCCTTTCGGAGTAACTCTCGCCAGCCGAGAGTAGTTCTGCTAAGTCAGCGGTGAGTCTCCTCCTTGGTGCCGTGGAATAAAGCACAGCTTATTTCTTTCTCCAGAAAATATGAAAAAAAAAAAAAAAGAAAGAAAGAAAATATGCTACTTTTCCTTGACTTGGTGTGCTATTTTTCCTAATAATTTGTTTTTCCTGCTCAGCTGTTGACATTTTTATCGTTTATTTTCTCCCATGACTCATATTTACCTGCGTGTTTTATTTCCTTATGACTTGTACTGCTTTTATCTGAATAGACCCTCTAACTTTTTTTTAACACCACTTTATATATTATCTGTAAGTCTCACTTCAACCTCTTGAAGAGGATTTGTGATTTAGTCAGCCAGACGATGCGTAGTTGAAGACATCTTTTGTGTCTGTGTGTGTCAGAGTTCCCATATTAGGATATTCTATATTTGCTAATCTGCCTTGGAAGGCTGCCTTTGAGTCAGATAATGAAATCTTACAGTTACAATAGAGTAAAAGCCCATCCACTCTGAAAAAAAAAAAAAAAAAAAAAGAGATCTCTTAGGAAGCAGTGCCACAGAAAGATGTGCCATAAATCAGCAATTTTCAATAAATGTTTATATCGCAAGTAAGTTTTAAGTGTGTCATACTATCGAAACCCTCAGGGTAGAGCTCTCGCAGGCAGGGTCCCAGAAAATTAGAGCCCTCATTGGTTACCTCTGACCCACTAACAACTTCTGGTTTGCCCTAATGAGTTTACAAATATTGCCAAGTACTATGTCCTATGTCATGAAAAATAATGGAAAATACTGACTTTCCTGTTATTGGTTTTTCTTGTTTTCTCTGAGTAATGGAGGTGCCCAAAGCTGTATATTTTTCAAGACCAGATTCTTCAATACATATATTTTTCAAGACATTCTTCCCTCTTAGATTTTTGTAGCATTTAAAATATTTACCATTTCGTTTAAATCTTTTTTTTAAATTTAGTGTGTCTCATTTTTAAAATAGAATTAAAAGAATATAATTGAATAAAATTAATATTGAAAATGGGAGGTACTATAAACTTTGCAGAAAACAAAAATGTTTCTGTAAAGAAAAGAGTATAACTTGGCTTAATCC
This sequence comes from Nycticebus coucang, assembly GCF_027406575.1. Taxonomy (NCBI): domain Eukaryota; kingdom Metazoa; phylum Chordata; class Mammalia; order Primates; family Lorisidae; genus Nycticebus; species Nycticebus coucang. The sequence continues at coordinate 99,054,320 of NC_069793.1, read as the reverse complement.
ATTAACTACCTATAATCTGTGAAGAATCCTGTAGTTATGTAAGAAAATACAGGAATGTTTATAAAACAAACAAAAACTTCTGTAAGTCCTCCTTCTAGCACATGTGGTTATGCAATTGTGCTAGTACTTTTTGCATTTCATCTTGAGACAGTGATGGCCCAAACAATCACATTCTTTCTAGTAGAACACCCTTCACATGGTTAGCTCTTACTTTGATTTCCAGTTCATTATGGAAAGGCTTGTTCAGAGCTGACACGGTCACATTGGCAGCTCGCCTCTAATCACAATCAAATTAACAGTAGATTGTTTACTGCTGATAATCTTACTTTGTCTACCACTATTGGGTTTCTCTGATTTGCTTATGCATTAATAATTCATATTTATTTCACAGTTGTAATTTTATGTCTATAAAATCTAATCCCCAAATATTTGGACTACATGATCCCGGAAGCTAAATGGGATTTGAAGCATCACTCCTATTTGTGGCTACGGCTACTTTTATTTGGTTGGAAAAATCATGCATGCAAGCAGCTTTTGAGGTACAAAGTAGACAAAGGAAGTCTCTTCCCTCAGGAGTCTGACTTGATGTTAGGAAAGCACTATAAATATAAAGATACTCTCTAAATTGAACAAGCACCAGCGAGGAGAAAAACAGCTGGTAAAGAAGTCATGATCATTGGGGAATTGTGAGAATGCTTAAATCCTTTACTCCCCGTTCTTGTGTATGCCTGGGCCTGAAAGCATGAGGAAACCCCAAAACCCCAGGGCAGAGTTTTTTGTTTGTTTTTTTTTTTTTTCTTGCAGTTTTTGGCTGGGGCTGGGTTTGTACCCATCACCTCCGGCATATGGGGCCAGCGCTCTACTCCTTTGAGCCACAGGTGCTGCCCTTTTTTTTTGTTTGTTTTTGGTTTCTGAAATAACCTGGCTGGTGTGATGATGGTGACCTTTCAGTGACAGGGATCCTTAACTTAGGTGCATAAGCAGGTTCAATATATCAGAAAAATCCTTATATATAAATAATTTTGTCTGTGAGGGCATTTATGTGTTTTATTGAGAAAGAGTCCATAGATTATGCTGAAGTCTCTGAAATAAGCAGAGTAAGAAGAACACTTTACAAAAGTGCTACCCAGCGTAAATACAATGTGAGTCATAAATGCAAATCATTTATGAAATTTGACATTTCCTGATTATCACACTATAAAAGTAAAAAAAGGCAGCAAACTTATTTTAAATACTTTCTCTACCCCAATGTGTCTCAAACATAATTTGAATGTACAGTCATGTATCTCTTGATGGGAATATGTTGTAAGAACTACATTAGCCAATTTTGTCACTATTGGAACATTGTAGAGTGGACTTATACAAACCTGGATGATACTACACACCTAGGCTGTATGGTTTACCCTCTTGGATGGTTCTGCACACCTAGGCTGTATGGCTTACCCTGTTGGATGGTTCTGCACACCTGGGCTGGATGGCTTACCCTATTGGATGGTTCTACACACCTAGGCTGTATGGCTTACCCTATTGGATGGTTCTGCACACCTAGGCTGTATGGCTTACCCTATTGGATGGTTCTGCACACCTAGGCTGTATGGCTTACCCTATTGGATGGTTCTGCACACCTAGGCTGTATGGCTTACCCTATTGGATGGTTCTACACACCTAGGCTGTATGGCTTACCCTATTGGATGGTTCTGCACACCTGGGCTGTATGGCTTACCCTATTGGATGGTTCTACACACCTAGGCTGTATGGCTTACCCTATTGGATGGTTCTACACACCTAGGCTGTATGGCTTACCCTATTGGATGGTTCTGCACACCTGGGCTGTATGGCTTACCCTATTGGATGGTTCTGCACACCTGGGCTGTATGGCTTACCCTATTGGATGGTTCTGCACACCTAGGCTGTATGGCTTACCCTATTGCTCCTCCACCACAAACTGTATAGAATATTACTGTACTGAACATTGTGGGACATTATAGCACAATAACAAGTATTTGTGTATCTAATCATATCTAATTATAGAGAAGGTAGTGTAAAAATACCGTAATTACAATCTTATGGGATCACTATTATATACAAAATCTGACAATTAAGTTTACAAACTAATACTAGAAAAAAATGTTACATGCCTTTCTGCTGAATATCATTATGATCACCCTTGAAAGACTCCCCTTGGGAAACTATGCTGATGCCAGCACCTGGTCTGCCTTCAAAGCAATTTTGGAATTCTTTTTCTGGAAATGGCCACTGGAGTTTTGTCCTATTACTCTTGATGTCTTCTGGAAATGGCCACTGGAGTTTTGTCCTATTACTCTTGATGTCTTCAATGTCATCAAAATGTCTTCCTTTCAATATTTCTTTTATCTTCAAGTAAATAAAAAAAGTAATTGGGAGCCAGACCAGGTGAATAGGGAGGGTGTTCTGTACAGTTATTTGTTTGCTGGCTTACAACTCCTTCACAGACAATGTTCATGGGTGAGCTCCTGGGGGAGCACACCATTCTCATGCCAAGATCTTCAGTTAAGATTTTCCTGTTGCTCTATTGATGTTTATTTGTTCTGCTATGCTTCCTACAGTCAGGTGACAATTTTGATGTACAATTTACAAAGTTTTGCGATGGTTTTGTCAGTTATGATTATTACTGACCACCCAGGCCTCTCTTCATCAGTGACACTTTCTCTCCCCTCAAAAAATGTTTAATCCTTTTGTAAATTGCCATTTTCTTCATGGCATTACCCCCATAAACTTGAACTAAAATGTCTCTGGTTTCACTTCCACTCTTGCCAAGTTTAACAAGAGTTTAATGCTTATTCAGTGCTCTAATTCAAGCTCTGACATTCTCACAAGGGCATACAAAAACGTGCAACAACCATAATGAAATGCTGCTCAGAGAGACACCACCACACGTGGACGTGAGCACAGGGACAAGGCACTGATATACCAAGGTTATGAGACCTTACCAAACTATTTGTGTAGTGATTCCAATGTAAGCACACAGGGGTACAGTCACAGATTTAATTGTCAGACCTCCCATAGATGAGCAGTCATTGACTAAAATGTCATTATGCAGCTTATGATACATTTATTTTACATTTTATTTAACATAAAATTCTTAAAAAAATTTTTTTCCTATGTCTTCCAAATCTAGTGCATATTTTATATTCATAGCACATCTGAATCGGAACTGGTTAAATGGCAAATGCTTACTTATTGACCATACTAGCCTATTGGCTGTGATGATCAACAATGCAGTCCATAGCCTCCCTATTGTGCTATTTCCACCATGCTATGATTTCATGTTTTCTATTCCACCCATAGGCTTTCAGTGTGTTTTGGTATCTTGACTCTCTGTCTTTCTCTGTCTCCCTTCATCTCTCCCTCCCTCCCTCCTTTTCTCTTCCTCCCCCTCCGTATTTTCCCCTTTCTTTTCTCTCTCCTGGTTAATAGCATCTTGTTAAATCATACATTAATGTAGTAAATAATTTTGATAACTCTATTAAAGATAGGGCCAGGGAGATCAGTTCTTTTTTCTTTCTTTTATTTTTTTTTTAGAGACAGAGTCTCACTTTGTCACCCTTGGTAGAGCACCGTGGCATCACAGATCACAGCAACCTCCAGCTCTTGGGCTTAAGCAATTCTCTTGCCTCAGCATCCAGAGTAGCTTGGACTACAGGTGCCTGGCACAATGCCTGGCTATTTTTTTGTTACAGTTTGGCCGGGGCTGGGTCTGAACCCACCATTCTTGGTATATGGGGCTGATGCTCTACTCACTGAGCCACAGGCGCCACCCAAGATCAGTTATTCATAGCCTACAAAACTTGAATTGTTGCTCTCAGAGTCAGTTACAGAGCCGAAGTCTTATATATAGAATTGGAAGGCCGTAGAGTGTGGGCAGGTCTGTGAAGACATCTTCTGCTTTTACTCATAATATTCCTTCTGCACATAGCTTCTTATTTCTAAAGAATTTCTATATGAGAAATATGCCACTAAAAGACTTTGCAAAAATAAATTATATTTAATTATTTAATAATAATGTTGTGCATTGTTCCATAAGGTGGAACAGTTAAGAAAAGTGAGTTGGTACTTACAAACATATTCTCTCTTCCTCTCTCCAATCCCAAACAAATCACTCCCAAAATCTAGCTCTTGATCAGAGCTATGATTTTTGGAGTCTTTTACAATTTTGCCCACTTTTCATCAGAAAATCCTTTCATATCATTTATTGCTCAAAACTCTAGAGACAGCTCTATGTTCTGACACATCTGCTAATTCACTCAATCAACAAACATTTATTTAGTGTTTAGTATATTCCAAGTATTGTGATAGATATTAAATAGCAGAGAATAATAACATTAGTGAGAGATTTATTTTATTCTTCCTTCTTCAAATACTCATAAACTTATATGTTATGCCCTACTAAGTGTGGTTCAACTGGTATATAGTATAGAGCACACTATTCAGTATATCTTAATAGAAAAAAAAAAATCCAGGGGTCATAACTCTTTTTATTTAGCTATAATTTAATGGCATCTTTTCCTGACATTTTTGCGTATGCAAATTGCCCAAACTATATTATATATGTGAATTAAAATTTTCAAGTACAAATTATGTAAATAAAATGAATAAATGATTATGTGTGCAAAGATTTCTACTTCATCAGCTTGGGGATACAAAACAAGGTCATAAGTCTTTTACTATTTCACTTAAAATGCTAGAACTTCCAGTTGCTTATTTAAAAACTGTTCTGTTTTGCTCTCTATGTTCTTTGAAACACTCAAAATATTTCATCATATTATATGGATAATTTCTGGCCATTCTTGTCTTGCTTTTGAATCAGAAATTTTTGCCACTTGAAGCTTGCAGTGGTCACATCTCTTTAAAGTGGCTACTCCAGAATACGTTACTATACCCATAAGACAGATACCTGATGTTTCACATGACAGCCTGGCTGATCAAGCTCTTAAACTATTGTAGCCAAAATTTACAATCTGTTGTTCTAGGCAGTGTAATTGAGACTGAGTTTCCTTCAGCCTTGCACAACTATTAGTCCAAATTCTTTCATTCTTTTACTCATTTAAAAAATATGTTGGAATTTATCAATGGGCAAGAGACGTGAATAGAACCTTCTCTAAAGAAGACAGAAAAATGGCTAACAAACGTGAAAAAATGCTCATCATCCCTATTTATTGGAGAAATGCAAATCAAAACCACCCTGAGATACGCTCTAACCCCAGCGAGAATGGACCACATCACAAAATCACAAAACTGCAGATGTTGGCATGGATGTGGAGAGAAGGGAACACTTTTACACTGCTGGTGAGACTGAAAACTAACACAATCTTTTTGGAAGGAAGTATGGAGAAACCTCAAAGAACTCAAACTAGAGCTCCCATTTGATCCTACAATCCCAGTACTGGGAATTTACTCAGAAGGAAAAAAAATCCTTTTATCTTAAGGACACTTGTACTAGACTGTTTATTGCAGCTCAATTTACAATTGCCAAAATGTGGAAACAGCCTAAATGCCCACCAACACAGGAATGGATTAACAAACTGTGGTATATGTACACCATGGAATACTATTCAGCCATTAAAAAAAAAGTGGAGACTTTACATCCTTTGTATTAACCTTGATGGAAGTGGAAGACATTATTCTTAGTAAAGCATCACAAGAATGGAGAAGCATGAATCCTATGTACTCAATTTTGATATGAGGACAATTAATGACAATTAAGGTTATGGGGGAGAGGAAAAGCAGAAAGAGGGAAGAAGGGAGGGGGGTGGGGCCTTGGTGTGTGTCACACTTTATGGGGGCAAGACACGATTGCAAGAGGGACTTTACCTAACAATTGCAATCAGTGTAACCTGGCTTCTTGTACCCTCAACGAATCCCTAACAATAAAAAAAAAAAAAGTTGGAATTTTTACTTCTGGCCAAAATAGAGTAATAGGCATCAAATTTACATTGTAACTTGAAACAACCAAAAAATGATGCAGTGGTTTACAAGACAGTGATTATGTGGGGACAAAGGAAAGGAATCCTGTAAAGATGAGAAACAAATGGGTTCTAAAAGTGCCCCAGCTTAATGCCATTAACTCCCAGGCAGTGGTGCCTGGTGGGAGCTCATTCACTCCCTGAGCAGAGGGGACAGAGCTAAGAGTCCAGGCAGAGAAAAGTGGCTAAACTTTTCATGACAGAGAAAAGAGATCTATACCCAGAAAGAAGTGAAGAGACCTGCAGAGGGTTCTTCTCAAGTGTTCCCTGAGGGGTGACCTGCCCAGGCATGTAAAGCAACTGTCCAAGGGCTGAGATGGAACCGCGTCAGACTTCATTAGCGGCAACAATGCCAAGGGCTTAAACAAGACTGGGACCAGTGCCTGTTCCAAACAGAATTGGAAAACCCATTATTCATGGGCCAGTGGGTAGAGAACATAGAAAATTTTTGCCTCAGGAAGAAAGATAATTTGACCCTAGACTAAGCACATTGCCCCTACCTTGTGGAAATTAAAACCAATACCTGTAAGGATCAAATTCTTTCCCATTGATTGAGTGGGTCACAAAGCAAAGCTCCTGAATTTTTTTTTTTTTTGGAATAAAAAGTATCTGTCCCTTACCAAGATAAAATTCTAAATGTCCAAAATGTAATTTTAAAAAAATCATTCGTTACTCTGCAAACAAAGAAGCAAGGAAGTGAAACTTACATTTAGGGGAATAGTCAGTCAAAACCAGTATAAGATTGATGGCTATGTTAGAGGGTTAGGATATTACAATAGTTATTATGACGTGAAAGATGTAAAAAGACACAAATCAAATTCCAGCAATAAAGACTAAAGTTTGTTTAGTGAAAAATATACTGAGAATGATGATAAGAATAGACATTATAAAAATTAAATATTAGTAACCTCAAAGACATCGCAAAAGCAATCGCTCCAAATAAAATACAGAAAGATAATGGGACAAAAAAAAAAAAAAAGAATTAAAGGAAAAAACACCACTGAGAGCTAGAACTATCTCAAGTAACCAGATATATGTGGAATTGGAATCCATACAGGAAAAAATAGAAGGGAGGGAGAGGACATTAAAATATTTCTATAAATAATGGAGAAAATCTTTTCAAATTCAGTGAAAATTTGACATTCAAAAAAATGACAAAAAATTGTCATGCAGATTTGTCATAATCAAAGAGTTCAAGACAACAATTCAGGAAAAAGTCTTAATAGCAACCAGAGGTACAAAGACTTGTTATGAAAAGTGAGATGACAGTGGTTTCCTGGCAGAAACAATGAAGGAGAAATTAAATTGTCAACTTAAAGTTCTTTACTCAGTGTAAATATTCTTTAAAATCACAGAAAATGTAACTGCCTTATATATTTACTCTACATACATTGAAACACACAAGGCAGTGTTGTAATTTTTAGTTTAGCTATGAAACGCAACTCAGGAAACTAAAGAGAAGAAAATTTTATTGTATTTACC